>NC_088201.1:70700157-71007342 GCF_037126465.1 Ornithodoros turicata | reverse complement strand
CTGCCACTTTGGCATATGAGATGATGTCCACTAGGCTGTCCCTCGCGTATCCACAGGGGCCAATTTGGGACAGTTTAAGTACACATTGGAGAAGTCTTTCCCTCACTTCCCTGCTTTGATTTGTTTTACTTCGCTATTTCTGGCACGCAGACCCGCCAAGTGCTTACAGAAGTTACATCAAATTGCAATGATACCAAAGTTATGGCAGCATTTTATTGTTCCAGTGATAAACAGAATCTTGTCAGGGGTACGGAGTCCGAGAAACAGCTCATATTGCCAACTGTAGCATGGGACTAGCGTAAGCTTGCCCCCCTTCTAAACCCACTCCGAAAGGTACTAGATTTAAGAAAAATATTCCCGTAACTGCACCGCAAGCGATACTGCCCCGACGACCGTTTTATGGGCCGCGCATTCAAAGACACGGCCCACCCGGGGGCGGACCGCGTTATACAAGGGCCCTGATCCAAAATATGAAGGACCAGCTCACTTTCGCCTCGCACCGCGTACGCGGAGTTGAAGGGAGACCGGAGCAGAGGTTCTAGAATTCTCTTCCAAAGCCAAAACAGATATTATTTATTGCTTATAACGCGGCCCTCCGTAAATTCGAGAGTCCTGCTCGCCTGCGACACAAAATGAAGGGTGAGCTGTTCATGTTTCTTTCGATTACGCAAAGAAAAACTACTCAAAGTGATGAGTTGAAGTATTAGCGCTGCATCATTTCAAAGTCTATGTTTCTTACTCCCTTTGGTTTGAGACATTCAGGTAGGACCTTTGAAAGTCAAAAGCAGTGAGACAGAATCGGGCGTTTCTGTCCCTTCCACGACAAATGCTCTTTGTATCATAGACAGTCATCCTTTTTTTCGGAGGCAGATAATTTTACGCTGGACCATCCTTTATTTCAGAAAAATGCAATGGGATCTAAGGATCGGCCCCCAAAACAAAACAAATGTGTTTAGGGAGTCTGAGCAGGTAAATTAACAAAATATTTATCGTCCCGCTAGCTACCCACAGGGACGGGCACAGGACGTACCTGAATGACTCATCACGGACAGTCTGCGAGTGTCATTCTCAAGACGTTCTGGGGATACACTGCTAAGGACGAGGACACGATGACACTGTGGGGACATCCTGAGGATCGTGTGTGTTCTTGGGGTATATCCTTCCTTGCGCACTGTCACCGTGGAATTAGACATAGCGCTCTATCGCTGTACGAGGGCATCGCACGGTGCACATTACCCCGCGAGCGACGCGAGAAAGAGACGCTACGAAAGGTCAACGAACATTCTCCAGTTGTTATGCTCAATGAAAGAACGTAGCTCACGATATCCAAATATGAAATTCTTTTGCTTCTAGCCAGCGTCTTTAACTCGAAATAATGCCATTCAAAGAGCATAATCCGCGCAGGAGTCACTAAACAAGCTACGCTTGAAAGTATCGACAATGAGTTCCAAGAGCGAGCGTGCGCCATCTTGTTTCCGCGCCATGCTACCCACGCGCATTGCGCACTTTAGCATTTAGCATTGCGCACGATGCCATCTATCGTGCGCAGGTGAAATGTTTCTTTCGTTAACAAGCAGCAGTTGACGGCCTTGAGCTTACCTTGACACCTTCGAGACGCTCTGGTGGACAATACATGGATTATCGCACAACAATCACACGCGCTTCTCTATCCCACAGCGAGTATTACGTTAGCCGTCTTTGGTCCTCAACTGGGGATGGTACTGGTGTGGTGCGGAAACAAGACGGCGCTCCTGCTCTCCCTTGGACCACAGTGTCGATACTTTGAAGCGAAGCTTATTAGTGACTCTAATCCGCGCGAGTCTCTCCTTATCCTTTGAACCGGGTCACGTCACCATGTTCCAACGTATAGCAACACCGAATTCTAGGCGCGGGAGGTGGGGGAGATTTCGCTCTCCTAGCTAATGACGGACCCCACAGACAAGCTGCAGCTCGCGAGGGAACCGGTTGCGGGAACATCGCGGTGACCTCGCGGAGCAATGCAGCACTGAAAACATAGTGCGCATTGCTTATATTGTGCTGCTTATATTGCTTCTATGCTCATTGTGCATAGAATATTGAGGGTTTTTAGTACGGTTTGAACCGGCTATCTTGGATTCGACAAGTGGGAATATGTTTAGAATTGACCTCACTTCTCGATGTCACAACAAAATTAATGTATATAAGCGTCCCGCATTCTAAATGGCTGATGATGCGCGCCGTCAAAATGACGTGACGCTAATGTCGCCAGGAAATCGCAGGGCGGGGCATGAGGCCGAGAGAGTACAGTGAATATTCAGTCGGTTTGGAGCCATTATTTACTTTTTTTGCCACAACAATTTTTTGAAAATGTTCACCGTCGGCAATGTATCACAATGCATTAAAAAAAAGTGCGCCTCGTATACCTGTTTATTTCCCCTCCACAGAGCCAAGCCTCACTGTCTACGGGCGAAGAGGCTAGTTACAACAGAGGCGGCGCCGTACAAGGGCGTTGGGTGGCGGGACTACATGCGCTCACACCTCACAGCAGTGCCGGATTTACAGTAGCGGGGGTCACGGGGCAGGATAGTGTGGAGTACTATTCACATAACGGGTACTCAGGCCCGGCGAGAGAAATTACGAGCCCCGGGGATGAGTCCAGCCCGGGTCCCCCTCCTCAAGTCTCGATAACATAGACTTTCTTGTTTGTACGACTACGTGTTGGCTTTGGATCGGGCGGGCTCCTGAAGAGGCCCAGGTCCCGGGGATTCATCCACGGTAGTCCTCCCCCTCTCGCCGGCCCTGCGGGTAAGGTTTTACAGCTCTTTGTTTTGTTGTTTTTTGGATAAATGAATGCTTACTCTTGCTCTACTCAGTATACGCCTATTGGAGAGCAGGAGCATGCACTGGTTGATTCGATTTATTAGACTACTGCTGTCTAAAATGCACCGTGTACAAAATTCAACAGTGCACTCCCAGCGTGAATTGAAGCCTTCGGGGATGTCTTCAGTGGAAAATCGGAAATTAGTTCGGTAAAATCAATTTGCTTTAGAATGTCCCTTTCAATGGTCAGCAGCAACAACCTGTTGGGTCTCTCGTGTGTGTCATTGTTGTCTGATGAATGCTCTTAATAAGCTTTATCTTCAAAAATGAGCGCTCGCAAGAGCTGTTTGCTGACCATCATACTAAGATAGATTCGAAGGGCTATTTCTACATTGGGAAAAACTTCCTTTACGACGTTTTTCATAATGAGAGCTCTAAAGAAACTGTTCTCTGCAATCAATGCGATCTTGGTTATACATCTGGGTAAACTCGTTCAAATGTAACAATTCGTCGGGAAAACGTTCATCTAAACCTTGGACGTGATGGCTGCCAGAAATATTGCCTTTCATTTGATCTCTTCGGCGCCGAGCAAGACATTCGACCTCTCCAAGGACACCGAACTTGGATGAAACTTCCTGGTAGGATGTCAAGAGCTGATTAAGAGCACTTAAGAGTTTATTAAGTGGGCTGGGGCAAAGTTTTTTTGAATGGAATTCTTCTAATGGAGAAGTGAATTTCGCCTCTGGAACTATCCCATAATCTATTGGGCTGAGGCGTACATTTGGTCGACGATGGCGTTTCCTTTCTAGTGCAAAAGAAATGCACGCTTTAAAGAAATGCAGCTCTTTAACATCGTCAGCAAGTGAACGGCGCCATTCAGGTCCAGTTTTGGGTCCAGAGTTTTGCTGGTCTTGTTCATCCTCTCCAGTATGCCATTCGAAAACGCGGCATAAATTCTGGTTTCAATACTTGACATCACTTCGATGGCCCATTGACTTTGCAACGCACTTAATTCATTGCGTGTGGATCGTTGGCAATTATTTCCAGCGCACTGAGAAAAACAGGGTACCCTTTAACAGCGTCTTCAACAGCGTCCGATCTGCATGACCATCGTGTACTAATTATTCTTTTCGGTACTAGAACAGGAGGCTTGCTGTTCTGAACAGTTGCCCAGAACTGATTTGGTGCAATCGTTTAGCACCTTTGTACCGATGGGTCTGTGAAACAGCCGTAGACTTGCTCTGACAAATCGAAGAAGGCAACAGCAGCAGGGCAGCATTCAGTAGGGCATTTCGCGAGTGTGCCATACAAGAAATCCAAGCATCCAGTTTTGTTTTTGTTTTTGTTGTTGTTGTTGGATGAATGCTTGACCTTTGTAGGTTCATGGATGCTGCGTTGTCGTAAGATTGTCCCCGACAATCTTTAATATCTATGTCGTAAGCATCCAGAGAACCCATCAGCGCTTTCAACATGTCTTCGGCTTTATGTCCTTGGTTTGGCATGAACTGAACGAATTTCGTTCAACTGGAGCACCGTTTTCCAAATACCAAAAGACTACCGACTGCTAATCAACATGGCTCACGTCGGCGGCGTAGAAGCTAAGGAGATCGAATAGTACTTCGAGGCTCTTATCCGCGAAACGATCTCACCGATAACTCTCTGGCCCATTCTTTCTACAATCTCCGGCCATTCTACAATGGTCGACAAAAGGTAGTTCGTGTGACCACTTCCTCTGCTCCCGTGGTCCAAGATATGCTCCTTTAGGAAATCATCGTACTGAGAAAGGAGCCCTAAGAGACACAAAAAGAAAAAGAAAGAAAAACCATGTCACAGAAGGCATTTCCCACGGTCTTACTGGCAGACGGTTGCGCTTTACTTTTCATCAGTGGCGGGAAAACCGTATGTCACCACTTCATGCTGTTTCTTTTGGTCTCTGGGATGAAATTTTGATATCCATGCTTCATCACACGTGATGACTGATGGCGACTTTTCGGCTCCAAGCCGGATTCAAGAGCTGTTCACAGATCGTATGTCAGCTGTCGGAGAACCCATTTTGCTCTGGCTCTGTGGAACAGTATATCGTGTTCTTGAATGATGGTCTCAACACTGATGACACTGATGTTCACGTCGCCGCAATGTCCCGCACCGTTACGCGCCCGTTCTCAAGGACGATTTGTTCAAGAAGTGCGATATTCACTGGCGTGACTCGATCAGGTCGGACGTCTGGTTGTCACCAGCTCTCGTCCTTCGCCAAACTACTGACACCATTGGTACGCCCGTGACATCGTTTGTTCCTCATGTGCTTGCTATCTTATCAAAACCTCAGGTGCTTTAACGTTCTCCTTCACAAGAAATTTCGTTATGCGTCTATGTTCCATAGCTAGAGAAACATTCCTCCCCGCCATGATAGCTGCAACTACTGTGCATGCACGAAATACGTCATGCTGGGCGGAGGAAACTCCAGAAGAAATACCTGATAGGTTCCCCGCAAGTTTTATCTTGCCGAAGTTATTCATGGGTTTTATTTCGCACAAAAGTGTCGGTCAACTCTGACCGGCTCTTGTACCACGGAAAACAGCCTGTTAAAGCGCCATGCTAAGACGAACAAAGGTATAGCCTTATCGTTATACGACATATGCGACACACCTCCTTCCAGCAACTGAGAATATTGGTTCCAGGCATTACGGAATAGTAACTAATTAAGATTGTCATTAATGATAGAGGAAGTTTATTATCGCAAGTGGCGATGTCGTTGACTGCCTCTCTGATTTACCATTACATCTGAAACGCACTGCAACTTTTCAGTAATCAACTGTTATTGTTTCATTCTGTACATGATCGTATTCTATCTGTCATTAGGAACAGAGGCACAGCGGGCAGGGTCGTACGCTGATATCTTCGTGGGTCCACAGAGGAGGTCGTAGACGAACTCGCAACAGGGGTCCACGGGGGCTTCCAGGTTGTGTACCACCAAGAAACATCGAGTGCCTGTGAGAACAACGCATACCGTTGTTAGAAAGTCGTCGCTACGACGTCGCTGATCTTCTTTATGAGATGTATTAATTGGAGTTAATAGTTTCTTCGCCTCCGCGCTTTTAACATAATGCATCGAATAACCCTCCATTATGAAGGTGATAATGCCCACGAGGTTTTCGCGCTTACTGCGCCATCCTGCACGATCAAATGTGTAATAAGCTTTGTAGGAAGTACCGTATACATATTTTCTTCGTTCATCGCTTGATGCATCTTAAAGGAGCAGTCTAAGACAAAAAACAACAACAACAAAAAAAAAAAAAAAAACAGTTTTTGATCGTGATGGAATGTCCGATCACTGAATAGCGGTTTCACGTAAGGAATATGAGCGTAGTGGAAAAATAGTGAGCACAGGAGTCGATTGATTCTCATGAGCGCGGAGAGCTCTCTCCTACTTCTGTGAAAAGCACTAAGAAATAATGGGCACCTGCGTTACGATGTGACATTGTACGTTGCGTCCGCTAGCTCGCAAGTGACGTCGGCTGTCATCGGACACCGACACCTGCCAGAGTGACGGCGGCCGGTTGCAGATCGCCATTCGCGCGTGTTCTTCTGCCGAGAGACGCATCCGCATCAGAGACAGCTGCGTCATTTACTAAACATGGCGTCGGAAACGTAGTCGTCTGATCACGTCTGCCGTCAGTGAACTCTTTCTTCGGACGTGGGAAGAGCGGGTACTGCAGCATTGCCGAAAGGCTTACTCGACACACACTGATACTCCCGTTCTTGCCAGGTGTAGCTGTGTGAACTTGCGCGGTGTCGGTGGTGATCCATAGTCACTCTGATTGAAGTGCAGGGTGCATATTCGCAGGTCACTGTTGGGTTCAATATCCTGACGCTGAAATAAAACGTGCCACCTGCTGCTTCCTGGCTCATTCGCCGCAGCTTTGGAACGAGATATTTCGTACACACGTTCCTGACATCCCAAAGGTTATCAAAACCTTTGTGGTGACTTTGTTGTGGAGTCCCACTTTAACATCCTGCCACCCCTCGAAAGAACGTGGGTCAGACCCGGTACTAATTGCGATGCTCGCCGCCAGCCGGGCGCTTATCGGAGCGAGGTTAGCTCTCCGCAACTCCCCATAGAGCCCATAGTATAGGAAAATTCACACAACACTGGGCACACGACCAATGAGAATGCAGCAATTGCTCGCTCAATCCTCCAATCAGAAGCCTTTCCGTCAGTAGTATAGTTTAAGACTGTATAAGAACCGTTTAGTACAACGACCACTTTTTTCTAATCAAGATGGCCTATTCTAATCCAATTCTAAGCCAAAATCCAGTTCTAAGCCAACACAATCCATTTGTAATCCAACACAAGCCAATCCCAAGCCATCTGATTGGCCGCCATTAACCCCGCCCACTTCACGTTGATTGGTCTACGCCAAGCCTACTGATCATTGATTGGTCAATCGTAGCTCTGCTCCTTTGCTAATTAGTTGGCTTGGCTCCGCCCACTTCACATTGATTGGCTCATGCTAAGCCTACTGATCATTGATGGCTCAATCGTAGCTCCACCCCTTCATGCTAATTACTTGGCTCCGCCCGCTTCACGTTGATTGGCCCATGGCAGCTCATCGTAGATTGGTTGCCCGTAGCTCCGCCCCTTTATGCTAATTACTTGACTCCGCCCACTTCACGCTGATTGGTGCACGCTGATCCTTGATGCTAATTAACCGGCTCCGCTGATTGGTCCTACTGATCGCTCTCCCAGCGCTCTGATTGGCCCGCACCGCTGCCTTCACCAGCACGGCGGCAGCCCCGCTGCGGCTTTATCTCAGATGTTCAAACTTACCTATCTACTGGCTCCGCCAACTTCATGCTGATTGGTTCATTCTACCAATGGCTGGCCCTGATTGGTCCACACTAAGCCTACCGAACAGTGATTGGCTAACCTGAATTTGTCGCTCCTAAGTCGGTCCAATCTCAGATGTCTAAACTTACCTCGTGCTACCAGATGGAACGACTCAGTTGCATCAACTCCACGCGGTTCCCCTTTGAGGCGTCACACGAGCGAGAGAACTTCGTCGAGATGTGCTGCCACATATTGCGCTCCCGTTTCACTGCAAGCAAGTTGCGGGACATCATACGCGAAACCTTGGACGAGTACCTGTCGGCTCACAGGAAGCAATCCCTGCCGAGCTTCAGGAACTATGTCAGGAAGAAATAAGAGTCCTGGAGACGATCATCAATCGCGCTAGGAGCTATGGATGAAAATAAAGATGCATCACACCTCGCTACACAGTCTGCTCAAGTTATTCCACGACGCGCGTGCAGTTCCAGCACACCGCTCGAATTCTCATCTCCGGTGAATCCACGTGTGGCAAGACAGTGCTCACGCAGAATATAATGAGACACCCGGAGTTATTTAGCATTCCACCGCAGAAGATACTCTACGTACAGAAGTATGGCGCTGGATGGGAAAAGGATTTCGACGGCGTGGAGTTTATGGATATGATACAGCAGATTGGGATTAACAATATCCCGCTCTCATAGCTGTTGACGATCAAATCACGGAAAAGGGGGTTCTATCGGAAGTAGAGTCGCTGTTTGTGCGTGGTAGCTACCATAAGAATGCGTCCATGATCCTGATCACACAAGCCTTGTTCTATCACAACGCTGCTTTTCGAACGATATCCCTGAATGCCAGTTATGTCGTATTGTTCCGGAACGCTCGCTCCATACAACAGATCGAAACCTTCGGATGTCAAGTATTCGGGAAGCAGGGGCTCTCCTATTTTCTCGACGCATATAACCAGGCAATGGAGAAGGCGCACGGTTATTTAGTTGGGGATCTTCACTCGCAAACACCTCCCTCTCGTAGCCTGCGAACGGGTGTTTTACCGCACGACCGGCAGTTCCTGTTTACGCCCGCGAAGTGACCGCCGATCTTAGAAGACATCTCACACTCCTCAAAGTATTGGCCACCAGCAAACCAGCGCACCGCGCAGAGTTACTTAAAGAGCTCAGCTGCGATGACATTCGAATCCTTTCGGAAATTTGTCTGCACATTCTACGTGGAAATATCCCACTTTCGACAGAACTTGATAAAAACTTGAAGAAACACAAAAAAATCCTTCGCTTCCTCGCTTACAAGTCACTTCATAAGTGCCCCCGGCAATTGAAGAAATATGTTAGGCGACAACGAGGTGGTTCCCATTCCCATACTTCCACTGCTCCTCTCAGGGCTATCAAAGTCTCGTGGCTGGAGTCGCCGGGCGAGCGATATCCAAAGCCATCGGTCATGGCTCATAGAAGAGAAATAGGTGAAATTCTGAAATCCAACGATTCGGACTACGTAAAGGTGGGCAAAATACTGAAAGCCCTCTATTACTTGCTCAAACACGCTAACTATCATTCTCATCCTCCTCCTCCTTCTTCTATGGAACCTGTCCATTCAGCACCCGAACCGGAACCCAAGCAATTGATTTTAATCTTCTACCCTCCGGCGTTGATAAAGCACGCGCGAAATCTGTGCTAAAAGAATTGAAGAAAGTTTTCACCTGGTAGGCAAATAATGTGCTACTATATAGAGGGAAGCGAATCAATCGCTCAAACATTGTAGCCCTTGTGAGCTACTTAGCACGTCGTAGTGTCCTCATCAAGAAACCCAGTTGGTACAAAAAAGTATAGAAAATTATAAGCGCTCTGAAAATGCACCGCATTGCTCGCTGGAGCAAATATGGGGCCCTATAGAAAGATCAAGGAGAAAGGGTTAGGTGGAGTGGATCGGTACCGGCGTTATCACAAGCTCACGCACCGAGAAGCCATTGAACAGCTGAAAAAAGAAGATGCTTGCATCCTTCACAAGTCCGTGAAGAAAAAATTTAATCATCGCAACTCACGTGAGGGATTTATATCAGGCAGACCTTCTGGATACGCGTAAATATCAGAAATTTAACAAAAGCTACAAGTACATCTTAACGGTCATAGATACGCTATCGAGGTACCTGTACATGGTCCCCATTCGCACAAAGCGCCCGCAAGACGTAAAGAAAGCTTTCCAACGAGTTCTCCGTCATGGAATTCCGAAGAATCTCCTCACGGATCACGGAGGCAAATTTTGGGGTTCCCCCATTCGTCAGTATTTTCAGTCGCTACTTAATCACTATACCACGCAGAGTGGAATGAAGGCGGCTTCCTGTGAACGCGTGCAGAGGATAATTAGAGAAAGAATAGACAGACATTTCACTAGTACGGGGAAGTTTAATTATCAACGCCCTGCCGAAGATAGTGGCCGACTATAACGACTCGGGACACTCTGTCACGGGCGAAAAGCCGAAAAACGTGAACGCCGGAAATGAAGTAAGCTCTGTTCAACAGATTGAATCATAAGACGACCCCGCGGGAGAGCAAGTATAAAGTAGGGGACCAGGTGACGCTCGCGTTAGATCGCGGCGTGTTCGCCAAAGGCTACGATCAAAGGTGGACGGCCGAAGTGTTCGAGGTGTCGCGAACAAGAAAGACTGATCCACCCGTAGTGTACGTGAAAGATTCGACGGGAAAAGAAATACTGGGATCATTCTACGAGAAGGAGCTGCAGCCCGTCCACCATCTTTCCTCGTACGATAAGCGTCTTATATCCGCAGTGATTAGAAACAAGAAAATTAACGGGATATTGCACTACTTGGTTCGTTGGTTCGGATACGCCAACGATCACGATTCTTGGGTGCCTGCCAGCGATGTCAGAAAATGAATTTTACGTGTATCTGCTCTCGAACGCCAGCATGGTCCTGCACTCATCAAACACGCTGAACGACTTCACGATCACGTTAGATAAGCCGCTACACGTGGATGATTCGTACGTCATCGGTCTAGATGGATTTTCCATTCCCAACAGCTTCCTGAACGTGAACCAAGCACCGGATAACCTGATAACGCTATCAACGGAGAACTGGAAAACAAAACAGCTCACGTTCGAAGACACGGACACGCTATTGAATAAAGTATTCCCTGAACATGGGATAGAGTGATCTTACGAGGAAGATCACTACGTCTTTAAGCTACCGTCGCGCGTGCGCTCAGTGAAAATAATCGACAGACTGCTGCATCTCGCCTTTGGAATCGCCGACATCGATGGAGATCACCCGGAGGGTGGCAGAGTACGCGCCGTCCCAAATGTGATACCACTCGCGGAGGAAAGAGCCATTATGATGCGAATTCGCCGGGTGATAGTGATCAATAACAATCTAATTTTGAAACCCCGATCGCTAATTACCGACACATTCAACGAATTCTTCAGAGCGACGAACGATACAGAATCAAGTGTGGAATACAAAGACAACACTTACTCGCTCTCTCTCCCGGCAAATTTCAACTTGTCGACCGAGTTCCTGAACCTCATTCAGGTGAAGCACATCCACGTTGAAGGATCCCGAAAGCGCATCACGTGTAATCCCATAGTGAAGACGTACCGCATCCACATAAACACTCGAGAGACGGAAAGTCGGCGCATTTCACTTCCACCAAATTACTACGAAACACCCGAAGCTCTCGTGAGCACCATCCATGAGCGTCTGCTACCGGAGGTTTCCCTCACGTACGATGCATGGGCGAGGAAGTGTTCGTTGAGCTTGCGGGAAAACGTGTCACTTACATTATCCGATTACTTTGCGTTCCTACTGGGTTTCGGCGCGAAAACCGTATTTACCGAAAACGATACGGGCGTCGACGAAGTGACCATAGATCTTCCCATTAAGTGTATTATGATATACATGGATCTCGTCACGCCCTCCGTAGTGGGGAACGGGTGGCATCTGATACCGAAATTAATTCCATTTGTATACGATAGAACGAAAGAATGACTGAGTTTCAGCTTTCTTCCCGTTCAGTACTTTAAGTTAGTTCAACGCGAAATTTCCTCAATCATCGTTGCTATACGCGACGGCACGGGTCGCAAGCTAACGCTACAAAATCACGGTAGATCGACGCTGACGCTACACTTTAAGCATGTACACTAAAGCGGTGCCAATCTACGGATTCAGCGTTCCGACGGTATAGAGGTCGCACCTGTACCAGAGGGGAGGCAGTTTCTTTTCTCAGCTCGGGCGTTTCGCAATTCCACTCTTTAAACGCGTGGAATTCATTGCCGATTTTCAATTCCCGAATTCATTCCCGATTCAGTGAGAAGTAAAACAATTTTGGGTTCTAAAAGAACACAGCATGTGTAGTAATGTACAACGTGTGGGCAGGTAAACTGCAGTTACTCTCAGGTACATGTAGAAATGACAATGCACACACACTGTACTGTAACCGGTTACCTATTTGCCTAAACTATATTTTATGTACATCTGTGTAGACGATGCAGATACACTGCGTATCGCCAGTTTGCAAGGTGAGTATGGCATAAGCTTGGAAAAAACAAGATCATGGTCATCCCAGCCTGTGCAGTGAAGAGGGTCTGGCAAGCCTTTCCCACAGAAAATGCCTCAGGCTTCAAGTACCCAAGATCCTAACTGGGGGTACCTCTTCGTACAGCTCGTCTATCACATTTAAAATAATTCAGCATCTCTATTTAGGATGATCTATAGCTCTCAGGATGATGCATGCTTCATGAGTTCAACATGTTGTGTTGAAACACAACACTAGTCCTTTTTAATGAGTCTTGCGGAACGATAGATGAGCACTCCTTTCGTGACATTGTGTACCATTGCTACAGTGAACAATTTCTTGAGCAAGACTGATGAACGAACAAAACATAGAGTCTTGTCTTCCAAATATGTATGTTCCTTGTAACTTCCGTATTTGTTAAAGGTACTGTAAAGCAGTAGACAAGAATGATATGCCGGTGATGTGACTAGAGCCTTTGTTGCTTCTAAATACTATATGCGGAACCATACGACCGACAACGCGCTATAAATATTTTTAATTTGCCATGAAAGATGCGGCGTAGTGGAGCGGTGCGACGCCTGGTGTCAAACAACCCCCTGTACAGCGGGCAACACTGAAAATTGGTATTACACACTATGACATCGGAATTTCGTTATTTTAGTAACCATATTATTAGTTTTCCTGTTTACCTATGCATTCTGAAACCCCTGTTAACAGTTTAACCTGTTAACCCCTGTTTTTGGGAAGTAACCCAGTGCTGGCCGCTGTTCGATGTGGGCTCTCCCTATACTTCTCTGCTGCGCCTGCGTGCTCCTTTTGTTCGCGGCCTCTTTCGAACGAACAAACTCTCTCTGTGAACCTCTGTGAACAAACAAGTCCCGACGGTGTCTGGCTTCTTGAACGTCTGACACATTTTTTTCAACGGCTCAGCATTTCATTTCAGTTCGCTTATCCGTTTATCCTCAGATGTGGATCGTTGTGTGGTTGCAGGGGCGGATTTTATGGTGGATTGTGGTGGATTGTTATGTCGGGCCCAGTGTTATACGCATGCAATGTGGTTGCCGCCGTATGTGTCAGAAGTACGGATTCATTTCGAATACCTAGTACAGTGTTGCCCGTAATCTTTAATTGCAATTTTCTAATTAACTGCGCCGTCGATTGGAATGAAACTTGCACACTTTTTGTCCTGGTGGCTTGGACTATCGAATAGCCACACTAAATGACATTTGATCGGTGCTGCTTTACAGTACCTTTAAGTGTACACAGACCCCCCTCATGCCCCCCAGACCCTGTACATGTCCCCCCTCATGTAATGCCTGCAATGGCCTTTGAGATATATTCATAAATAAATAAATATCAAAACCGGAAAAAGATGTAACACGTATCCTCTCTTTGTGTGAATGATACATAGACATTCTCAGAAGATTTGTACATTGTCACACTTTGCCTCATTTTGCATAAAGCCTAGTTCCACCTCTTACATCATCTCCACATCTTCAATCTCCAAAGCAGTACAAGGCTAAAGTAATCAGCTACTACATAAAAAGAAGGAGGGGAGGAAAACAAATGCTGGCACATCTAAAATTCGAAGAAACCCTGGTACTTTCACGGGGTTACTCACGGCTCAGTGCTCAGTGGATCAGATCCCGATGGAAAACAGCTTTTCTGAGCCTCAGTGATAGATTCCCTTGATTGCACTGACTGTGACGCACATCTCATTGGCTTGGTGGCAAGTGGGCTTGCGTCTGATAGTAAGATTTGGAAGAAAGGGAGCAAGGAACATCTCTCTACGGTCTTAAGAAGGATATCAACGTTACCTGTCAAGGTACAGCATTTCATGTTGCTTTCAGTAAGTACAACACTCCTCATAGCAGTTACCATTCGTGTTGGGAAAGCATGCTGAAGTTAGCTCAGGCAGTGCATCCAGAACTGTGAATCGGGTTCATAGAGAGCACCTGGTGAGAGGGACAGCAACAGTGTCCAGTAAAGACTCTCCAGGAATTTTGTGCAGGTTTGGGGGTCACACCTTTTAATAGTGTTGATGGAAAGCAGGGTGTGTGAAACACTGACTTCTGGTAGATGAATTCTTGTTATTTATAACCAGGTACCCATGTTCTAGTAATCTAGGAAAAGCCTTGGCTCTCTTGGAGGAAATTGCTAATGAATCTGAGTGTCTTTTGTGGAAACAGGTTGTAACTGCCTTTCTATCCACCCTTCTTAGTTGCCCTATCAAAAGCAAATATGTAATGCTGTACACCATATCTGATGCTAGCACACTAATTGCTTTGAGTGTTCTCAGGCTTCTGAAATGGAGCTACCTCGTACATACGCTGTGCCATGTCGGCAAGAACATAAATCAGACTGCCTTTACTTTTTAAATTGGCCCTTCAGTGCTTCATGTGACTGCAAGAATCGCACCCCCAAAACAATAGGCAACAAGAATGATTTCTGCAATGTATTGAGCTTTGTAAAACAACAACTTTATTTGAAAATATATTCCAAAAGCCGGGTGACAACCTCATAATGTAGCGTCCTTTACTGCAAACACCGCTCAACACAACGAATAAAAACAGACCGTAAACGTTTTGTCGCCTATCCGGGTGGCATCATCAGTACAACAGAGGCCAAAGATGAGCACATCAGCCTATCTAAGAGGGAATCTTACACATCCGATAGGGGGCCACGGTATGTATTACAGGCTGAAGCATCACGCCTGATAAAGCAGGATTCTAAGAACTTTCTAGGGCCCCATCGCTAGTCATGAGAAAAGGTTACTGCACCATCAAAATATATGTCCCTTAGGACAGCAGTGGTAGACTGATTCGGTCCTGTTTAGTTAAGCTAAGCATTAGTAGCCCTGGCAACTGGCTCTTTTAGTCTTGTCCCACGTCTTTTTTCTATCTCGCCAATGTAGGTTGCATCACATTCTATGCACTCAACTTGATATGCACAGTCAAAATGCCTGATGGGCACAGTGCCCTCCAAATAGCGTATGAAATACATTGGATGAAAGGAATGCGGACCACCGATTTGACTCCTTTGATGTTGTTTTTGATTGTTCTCTGTTGGAGGGATGATGCCACCTGGATAGGCAATGAAACGTTTACCCTCTTTATTCTTAATTGTTGTGTTAAGCCAGTGTTCTGAGTAAAGCATTTTACATTATGAACTTTGTTTGAATGACGATTAGTGGCGAGCTTCATACCCTGGGCCAGTACTCCAACAATTGCTTGTGGTAGTATGGAGAAATGGAATAACGAGCCTTGTAGACAATTTACGTGGCAATATATTTATTTATCTCTCATAGGTTGAAGAACCCAGTGTGGTGTTACATAACGGAGGGGCACGTAATTATACAAGACCGATCACCAAAAGGCCTTGCTTTTGACTAGATAAAAATGTGAAGCGATTGTAATATAACAAATGCTGCATGGTGGCGACATGATAGGTTCTCCTCACGAGTTGTCGCCACAGTTACGGTTAGTTGAGAAACTGCATATCCAGGTAGCAGGATCAAATTTTAATTAGGCTACTTTGGCCAACACGCGAGCGTAGAGCACAATGTCAAAAGCCCTTACAAAAAAAAATAAAAAATACTACATCTACGTGGACCCAGAAATCAAGACAGTTTGAAATGCTGTGACTGAATTCCACTACGTTAGTTTTGCCTGAATACCCTTTTCTAAAGCCATGCTAGAATTTAAAAAAAGAAATTGACAGAGTCAACTTGGTTGACAACGTGGTAGTACATGAGTAGTAGTACATAGTAGTACATAGTAGTAGTAGTAGTAGTACATGAGGTAGTACATAGTAGTACATGCTCCATTAGTTTACAGGGAACCCTAAAAAGTGGAGCTGGAAGGAGCACACTTGTCACCTCAATCGTAGTCACACTCACAGAATATATATATATGTGCGCAGGAATAAGCTTGAGACCTATGCCCTCGACTCGCACACATACTAAGAACCTTTGACACAGATTAACGTATCTTCATTCCAGCTCTTTCACATTCAGATGTTCATCTCTGTTGAGTGGTCTGTCATTCTTGTAATACAGATTGGAATTGAAATGCAGGTGCATAAGGGATGCTCTGAAAGAAAAGTGTTTGGTTTTAGTCCTCTTAATGTTTCTGAAAACGAAAACAAACTTCACGGTGACTATTCTTCTGAAATGAGCAATTCCAGGATGACAGCAAAAAAATATATCTTGCCATATCATTATATCCACCTGGCACTTCAATTGAATAATGGCAGTTGAAGATGACGATGATTCAATTTAATGACGCATAAGCAACTCGGGCTATAGTGCGCCAAAACCATGGTAAAACTGTGACTTGTTAAATATCAGACGATTATACTAAAATAATATACTTTGTTGGTTGGTAAATTGAGATATAGACAAAAACATGATATGATAAAAATAAGCAATTGAAGAAAAGGCAATTGTTGGCTTTGTGTGACTGATGTCGAGTTTGCCACACTACGTGTTGAATAATAATGTACGCTGATACGCTGTAGCATATAAAGTACAATCATACACACGCTCAATATGTGGTGGATATGTGAAAACAATATACACATACTTACATTTCAAACTTTCTTGAAAAAGGCAGTCCAAGTCTGTCGGATTTGCCAGACTCTATACAAAGCCAGTAAGCACAGTGTGGAATGACTGATTCATCTTTCGAAGGCAGAGGTGCAGCTACCATGACGCTTCGTCATCTCAATGCTTCGGAGCGGCATAGCCTAGTAAGAAGCCATCAGAAGGATCTCATAACAATAACTTGGTCGAAATAGTGGAGGGTTCTGTGGGATATGTAAGAAAGCATACGCGTTACACAACAGCTACGAGAATGATCGACTGCACCTGCATGGTTTTCAGTACGTAGACTTGGAACTGAAAAATAAATGTGCTAACCTTGTTGATACTACTTTTCCGTCAGGACCACACGAGAGCACATTTGGTTTTTTTAGTTGAAGGTACCATCAGGTCCCCATGCTCCTTTGAGATGCAGCAGACAGAAGTTCGCTGAGGCGAGTGACTGCCGTTGCGGTTGGTCGCTTCGCAGCAGATCAAGAACAGTACACCGCAACGATAGGTGAAACGTTCACAATATGGTGACCAACTCCAACACCAACCCAATGACCCGAACAAAGAGGATGAACAGGGAGTCACACAAGTTCGCAGTGCGCAAGCTCGGTATACGGCATCCATTACAGCTGACCGGATACGGAAGCATATATCGAACGCCGTGTACAGATTGAAAAGAAAATCGTAGAAACTCTTGCAGGTGATAAATGCAGGGTGTATTTTTCTTTTTGAGGCTCTGTAACAAAAACATATTAACGTAGAAATGCCATTTCATGAAGGAAATTGACAGATATTGCGTGACCACGTGACGCGTTTGAGCCAATTGTAGGTGTTGCGAGTGGCCCCCGTGTTGACGTCATCTTGATGGTGGGCCGGGGTGGATATTCTATATAAACGTATGTTTTCTCGGTTTGACGCTAGGCGTGCTGCACTCGGATGAAGTCGAATGTTTAAAATTCGAGTTTAGAGAAACCGTGGGGTTTTAATGCGTGAATTTTCGCATGGAGAGTCCTTGTTGGGTGCTTTATCGACTACAAGTACGAAAGAGCTCCCACAGTTTCTGGTCAGAGTCCCTTTAAACAGATGGCACCATCGTGTTGGGTCATGTCTCAAGGTGACCCAATTTCTCGGAGAAAGCCTATTTACATCACCTTGAAACATACGCAACATTTTCTTCGCTGAGAATAAAACAAAGCTCACCATAGAGTTCTATAGTATAAACTCATTTTGGCCATGACGGGTGGAAGTGCATTTTGATATAAAACAGGTGGCCCCAACGTGTTGGAACATGCAGCCGACTCATCCTCAAGGTGACCCAATTTCTCGCAGAAAGCGAAATCTGTTTACACCACCTTGAAACATACGCAACATTTTCTTCGATGGGGATAAAACAAAGCTCACCATAGAGTTCTCATTTTGACCATGACGGGTGGAAGTGCGTTTCGATATTAGGCAGATGGCCCCAACGTGACCTCATCCTCAAGGTGACACAATTCCTCGGAAAACATGACTTACGACCGTGCGGAAACAAGCGAGCCCCAACGTGTTGGCGCATGCAGCGCGGATGCGCATTTATGCTCATTTATAAGCCGCGCGATCGCCTCAGAGGGGAAGAGTCTGCTTTCGCTGGCTTCACAAGTAAGTTATCCCCTTTACTTGTTGCACGTTTCTTACGGATGTGTTTATTTTCAGTGCCTCGGTGTGTATTCTGCTTTTTTGACCCTCACGATATCGAGGATGAATCGGAAGACGATTCTCGGGACGGCGCACCTCCTACACTATCTGCTCATGTGATGCGATCGCACCCCGACATGGATATATCCTTCCTGCCCTTCTTCCAGACTGACACTGCATTTAGAGGTATCGTCAAAAGATACATGCTATTGGCATCTGTTCACGATCAGGGAGTAGAGGATTTGCGGCAATATTTAACGATTCATTTTCACGATATGCTCGCTATATTGAGGGCACAACGAATACCTTTTAGGTTTTGCATCTGTTCCGATGTTTTAATGATAAGGGAAAATCGGGGGGAGATAATCGCGCACATCGCCCACTTTATGGCGTTTGCTCGCGAAGTCCACAGCGACGGAGCCATCGCGAATACCCTGATGGACGTGATTCAGGAGTCCGCGGGGCGCGTCGAAAATTATCAGCGGGAAGCGAGTGGATTCGTGTCCACCGACGTCCAAAACGTTCAAATGTATATTTCCGTGGTAAAAACTAAAAAAATTGAATGCAATGGGGTGCTTCCCGCCCGAAAAACTGCGCATCATGGTGCACAATCTGGCCTACGATTTGGCCGGGCTGCTGCGGGAATTTCACCTTCTCGGGTGGAAGCGAGCTCCCTTCATCGTGGCCAGTTCCATGGAAAAAATCCGATCGTTCGAAATTGGCACCTTCCTATTCAGACATACCATGCAGTACCTAAATTCGTCGCTGGGAGAGCTCGTGGAAACAGTCAAATCCATGGGGGGCGCAGAGGGATTCCAATGCCTGAAGCAGGTATTTGGAGACGACTTACAAATTTTGCTTCGTAAAGGTATATTCCCGTACAGCCACGTTAGCTCGTTCGCGGTCTACGACGATTTGGCTCTGCCGGCAAAATCCGCCCTGCAATACGATCTGACAGGGGAGGATATAAGTGATGAAGACTATCAGTACGCGCTGCACGTATTTGAATGTTTTGGATGCTCGAATCTGCGGGATTATAATGCGTTGTACCTGAAAACGGATGCCCTGTTACATGCAGACGTAATGCAGCACTTCCGCTGCCTGCGCTACGATGCGCTGTACAGCGAGAGGAATCGCGGTAGGCTTGGCGCGTTCAAAAGTGAAACGGGTAGCATACCCATACAGGAAGTAATATGCTTGAAAGCCCAAAATGTATTCCATCAAATTAGCTGGGAGAAAACTGATAGCGAGAGCTAAAGGGGTCAAAAAGAACGTTGTGCGCAAACACCTCCTCCATGATACGTACCAGGATACCCTATTGAAGCACGCTAGCGTATCGCACGAACAGGTGTCAATAGTTGGAAAGAAACAGTGCATGTACACCATCAGAAATGTGAAAAGAAGTCTGATGGCGTACGACGACAAACGATATCTCTACAATGACGCGGACTCCTACCCGTACGGAAGCTGCGAATAGGGTAAGCTCGAGTGGATGACGTAGATAGCGGGATTTCACCTAGCATTCTTTCCCCCCGCTCAGATAATACAGTGGATGAGAAGGAGTAGCGTCATTTGGACTGCGTCACTGGAAGGATGCGGTACCTCCTTCTCTTCTCGCTCGTCTCGTGCGCGCTGGTGCTGGACGCTGGCAACTGTACAGCGAGCATCAAGCTGGAGAAGGATAAGCACACGTACACGCACGAATGCCCGGGCCACATCTTGGCCATCAGGGAGTGGCACGTGGTACCTATGCGGTCCAGCATTAACCTGGACAGGAACGCTACTGGATCGCTGCGTACGTGCCTTCACTCGCTGGACGCGAGCGACAGCTACGAAGATATCCAGTGCACGTGGAAGTGTCAACTCACAGAGGATGAAATTTTTCTCAGTCGCTGTCCTGGAGACGTCTACATGATCTGTCACTCCTGCGGAACCACGCCCAGCATCAAAGGAATCAACCTCTCCAAGACCGCCATGCTTTTCCTCAAACATGTACTCAATAAACGCTGAAATGTATTCTTTTTCATGTCTGTCTGAGATAAAGCCGCAGCGGGGCTGCCGCCGTGCTGGTGAAGGCAGCAGTGCAGGCCAATCAGAGCGCTGGAAGAGTGATCAGTAGGACCAATCAGCGGAGCCGGTTAATTAGTATAAAGGGTTAGCGTGCACCAATCAGCGTGAAGTGGGCGGAGTCAAGTAATTAGCATAAAAGGGCGGGGCTACAGGCAAACAATCTACGATCAGCTGCCATGGGCCAATCAAGGTGAAGTGGGCAGAGCCAAGTAATTAGCATAAAGGGGTGGAGCTACGATTGAGCAACCAACGATCAGTAGGCTTAGCATTGTAGAGGCCTAGAGAAAGCGACCAGGCAGAGAGAGGTTGCGAGCCAAAGGTGCTTTTTAATCCGATGGAAGGTGAATGCGTGGTTATGGTGGGAGCATGCGCGGGATGAAGATGGCCGTCGTTATCGTCGCGCTGGCGACCCGCCACACTGCTTCCCCTTTGCAGAAGTCATGAGCCGTGGAGGAGCGGAGTGCGCCAGCGGACAGTGCGGGGAGGAGGTGAGACAACGGGAGGTCTTGCAGCGGCGGTGGAAACGGGAGGTAGGAGGATGTGCGATGGGTCGAGGAAGGCCGGTTTGAGGCGCTCAATCGAGACGGTGTCGTGGCGCCGTCGATGTCCACGGTGAAGTGACGGTCTGTCCGCTGAAGTACCCTGAACGGGCCTTGGTAAGGTGGCTGAAGGGGGGCGCGGGTAGCATCATTTCGAATGAAAACATGAGTAGACGAGTGAATGTCCTTGAAGACAAATGGGCTGATGGATGCGGGGAGTCGTGTTGGTGTCGGCTGAAGGGCACGAATCGCTTCGCGGATCCCGTCAAGGGAGGCAGCAGGGAGAGGTGCAGAACCGAGAGACGGGGGACCCAAGAATTCGCCGGGGACGTGGAGGAAGGCGCCGTTGACTAATTCGGCAGGAGAGCATTCCAGGTCCGTCTTGACGGCTGAGCGGAGGCCGAGTAGAATGATAGGGAGATTATCAACCCAAGATGAGGGGTCAGGGCAGCAACGAAGCGCGGTCTTGATCTGTCTGTGTAGGCGTTCGACGAGACCGTTGCTGCAGGGGTGGTAGGCTGTTGTGTGGCTGCAACGGCAGCCCAGGAAGTGGAGAAGGTCTTGAAAAAGCTTCGATTCGAATTGCCGCCCCTGTCAGTGGCGATGACGGCTGGGACGCCGAAACGGGCGACCCATGTTGCCATGAAAGCGCGGGCGACGGAATCTGCCGTGATGTCTGGGATGGGTTGGGCTTCGGGCCAACGGGTGTACTGATCTATGCAAGTGAGTAAATATCGGAAACCTCTTGAAGATGGTAACGGCCCAACAATATCGATGTGCACATGCCCGAAACGATGCTTCGGTGGTGGGAATTTCTGGGGTGGTGTGACGATGTGCCGGGTAATCTTCGCCTTCTGGCACTGCAGGCAGGAACGTGTCCACTTGCGGATGTCTGAATTGATGTGGGGCCAGACGTAGCACGCAGTGCCGGGGTGGGAAAGGCAGTGGAGTATCCTGAAGACAGTGAAGCGTAAAGGCTCTGGAACGAAGGGACGTGGTGCACCGGTAGAGAGGTCGCACGTAAGGGAAATGTTGGTGTCGGGAAGGATGACATCTTGCAAGGTCAGGCTAGACGAGGTGCGTAAGCGGGCTAGCTCTTGGTCATGTGTTTGGGCTTCAGCCATGGCACTGAAGGCATCTGGGGTGACGGAAGATACCGCAATGCGTGACAGAGCGTTAGCTGTGGCATTGTCGGCGCCACGAATGTGCCGAAGGCCAGTTGCAAATTCGGATACGAAAGCTAGTTGGCGGATTTCACGTGGGCTCAGCGAAGAGTGACTTGAGTGCATGGCGTATGTCAGGGGCTTGTGGTCTGTGAGGACATAAAATGAGCGGCCCTCAAGAAAGTACCTGAAGTGACGGATGGCAAGGTATACGGCGAGTAGTTCGCGACCAAAGGTACTGTAATTTCGCTCGGCGGGTCGAAGGGGTTTGGAGAAAAACGCAAGTGGCGTCCAGGCGCCATTGATCTCCTGTTGAAGAACCGCGCCGAACGCGTCCGTGGAACCATCGACAACGAGGTTTGTCGGAGCATCAGGAAGCGGGTGGGTCAACAGCGCTGTTTCCGCGAGAGCGGACTTGAGCTGGTGAAATTCCTGGAGGGCAGCGTCCGACCATGAAATGCATGCCGAACTGGATTTCTTGGGCGACAACAGCACGTGGAGTGGCTGCATAGTCTGAGTGCAATGGGGGATGAAGCGACGATAGAAGTTGATCATCCCAATGAATTCCCGCAACTTCTTGGATGACGGTGGAAGTGGGAAATGACGGATGACCTGAACGCGTTGCGGAAGAGGCTGTATTCCGTGTCTGTTGATAAGGTGGCCGAGGAATTCTAGCTCTTCAATGCTGAATAAACACTTGCTGGGGTTGATGATGAGGCCGTACGCTCGCAAACGTGAGAAGAGCTCTCCTAGATGGGCGCGATGTTCTTCAGCTGAGGAGCTGGCTACGAGGATGTCATCGATGTACACATAGCAAAAATGAAGGCCTCGCGTGACTTCATCGACGAAACGTTGGAAGGACTGCGCTGCATTGCAAAGACCAAAGGGCATGCGCTCATACTCAAAGAAAGGTGTTGTTATGGCGGTCTTCGTGATGCTATCCAGGTGCATGGGAATTTGGTGATAGGCCTTCACCAGGTCAATTTTTGAGAATGTAGTGGCGCCGTGGAGGGAAAAGGTGAAGTCGTGAATAAGGGGGGTGGGATAACGATCAGGTATAGTGACACGGTGTAGTGCACGGTAATCTCCGCAGGGCCTCCAATCGCCTGTCTTTTTTGGCACCATGTGGAGGGGAGACGCCCAAGAGCTGGAAGACGGGCGAACGATCCCAAGCTCCAAAATGTGCTCAAATTCAGCACGTGCGATTTTCTGCTTTTCAGGAGCTAGGCGTCGTGGTCTTGCGAAAACGAGAGGCCCCGTGGTTTCAATATGGTGGTAGATGTTGTGCTTCACGGGACAAAGATCGTTAGATGGTGACGTGAGCTCAGGAAACTCAGCGACGATGGCGGAAAACGAAGAACAGCCAGATGAGGATGTGACATGGCTTGAAAGAGCGGGTGGAGGCAATCGGGTGGGTGGGCAATCCGAACTCTGCATGGTGGTGGCGATTGGGAGGGTGTTCACAAAAGGTGGTGTAGCTTCCATGATGCGATCGGCCAACTCGGAGAGCTCGCGCAGAGGAACGGTGGCCGACGCTGACAGTATCATCCGGACTGTTTGAGGAAGCCGTTGAAGGAAGAGCTCTCTGAGGATCGACTCGTCCAAGGCGGAAGATTCATCGCCGAGGAGTTGGTACATTCGTCTCAAAAACTGAGTCGGGGAACGGTCACCCAATTCTTCGGTTGTAAGGAGTTGACGCAGGCGTTGCTGTTGCGATTCGGAGAGGCGCTTAATTAGCTCTTCTTTAAGATGGTCATAGGGGTCAGAAGCGGGAGGGTTTACGACGATGTCCCGGACCTCTGCCATGACGGATGCTGAGAGAGACGTTAGAACATGATGGTATTTGGTCTGCTGGCTTGTAATGTGGCGCTTCGTGAATTCCGCTTCGACGAGTACAAACCAAAGCGAGGGGTCGTTGTTCCAGAAACTCGGAAGCTTAATTTCCGAAACATTTACCTGGGGGAGAGATGGGGGTGATGGTTCGGGCAGCGTGTCTCCTTGGTTAGGCATGATTGCTGGTAGTTGATCACGTTCGGGTCACCAAAATGTAGAGGCCTAGAGAAAGCGACCATGCAGAGAGAGGTTGCGAGCCAAAGGTGCTTTTTAATCCGATGGAAGGTGAATGCGTGGTGTGGGCGCGAGCATGCGCGGGATGAAGATGGCCGTCGTTATCGTCGCGCTGGCGAGCCGCCACAGCATGAGCCAATCAACGTGAAGTGGGCGGAGCCAAGCCAACTAATTAGCATAAAGGAGCAGAGCTACGATTGACCAATCAATGATCAGTAGGCTTGGCGTGGACCAATCAATGTGAAGCGGGCGGGGCTAATGGCGGCCATTCAGATGCCTTTGGATCGGCTTGTGTTGGATTACAAATGGATTGTATTGGCTTAGAACTGGATTGTGTTGGCTTAAAACTAGATTTTGGCTAAGAATTGGATTAGAATAGGATTCCTGGAACTGGATTAGAAAAAGGACGTCGTTGTTGAACTGTAGAAGTGGATTTTGGCTTAGAATTGGATTAGAATAGGCCATCTTGGATTAGAAAAAGTGGTCATTGTACGTAACGGTTCTTATACAGTCTTAAACTATACTACTTCCGTCCGGCTCGCAGCTTGACTGGTTCTGACCCTTGCTGACTTCTGCTTTCTATACTGACCTGTACCGGCTACCCCTGACTTCTAGGTCTACTAGCTTTCATGCACGCCGTAAAGTTATTCCGTGATTCCAAAACAACTGTAAAAAGTGTTGTAATGAACATAAATTTATTTGATTCATATACTGACACAATCGGCAGGTTGACGCATTTACATGCACTCAGCGTACTGAGTCCACTGCGTAGCACTTCCTGGCTCACTGCAACAAAGTTCAAATTTGCAAAACACACATATCGACACAGCCTATTCCCAACAACGAACAACTGTCACATACCTGCGCACAAGCTCTTGATCATCATGTCCTTGTCTGCTATACGTCAAACATAAAATGCTGCTGCTTCATGAATCCTATTTTCTTGGCACTGCTATGCAAATCTGACGCCGCTTTAACGTGTTCATTGAGACGGAATTGACGACATCACTTCATTTTGAAATGCGATTGGCTGTTCGTAGACCGATGCTTTGCGTCGAGAAACAGTGCAACATGATCAAAGACACCATCATACACGGATAAGACGGCGAACGCACTTACCTCCCAACGAAAGATACTGGAAACCCGGCGTCCACCGTTCAAATTTCAAATGAAACTGCCGAGAAAATACGCAGGACGCAGGCGAGGAAGCGCGAAGTGCCGTTTTCAAATGCCGGCAACTAATCCGAACACGTCTGTGGCGTCCGACCAATGGCGAGGCACGGATTGCTCTGTGCGCAGAAACACGCATTTTGATACAGATTTTGTGTGAACTGTGGGGGCTGGCGAAGTCCCGCTAACGGGAGATTAGTTAGAAGTTGCGAGCACTGTATGCGGACGACACATGCATATGGTGCACTGGCGTGCACTTGCCCGCATTGCGGCGGCGCCTTCAAAATGCGTTAGATTGTAGGATCTTTCGCCGGGGAGGGGGATCGTCATACGAGCACCTGCTCTTCATTTTTAGGGCGAGGGCAGTATTATTTTTGTGCCAAGATGTTTCCTGAGCATTGCGACGTGTCCCAAACTAGATTGTACGACCACCTTCTTAACGGAGAGCGGCATGTACATATCAGCCGAGAAAACAGTGTTTCTTCCCTTCAAACCGGAAAAAAAAACTTTTCAACTGAAAATTCATGGCCAACCAATAAGGAAGGTGTCTCATCACCGGTACCTGGAAGTAATAATCGACTCGCAGCTATCATAAGCTGCTCACATTAAACATCTCGAGGGAGAACCGACGCTCCTATCAACATTCTATCACTGGCTCCATATGGGGGAGGTCGACAGCGTCTCTCCTCTCCATACATGGAGCACTCATTCGACAGATGATCGCCTACCACTTGCCCGTACTGCATGGACTAAAGGAAGAAAATTAGCCGAGGCTCTTTGGCTGCACGTAGAATATGTTTATAAGTGCTCAGCGTCGCCATACCAGCACTGCACAGCTGTTTCGCCCTTATTGGGCCATCGTCAGCAGTGTGCAGGCAGGCGACGTTTGAGCGAGTGGCGTCGGAAGGTCACGCGCGGCATTACAAGCACCCCCTTGCAAGGAAGGTGGCACGTTGAAATTCTAAATTCTTCAAGGAGATCGCTTTGTATCGCTTTACCAAAAGCACATTTGACACCAACGGCAGGCTATCCTCCGTGGACACAAGAACTTCTTCGTATTGCCATGACTGTTCCTGATCTATATCACCAGTCTGTCTATGACGGAGAGCTATCGTACTAAAATCGCAATTTTCACCGATGGGTCGATGTCTCGGTTTGGGTCTGCATTTGTTGTACCACAGCACAGCAGACAATGAGTGACATGGCTGTCCCATAGAATGTCGTCGACAACTGCGGAATTGGTAGCCACACGCCAGCTACCTGCGCAAGGGGTCATATATTGCGATTCAAAGGAAGGTCTCCAAGTCATAACATCATTCTTGGGAAGTGGCTGTATTGCGCCAATAGTACAGGACATTCTCATCGCATACAAGAAAGCTGTAGCTGCAGGGCACGACATAACAATTCAGTGGATTCCTGGACATACAGGCATACGGGGTAACGAAGCTGCAGATAAGATAGCAGATATCGCGCACGTAACGTCGACGGAACACCTAGTGACATATTCCACGTTTGATGTGAAAAACGTGTTGAAATTGCTTATAGACGACATATGCAGAAAGCAATGGTTACAAGCCGACAGACGTTCCTAATTGCATCACCAGATAGACCCGGAGCTTTAATTCCATGTTCTGTCCATCATACCGTTCCCCTTCGATTGACCAGGACGCTCTACTTTCGCGACACAGCCGCACACATTCGCTTCTGTTGGGCAGAGTACAGTTCGGCGTTGATGCCACGGCCATTTGGAACAAACACGTGGTGTACCACACCACGAAGGTTTCGCCCCACGCAAATCATCGCTTCGAACCATTCATTTCTCGTACCAAAATTGCGAAAAAGGTATTTTCATCACACGTCACGATAAATCATCGTCCAGTCCGGATCTAAAGTGTTGTGAACACACCCACTCATCGCCGAGATGTCAATTTGTGAGGGGCCGCTCAGGAGCCTCTGTAAATCTTCCTGAGGGCATGCAGATGGCGAACAATACATTTTTGTGAAGCATCGAGTACTTCCGACAACGTACGGCTGCTACTTTCCGGGTTTGCATCAATTGCATGAAGGCTAACATCAGAGTCAACCTTGATAGGTCTTCGAGGGTGAGGCTTGTTTTGCAGGCTTAGACTGCCAAACTTGAAGTTAGTAATCCATCTTTTTGCCGTGGTTTTACTCACAAAACTTTCCTCCTTTGCTTCGCTGATGTCTCGTCGGCGTTGGGGCCAAGTTCGAACTCGTCGTTGCCGATGCATAAACACAACCAAGAGTAATACAGACAGAGAAGCCATCCGTATTTGAAAGACAAACATACAACACGTCAACATCTTAAGAACACTTATATGGATTGCATCTGCTCTGCTAGCAGGGCGCCGCAATCATCAGGTGTCAGAAGGGTGTAAGTATTTATGACTCACCCTACTGCAATTTGACACTGTTGCGCTGCACTGTCAACGTGATCCGGATCGGTCGTTTAGGTATCCCAATACTGGGAAATGCAACAGATTCGAATCTTGGCGTCGGGTGTGCTTTCAACGCGCACCAGGTGTTTTCTCTCTTCTCCTTATACGCTGTCACACACAAAAATTACTGTACTTTCTGGCGCACTGCCAAACGCGTACAAAATGCGATAGCATTGCAGCAGACGAAAGACATGCCTGCACTGTGACCGACGCACGCAAATCCTGTACGGTCACTGACAGCAAGCCTGACCATATAATATCCCATGGGCGCCGTGCTGAAACACGGGTGTCACCTGATAACGGCGTTGACTTCCAGTCAAAGATGCGCGTTAAGTAGCTACTCCAGAGTCAAAAGTGTCATGACTGTACCCACTAGACGACCAAACGCAGTTCGGGAGTGCGTAGCTCAAGTCATACTCTCTGGCTCGAATTCAAAAACGGAGTTACGGAGTGAAAACGACCGAGACGGAAGTCCAGTGACATAGTTCCACTACCTTCCACGCGTTTTGACAGCATTGAAATGATAGGGAGAGCTAGTCGATGCCCCCCGGTAATTTCGCATCTGTAGTATTGGTATGGTTACTTCCTTCTACTTGAATGGACCCCAAGAAATGGAGGTGAAATCATCCCCGAGCTCCCCGGAGTGCAAACATGTGTGACGATACGAGCGGAAGTGGCTAGCGTTATAGGTGACGCGTGTCAAACAGAGGCTTCTTGTCGGACCTGGTAGAGTTACTTACACCCAAAGTCACTGTACTCTTTGGTGTGGATTTTTTAACATCAGGCCGAGGGTAATGGTGGCACGCTTTGCCGTCCTCCGTTTCCTATAGCATTCCCGGCCCCACGCTGCTTACGTTCCTCATTTTTAGCCAACGGGTGTACATTCCCGGAGCAATTGCGGCACGTCTGCGAGCTCTATATATCAAAATATGCACGTAGTGATTAGCCTTTTGCATTTCTTCAATGAGTGGCCATAATGGGGCCGTTGCAAAAACATGACATCGTTGGTGCACAGCTGATTCCTGCCATCATGACCGGCCTCGCCTTGACGAAAGCTTTTTTTTCGCGGGGCCGGCAACAGGACATGTATTGCATTCATCTATTCACACATGTTAATCTTGGTATACAGCTCCGAAATGTGAACGTCGCTTCCTGTTTAACCCAAAAAATATACGAACTCCGTATTACGATGCAGAGACACATGGCACGGCTACAGGGATGCACGGATAAAAAAGCCTACTGTTACACATGTGCAGGGGAGCAGGATACGGAAACGTACTCGGGGGGTAGATGTCTTCGTACATGTGTACGAGTGGGACAACAGATAAATTTTCCGATATTGAGATTACGAATAAACTATTGGCAGACACAAAAGCCGTGCGCACGTTATAAATATTTTTTGTTTACGACCGTACCTGTATGCTACCAACACCCAGGATCTCTCACGTCATGAGATGAATGTTGCCGGGTCAGATTTCGTGTTTTTTGTGTTTTTTTTTTGGCCTTCGCTACCTTGCTAAATCTACCTTGGAGCACTCGCCGCAGCCGAGGCGGCGGCAGCGGCGCGATGTGCGAGAGGGTATTACGCGAGAATGCATAGGCGCCCCTCTCCACCACAGGCTACTACCAAACCGTGACGCGACGTGGCTTCACTGAGGTCTCAGAAGCGCGTTAAAGAAATGCCATCGTATTTGATGACGGCAGAGTTCTCTATGCAGGGCGCACGAACCCTTACTTTCGGACGCAGCCCATAAGAGACCGCAACAAGGAACATGTTTATTACGGACGTCTCTCACGTGTCAACGGCCAGGTACACAAATCATCCCACCAACACTGAGGCGTCTGGCCATTGGTGTTCATTCAGCTGGCCCTGTATTTACACTAGGTGATTACGGCGAGCCAGCACCACCACCACCACACTAGGTAAACCACCACCACGAGCACCTACACCAGATAAACTAGATATCAGGCAGGAAAACAGCTTGATAACAACGTTTCGATCACCACCACCAGATGAACTGTCACGTGTCTCACCGTTCACTGGAGGACCTTGACCCACAAGACATTTTCCACAATTGATGAACAACACCGCGAAATCCACGCTACCGCCGCCGGAGTCTGCAAAAACAATAAGATTGGTTTATCAGAAAAAAAAGTGGATATGTTAGTCCCAAAAACACTCGGAACTGGCTACTCCAGTACGCGTTAATACAGACTATACAGGCCGACTATACAGAAAACAAGTAGAGTACTTAGAAGCACTCTACGCAATTTTCGGTGCACGAAATGGATTAGGTCTGTCTACTTCTTAAAAAACTGATCGACAAATTCAAACGAACTCAATAATAATAATAATAATCATCATAATTCGGTGGTTTACGTCGCGAGGCAACATTGATCATAAGCAGTGGCGTAGCAAGACCTCCAAGGTAGGAAGGGGGTTGGGACTCGATACGAAAACCCGCTCCCACGGCTGATCTGTGTGCGCTAGCACACACATATCTGTGCATACAGCAAGTTGAGCGATGAAAAACTACAATAATTGAACGCTAAAAATGCGATTCCATGTGGGTTGCCATGACCAGCGAGGCGTCACGAGATTGGAAGTAATTTGAGAAGCTTGTAATTTCAAAAGAATGCTGCTTAGATACGCGCCGGTCGCTGCAAGGACTTTCGCGATCGTCACACTGGACCACCCACACACACACACACATTTGTATCATATTTTTTTATATTCGATTTGCACGATTTACGTGGGTCGCCCAGTGGCAAGTAGGGGTGGTTCGAACGCCTCGAAAACCCCCGTGGCTAGGCCACTGATCATAAGCGATGTCACAGTGGTCGGTCTGTGGATTAATTTTGCCCACCCGGGGGTTGTTCAACATGGCTGAAATCTCAACACACGGCACACCGTACCTAACGGTCCTCGCGGAAGACGGCGTGTCCAAGCTACTTGTACGCTGCCACCTAGTTGCTGGTGTCCTCGGTCGAGTTCAAAACTCAAAAATCAGAATGGTGTACAGAGCATGTGGAAACAAGTCGGAGACCGCGTGCAACACCTTAGTGACACTGTATCCGTGCACTGCGGCCGTACTGCTTGTTCATTTTTTTATTCCATTTTATTTCCAAAGGAAGTGAGGGCCAGGTACGAAAGGGATTAGGATCCCTGCTTATAGCGGTTACCACAAGAACAGGCAGCAAGCGCCAGCAAACCCAGCTGAAAAAAAAAAGGAATTGGTCCAATTGGAATTTCTAATTGGTACGAATGGGACCCAACAAGTACAATATCAAAACCTACTGGATCATTCAGTTTGTGGGATTTACTCCTGCAAGCAGCCTTCCCAACGGGGTGTGGTCTAAGTAACCGGTACGTTCCCTATGGCCAACCAAGAATGACGCTGACACAGGTTTGGAATGATTTACATTGCCAACTCTATTCCTGCAACGTCCGTTCTCCTCAAAGTCCCAGCCGGGAGTGACCTCTCCCTCTCCAGGGTGCCCTCCCGAGACACTTTCCACTGACCCACTTCGAATCGCCAAATCGGCCCCACGTGGCCAAACTGGCCAATGGAAATACCCTAAGTGGAGGGATCGCCTGGGAGGTCGAGGTCAGGGGACGACTCTCCTCGTGTTCCCCAGGCTGGGTCACCACAAGTTACAATTGTTGTGTCCATTTGTTAGTATAGAAACTAACTGGAAAGTCCATTTGGTTTCCTGCGCTCCAACTGGACACTCAATTGGACATTATGAGTCTAATTGGTCGTTCTGATTGGGAACTCCACTTCCATTTAGTCATCCCAATGGCAGCTTAAGTTCCAGTTGGCCTGTAGACTAAAAATTCTGTTTCCAATAGACCTCTACCTCTGTGTAAACACATGACGTCATAGTGTTCGACAGCGCCACCAATATGGTAGACTTCAACTACGCTCGAAGCTAGGAGCGAACAAGGTCGCTCCCGAAAGCCATGGTCTTCAGGGGATTACAATGGTCCTTGAAAGGGACGCGACCTGGGGTCCTACTTTTATTTCAGTAGGAGGCAGCGAACAACTGTCCATTCGTGGAACCCAGCCCTCCCCTTCAGATTTGTTTCGGTTTCAGTCTGTCTACCAATGTCATGATCACGTTTCTCGGGTAGAGGTTTATTGGCAAAGTTGTAAAGTAAGTGATGTGTGGTTCGGTATTTTCAATATAACTAGTGGGTGCATGGGTACCTAATACTATCAAAAATCAATAAGCAACAGTAATTTAATTAATTTTGTCAGTATTTTATATTTGAAGGATTAGCTCGTCGTCCGAAGAGCCAGATTTCTAGCGATAACCAGCAGAAAATTTATAAATTAGGTTTCATAGCCATAGCTGGATACATTATAAAATTACTATGGCAATGTTACTTGGTGGATCGACGTCGCGCGAAGTAAGCTTTAACTGTCTTCACTTCAGGTTGAAAACCGAAACTTTGATGCCCATCGTCAGGTCTATAACGCAGCGCATCGGCATCATCCCAGAATCTGCTTGAACAAGTTTCCGTTGGCGTAGATGATGCAGCTCAGTAAATAAAGTGTTTCGTCTACGTTCGTCCTGTTTTTCAATTCTTCAAACCGTGTACAAGTGTGAACATCATTGAATCATCACGTGGTAGTACTTCACATTGAACCTGGCCACATAACTCACCGTCGAAGAAGGTATCTACCTCTCATAGTTTTTTAATGAAAACCTGTTCTGTTGTTGTCAGTTGTCAGATATTATCTGATGAAACTGTAGCGACTCGCAAAGCGCGGTCGCGGAACAAGATGTACAACGGTTTTCTTTATCTTTACTTTCTCCCTTCTCCTTCTCGGAAAACACTGCGCTTCCGTTGTCTCTTTCCTTCCTCTCGCTTCCCTTTTTCCCTTCCCGCGCCCTGCGGCTGGAAAGCTGTAAATACAGGCCAGTAGGCCTCCGACCTTCGAAGTAAATACATTGCTTTTAAACACATCCAACTGCTTCCGTGTTCTATGTGCCTTTACTTGTGACGACTCGACAAAACCATTGCTGTAGTCCTCCGTGGCAGACACGGCAGGGCTACTTCTTTCCAATTGGTTCCCTTTGGAGATCTTACTGAGTCCACCTGGACCATTTGGTATAACCATTTGGGTTTAGGTGGCTAGCAAGAATGGGACCAATTGGTAAGCCTGAGTTTGCCAGTTATTTGCAGTGGGGGGACCAATTAGTTCTAAATGGTTTTAGTCCAATGAGTGACAGAAACACAACTGGAATTCCAATCGTTGGCAAACAAGCGTACGTTGGTGTTGCCGTCGTGTAACTTCGTCGTTTTTCGCGTTTTGTGAGGTGAGGTCAGAGTAGTGTCTGCCTCGCACATGAAGTTTTCCTTCGTATCTCTTTTGCGCAATGGCATCCAGCATCGGAATCAACGATCAAAACAACTCATGTGATCGGCGACTGCCAACGCACGTGGCTTTCTTTTGCCAACGACGTGTCGCGACATCTGGCGTTGTGACGTAGATTGTTTGCAAACAGCCAGTCATCTGTTGTTCTGAGGCAGGAACATACAAACAAACACAGCACAAACCTCTTCCATCTGTTCCTTTATTGTATCTTTTTGGTAGAGCGCTTTCGACCACTCATGCGCCAGAAAAACCTCAATCACTCACTCACTCACGCTTTCGACCAGCTGAAACTCTCTAGTGTCTGCACAGTGCGTTTCAAGTAATGTCGTCAATAGTGAGTTTTAGTATACCGTTGATAAGGTTATCGTGCCTATCGGAACCAATCGCAGTGGTGCGTGACTTGGAATCTTGTCCACTGATTGGTTCCGGTTGATACGGTTCGACGCTAGCCACGTTATCAACGGTCTGCTAAAACTCTCTAATGTCGCACGACACCACACAGTTAACCGACGTACTGCGGATCATTCGCGCAAGTATAGAGCTCGCAGATTTGCGCCACCGCCGTGGGAGATGCGGACGCGTTCGCTAAAGAAGATGAACGTAAGCGACGTGCCGCCGAGAATGCCAAGAAACGGAGTGCGGCAAAGCCCACTACCGTTGCTGCCGTAGGAGGGGCCAAAATACGCGACGCTGCATAGATACTACACCGTACTAAACCTCAAAATACTTCCGTACAACTAATCGTTACCCGCCCACTCGTACTGCCGAACCCAACAGCCATACGTACACTGGCCGAAGTCGAACGTAAACGTTGGCGCGCGGAAACCAAGCGTGAGCGGCACAGGAGACCTTCCATTTGGTCATCGTGATCGGTTATGTGAATGTGCCGACCGCACGCAACGGGGCAACGACAGACTGTGTGTTCACGAGATGTGTTATAGCGCGGGCTGCATGGACTACATTCCAAGAAAAAAAGGAGTACTTTTACTCCTTTTGGGGAGTAATTGCATTGCCACAAAAAATAGTCCCTTTCGGGAGTAAATGCACGGGAGTAAATGAATGTCACAGAGTGAAGACCGCATTTCACGCGCTGTTGTAAGAGTCCCAGGTACATAATTGGTGCGCATGCATGAAAATACTTTGAAGGAAACCGTCAACCGTGATATATCGAGTGATATAAAATCTTGCGCCATACTAGGGCACAATTTGCGAAGAAAGATGCGCTAACTGTTTCTTACTCTGTGTGGCTGGAAAATTGCTACGTTGTCTGAGTTATACAGCCTTATGTCGTTCAAATTGACCAAGGGCACATATTTACGTAGACTGTTGCATTCAGGAGACCATTCGCGAAGTTTAGTGACAATTTGCAGTCCTGGGGAGTAACTGTTAGGTCTAAATGTTGGGTTAGGGGACTAAAATAGGGAGTAATTGCAGACTAGGGGAGTAGAAGCTGCAATTACTCCCCGTTTTACTCCGTTTTTTCTTAGAGTGTACATCTCCTGCTACAGTATTCAAAAACCCATTCTCTGCATCACCAGATCTGAAGACCACCCAGACGAAGAGGAATCGTCCGAGTGATCGTGTACAGTGACACACATACGTTCAGGCCCATGGCCTTAGGAGTAAAATAAATAGCGAGTTTTAGCAGATCGGAAGGCCTAACGCTTCGGAAAACATGATAAGTCAATCGCCTTCCTTTGATGTGGCTTACATCACGTTGTTGATCTTTAACTTGGTAGCTTCATTTGTCGTATGGTTTCCGTAGAGTGCTGCGGATCTGCTAAAACTCCTAAAAGTGCTGGTCACCCGCCGACGCTTCGACTCTAGTCGGTGAAGATCGCCCTCACGAAACTTGACAACCAATCTTTCAGTATTGAGAAGGTACTGAGAAGCTGGCCAAAGCAGCACCAGCAACCTGCGCTGTGTGCAGTGGCGAACTACTTAAAGGACATACGTGATCAAATAATCTTTGAAATCATTCAGTGCCTTCACACGTCAAGCGTCCTGGAACAGCTGGTCGCACCAGTGCGACCTACGTTTCAATTTTTCTACTACTACTACTATCTATTCTTTTCTATGATATGTATATATATATATATATACAGGGTGTCCACGCTAAGTGTGAACAGATTTTTTTAAAAATATATATATAACACTTTTTCCATGATGAAATCAATTGCAATATAGCATATGCTGAAGGGCACTCCCTAGCAGGGCATTAGCAAAGTCCAAAGGCAATGTCTTAATTAACTTTCATTAATTAACTTTTTAATTATAAAAGCTACAAAGTTGTCCCAATGAGAACATCTGTTCCTTTCGGATGTCGTGATGTTTCCTTTCCTGATATCGTAGCCGTTTTCAGAACAAAAATCCGTTCGATAGATCGCCCGCAAAAAATTCGTGAAGGAACGCCATTTTTTTCTTTATTTTGTTCATTGCGCTTCTTAGAAGACGCGTATTTCCTTCATCCCCAACGGGAGAGGGGGAAGGAGCACAGTGCCGCCTCATGCGTCGAAGATGAGCTTTAACTTGCGGAAACAAAACAAAAACAAATGTATCGGGTGACTCTATCGGAACTGGCCTTATTTTGGGTTGCATTTTCTGTTTCCTTTTTCCAGGACGCGAGGGGCGATAGTGTGCTCTTTCTCCCTCTCACATTGGGGGTGAAAGAAAGACGCGTCTTCTAAGAAGCGCAGTGAACAAAATAAAGCAAAAATGGCGTTCCTTCACGAATTTTTTGCGGGCGATCTATCGAACGGATTTTTGTTCTGAAAACGGGTACGATATCAGGTGACCGAAAGGAACAGATGTTCTCATTGGGACAACTTTGTAGCTTTTATAATTAAAAAGTGAATTAATGAAAGTTAATTAAGACATTGCCTTTGGACTTTGCTAATGCCCTGCTAGGGAGTGCCCTTTAGCATATGCTATATTGCAATTGATTTCATCTTGGAAAAAGTGTTATATATATTTTTAAAAAATATGTTCACACTTAGCATGGACACCCTGTATATATGTATATATATATATATATATTCTACTATCTATTCTATCTACTTCTATTCTATTCTATTCCTAAAAGTGTGCTTCCTTCGCATCCGAAATGGAGTCGTTTTCCTTCGTCTGTTATTGCTAGGAATGCTATCTCATTTTATACGTGTTTGGCAGTGAGTCAAAGAGTACAGTCATTTTTTTCGTGTAATCAAGGTATTGTAACCGTGTGCAAGAATAACGATTTTTGGAATATCTAACAAAATCAGAAGTGGGGTGGAGGACGCACCATCGGAAGACGACAACAATTAAGTGGAAAGTCAAGTAAGCGAATCACCTCGTTGGAAATAGGGTTAGCATAACAATGGGATGATCAACGAAGACGCGCAGTCGGGCGTTCAGTCACAGGGAGGAGGAAATAAATCCGCTTCGATCTTTCAAGTTTCACTTCCGGGGAGTGGCACAACTGGTGATGCAAGTGGTCATTGTGCTCAAACACTCGCAGAGAGTGGTGAACGTGATAGCCGTGAGGCGGCAATATTTCCGTCTAGCACCCGCGAAAAAGGCTCAACTGCGCCGAATGTGACATCAACAACCGATAGTGCACAGCAACCCGTCCTCCAGACAATTATGTAAACAACGATTGAGACTGTAGCCAGAGCAGCTATTGCAGGCATATCACCCGTTCTCAAACAAAACGCTACTCGCCCTTCTCCTCACCGAGTGGAAACTTGCGGGAACGTTTAGTTGCTCAGACGTTGACACAGTTGTGGTGGCTCTTCCGAAACTCAAGGGAACGGCACGACCACGGTACGAAGGTGTGTCAGTGCGTCGTCGCCCTGGGCAGGAATGGAATGAATTGTTGCACGAGTCATTTCCTTCGACATCAGGCCTTCAGTCGATGTACAGAGAAATGGTCGCACGACCGAAACGTCCGGGTGAGACATCGGATGAATACTTTTACGATAAGGAAATCAAGGAAAGGAGGTGGCAACCTCTCCGAGCCAGACAACCTTGAACACATCATCACCGGGCTCACTGACTTGAAGCTCGTTCAGGCCTTAAGTGTGAGGGATTATCAGGACACCAAAGAACTATTGAATGATATCAAGAAGATAGAGGAAAGAGTCCAGGTCGCAACAGGACAGTCCACAGAAAAAGAGCAAAAAGAAAAACCACTCGAGCAGCCCAAGGAACACACTTCAGAAAAATCGCAAGCAGAGCTGCCTAAATCGGAAAGTCCGAAGGAAGGAACAGCCGCGCTGCTTTAACGGCAACAAGAAAGCACACATTGCCCGCGCTTGTCCAGAACCATCGCGACGACAGAAAGGCACAAACTATCAAGGACGGTAACTCCACTCTCCAAGGACGTGACGCAAGTCAGGGATCATCGCATTTTATTGTTGCCGAGGGTGTCAATCTATGTGGACCCGACAAGTTCATCAAGGTTGCCGTGATCAATGGTTCCCACGAGGTACTTGCACTGTTGCATACAGGCAGCTCTAGTTGCATACTCCAAGCATCATTACAGCCGTGATGTGTGGACTGAACATTCAACCTTGTGAAAGGACGCTGTATGGGTTAGGCTCGAACACACAACAACGGGATGCGTCATTGGGAAAACATCGGTGGACTTAACGATTGATGGTGTGACCGCACAGAATGTCGAGGTACTGACTGGGCAAGACTCTGTGCAGCCCTTTGAACTCTTGATGGAGCGAACCTGGACAGAGCTTCCTCACATAGCTTATCACAAGGTCGGTCAGAACTCCATGCTGGGTTAAATAGACGAGGAACTATTTCGTAACATCGACATTGTTGAGCCTCCCAGTAAGCAACGTCGAATCGCTGTGAGGAAGGACACCGTCCTACCCAGTAATACCCTGGTATGGGTAGAAGCAGAGGCCATTGAACGAAAAACAGTTTATGTGTTTTACATCCAAGAGTGGGGACCGGACAACCGTTTCCGTGTAAATGAAGGCGTACTCCATGTTCCCTTGCTAAACTGCGGGAAGGAAGGCCTGTTCTACAGGAGCAGACAGCGCCTAGGAAGAGTCTCAGAAGCCAACTTCATACGAGAAGTCGTCACAGAGGACGGATATTTGCCGACTGAACCATGCCTAAAGAAATCACTTCTAGAAAGGCCGCAGGTGAAGACGGGTAGTGATATATCACCACCGGATGCAGCAAAACGTCTATTAGATATCTTCAACGAATATCGGGACTGTTTCGCCTTTAGGCTCGAGCAACTTGACTGCACTACACAGTCGATGGACATCAAGGAAATGCTCGGAAGCAGCCCCGTTGTGAGTCGTCCGTATAGGGCAACACCGAAGGAAAGGGATGATATTTATCGGATTGTCCAGACACACGGAATTGTCTCCGACACCACCTCACCCTACGCTAGCCCTGTACTCCTGCTAAGGAAGAAAAACGGAAAATGTAGACTTGTCGTGGACTAGAGTCAGACGGTCAAGGAGCACTATCAGAACCCAAACATAGATCATCAACTGCTGCATCTTGCTGGCATCCACCTTTACACAACACTTGATCTCGCGCATGGATATCTACAAGTTCGACTTCCTGAAGCTGCGAAGGACAGGACACATTTGGAACACCCGATACAACCGGGAGGTCTGAGCGACTCATGTTTTTTTTTGGGGGAGGGGGGGTATGTATGTAGAGAAGGTGGAGTTCCTCTACATAACTCCTGACCAGAGGTGGGCAAATGCCCTCACGATCTTTGCCCTCACCTCAGTTTTCGTCCCAGATGTTTTTCCTCACCTCACCTCACCTCATTTTTTGGGGGACTTCGTTCCTCACCTCACCTCCAACCTCCTTTTAAAATTATTTTCCTCACTTCACCTCCCCTCAATTTGTTTCTGAAAAATGTTCCTGACCTCACCTCAACATTTTCCAGAACACTTTTTTCTCACCTCACCTCAACTTTCATTCTAAAGTATTTTCCTCACCTCAACCTTCTTTCTAAAATATATTCACCTACTTGTTATAATTTTTGCCTCGTGGAGCTCACCTGTATCTGTAAAACGTTTTCACTACACAACTGATCTTTCAATTAGGAGTGGCGTCGCTCATAGCCACGGTTGCTTTGAGGCGCTAACACGGAATCAAAAAGTATTAGGAGCGGGTAGGTGTATACGTTTTAGTTGGCTTTTTACTGCTTCGTTGGTTGATTCCTGGCAACAAGTTACAAGTACCCAAAACTAAGATTCATTACCTTGCTTGGTTCGTACTTTTTGCAGCAGTATCCACTACATGTACGATCAGTAAAAACTGAATGTATATAGGGTACATGGGTAGAGAAGCTGCACAAACCGAGCAATTTTGAGTTGTTTGTTTTTCATACTGGCAAGGCAGGAATGGCTTTTATCGAGTACCTCTCAAGCGAGAATGGAGCTTCGGAAGTCGTTTTCGGGATGGTGTGCAGCTATACTTCGAATTACTTGTACATTTTGCATTGTTGTCTGTTATGACTTTGTATTATCGATCAATGTTATTTAAATAGCAGACGTATTCATTTGAAGCCGGATTTCAGGGACCTTTTCTTCAAGACCCTTGTTTTGAAGCAATCAGGTAGACGTGCTGTACAGATTACTAGTGACTCATATGTTGACTTACTAATTAAATCACTTTATGTAGACACAGACCTCTTGTGCCTTTTCACCTAACCTCATTGCCGTACTAAAAGCGCAATGGTTCAACCTGTGGCAATACGGAATATATGCCAGTATTTGCGCTTATTGCACTTAAAGCGCGTGTTGTTGCCTCCATTTCTTACATCAGTCTCTGATAAGGTCATTGGTTGTCATGTACTATCGTTCCAAATAATACGTGAAAGACATCTGCTTTCAGACTGACTAGTTTGGCTTTGTTGAAATCTAAACACTCAAAGCACACGGAAGTATATTGGCTTGTTCATGTGTCTCACATCATGTATGTGACTCAACTGACTAGTTTGATTGTACTGAAATCTAAGCTAAATACATAAAGTTATATCCACTTGTACGTGTATCTGATCTGACACGTCTATCATGTATATGACTCAACTGAAAGTCTGAAACTAACGGGCTTACAGCGAACACATTTTAGTGTAGAGAGCCTATGCTCACAGAACAAAAACATTTCTGCTACATTCGTACGTAATAGAAAAAGCTGGCTCTCGATGCCCTTTTAAGAGATCGCGCAATTGAAAATAGCGGCTCCAGATCTCCTCAACCTCCCTCTCAAAAATTTTTCGTCACCTCACCTCACATCAACCTCCTTCTCGAAAATTTTTCTCACCTCACCTCACCTCAACCTCCCTCTCGAAACATTTTCCTCACCTCACCTCAATCTCTCTTTTGATAATTTTTCCTCTCCTCACCTCACCTCAATGTGCTTGAGTTGAGGGTGATGTGAGGGCACCCTCACCCTCATTTGCCCTCGTGAGGATGCCCACCTCTGCTCCTGACTGGCGACGATCAGGATGACACTGAGGCTAGATGCTGCGGTGTGCTACATGGTTCCCCATCCGCCAAGAGAAAGGAAAGGGAGGGTGTTCAGACGATGTTGTTGCAGCCCAGGGAGGGTCTTCATCGAGTAATTGACGGGTGGACGGGTGCCAATGAACCCGACGCAAGCTCCCGGGGGGTGCCGGAGGAGAAGGCCTTGGAGGCGTCGATACGGCCGTAGAAGGAGCTGACTGAGTCGGAAAGGAACCAGTGGGAGCTTCAGCTTCGAGGCACGCCGGTGTTGAGTCAGAGAAAGGACTGCAACGGAAGGTTCTTTATTGCCGGCTGGGTGCCAACTGGACTCGATCAGGGTGGCCGAGTAGAATGGTCAAAGGCTGGCGCGTAACACGAGGGGCGTGCAAAACTCGATGTGCCTGCGCACGGCGCACGCCATCTGTGTCGTCTGCTACAGGGCCCTCCCGCTGGAGACAGCCCAGGCTGTCCGGCCATGAGACATGCTTAGAGCGGCCGGGTGCAGAGGAGCGGCTGTTGGGAGCAACGGACGACGAGGAACCGGGCGCAAAGGAGGCGACAATGCCGGGGTTTTCGAGGTACGCCGGTTTCAGCCGGTCGACGGAGACGGTATCCTCTTTCCCGTTTACCAAAATGCGGTATGTTTTGTCGTTCCTGGCGAGGACAGGATGCGGTCCGGAGTAAGGCGGAGAGAGGGACTTGCGCACCGAGTCTGTCCGCAGGAACACGTGGGTTGCTGTAGGCAGGTCTTGGGGGATGTTGGGGCTATGGTGGGATGCAGCTCTCGACGGGGTTGCCCGCACAATGCTAAAAGAGCGATAAAGGCGCTGAAGGAGGGCCGAAGGTGATATGTCGGGTTTCGACGGGCTGAAGAACTCTGCGGGGAGGCGGAGTGAACAGCCGTAGACGAGGTCGGCGCAACTGCATCCGAGGTCCGGCTTAAGGGCGGCACGAATACCCAAGAGCACGAGAGGGAGATGGGAGACCCAGTGATCTCTGTCTTCGTGGGCGATGAGCGCGGCTTTGAGCTGGCGATGTAAACGTTCCACCATGCCATTAGAAGCAGGATGATATAACGTTGTGCGTAGCCTGGTGGTGCCGAGGAGGGTAGCGAAAGCGGTGAGGAGCTGGCTTTCGAACTGCCGCCCCCGGTCAGTTGTGATTTGGGAGGGTACGCCAAAACGCGATATCCACATAGACAAGAAGGTGGCGGCGACAGTTTCGGCTGACATGTCTGGCATGGGGAACGCCTCTGGCCATCGAGTGTAACGGTCCACGGCGGTGAGGAGATAGCGATTGCCGGAGGACGGGGGCAGCGGTCCCACTATGTCCAGGTGGACCATGTCGAAGCGGGCGTCGGGGAGAGCGAAACGTCCTAGTGGAGTCACAGTGTGGCGGTGAGTCTTCGATCGCTGACAGTGTAGGCAGGCACGTGCCCAGGTTCGCACGTCGCTGTTTAAGGAAGGCCACACATAGCGGTCTGCTACGAGGCGCTGAGACGCACGGATGCCAGGATGGGCCAGGTTGTGCAGCGCAGCAAAGAGTGACCGTCGGAGGTGGGCGGGGACGAAGGGTCTTGGCCGGGGCGTCGTGGTGTCGCAGCAAATGGTGCGGGAAGAACCGGGTACAGGGAAATCCAACAGCTTCAGCGAGGAGCTCGGGCGGAGGCGCAAAAGGCGGAGCTCCTCGTCGTGGGCTTCGGCTTCGGCTATGACGTCAGGCCACGAGGGGTCAGTGACTGTTGGGATGGAGGAAATGCGACTGAGGGCGTCGGCAGGACCGTTGCGGGACCCCCTAACGTGCTGGATGTCGGTCGAAAATTCAGCCAAGAATGCTAAGTGGCGAATCTCTCTCGGAGAATACCGACTGCTGGCCGACTGGAAGGCGTGCGTGAGGGGCTTGTGGTCCGTCAGGATGGTAAATGCGCGACCTTCCAAAAAATGGCGAAAGTGGCGAACGGCCAAGTACGCCGCGAGAAGTTCCCGTCCGAAGATGCTGTATTTGGTTTCGGGGGGCTTCAGGCCTTTGGAGAAAAATGCGATAGGCTGCCAAGCGTCACTGATCCTCTGCTGGAGAACTGCGCCTGCAGCGGTCTCCGATGCGTCAACAATGAGGACTGTGGGGGCGTCATGCTTGGGGTGGTGCAGCATAGTGCACTGTGCGAGGGCGGTCTTGATTCGCTGAAAGACTGCGTCGACTTCAGGTGTCCAAGGAAGTGAGCTGGACGGTGACTTCGTACACTTAAGGAGTTGTTCGAGTGGACGAAGGGTCTCGGCGCAGCGCTGGATAAAACGCCTGTAGAAGTTGACGAGGCCCAAAAAGCGCCGCAGCTGATGGAGTGAGTGAGGCTGCGGGAACGTCGTAATTGCCTGGACCTTTTCTGGTAGCGGATAGATGCCTTCGGGTGTTACCTTGTGGCCAAGGAACTCGACCGCTTGTACCCCGAACTCGCACTTCTGAGAGTTGACAACTATTCCGTGGGCTTCGAGACGTTCGAACAGGACACGGAGGTGATGTTCATGCTCTTGAGGGGTGGCGCTGGCGACTAGCAGATCATCAATATAGGCGAAGACGAACGGCAGACCGCGCACGACGCAGTCGATGAACCGCTGGAATGTTTGAGCCGCATTGCGCAGGCCAAAAGGCATGCGCGGGAACTCAAACAGTCCAAACGGGGTGGTGATGGCGGTTTTCTTGACGTCGTCGGGGGCTACCGGAATTTGATGGTACGCCTTCATGAGATCGATCTTGCTAAAGATGGTGGCGCCTTGCAACTTCACGGTAAAGTCCTGAAGGCGAGGCAGAGGGTAGCGGTCGGGAATGGTGACTAAATTCAAAGCACGGTAATCGCCGCAAGGGCGCCAGTCGCCGGTTTTCTTAGGCACCATATGCAGTGCCGAAGACCAACTGCTTGAAGACGGCCGAGCGACACCCATTGCAAGCATATGGTCGAATTCGGCACGTGCGATCTTCAATTTTTCTGGCGCCAGACGACGTGGGCGGGCGAAGACGGGGGCGCCGGAGGTGTGGATGTGGTGGACTACGTCGTGGGCCACGGGCTTCGACCAATCCGGCGCTTGAGTCAATGAAGGAAAATCCTTCAGCAGCGCAGCGAAGGGAGAGGATAAGGCACCGATCACCGTGGCAGTGCTGATGGGTGTCTTCTGGGCATCAAAGGCGCGCACCGACAAGCTTGTTGATGTGCCCACCAGTCGCTTCCGTGCCATGTCCACTGTTAGGCGAAAATGCTGAAGAAAATCAGCGTCCAATATCGCGTGGTCGACGGCGGCGACTTGGAATAACCAAGCGAAACTTCGGCGCAGTCCTAAATTGAGAGTGGCGGACTGCTGTTGGAAGACAGGGATTCCCGTGTTATTCACAGCCGTGAGGTGAAAAATGGGCTTGCGTCGCTTATCTGCCGCGGAGGCTGGGAGCACGCTAACCTCGGCCCCCGTGTCGACCAGGAAGCGGGTACGAGAGGTCTGATCGACGACGAAGTATAATGGGCTGCTGAACGGGACGGAGACGGCCGCAGCCGTTAGCGGCCTCCGGAAGAGTTTCCCTCCCAGGTACAAGGCAGAATGCAGTGGCGGGCCTCTGCGCCGAAACGGCGATGGTACCTACAAAGGCCAGGAGCAGGGGAACCGTCGCGGGCATGACTTGGTGGGCGGGCAGTGGGTCTGCAGTGCGTCTGCTACACCGGCTTGAGGCGCTCAATAGCCACGGTGTCGTGGCCGCGAGAAATCTGTAGCCCGAATAATTTCGGTTTGCGGTAGAGGACCAAAAAGGACGTCATAGTGCGCCTGCACAGGAGCCCTCACTGCGTCCCGGCTAATACCTGCGTGGCTAAGGCCAGATCGGAATTCTGACAGATGCGGCGCCGGGGGAGTCTTCGGTATGGCGTGAATGAGGTCGGCGAAAGCCCAGCGGGGCGGAAGACGTACGACGCCGGGTCGGGGACTGTGGAGGGAGGTGGCGGGGTAAAGAATGCGCCCGGAAGTCGCAAGGTGCTGACATAGACAAGCTCGGCCGGGGAGCAGCGCAGGTCTTGCTTGAAAGCGCAGAAGCAACAAGGGCGACCGATCGACCCACAAAGTGGAGGCACCCCCGGAGCACAAGGCGGTTTTCAGATGCCGGTGGAGGCTCTCGATAATGCTGTTTGCTTGAGGGTGGTAGGCCGTGGTCCGTATGTGGGCGACTCCGCGTAAGTGGCAGAGGCTGTGGAAGAGGTGCGAGTCGAAGTGACGGCCTCTGTCGGCGGTGATGGTAGAGGGATCTCCAAAGCGGGATATCCAACCAGACAGGAGAGCAGAGACGACGGTTTCCGCAGACATGTCATGAATGGGAATGACCTCCGGCCAACGGGTGAAGCGGTCTATGCAAGTGAGAAGGCAGCGGTTGCCTTTGGTTGGTGGAAGTGGGCCTAGTAGGTCAATGTGAACGCGGTCGAAACGTGCGTCGGGTACGATGAACCGGCCAGGTGGGGAGATAGTGTTGCGGTGAACCTTAAACCGCTGGCAGGGTAGGCAAGCCCGGACCCATGAGGCCACGTCGCGGTTCATGGCAAGCCAGATGTACCGCTCCTGGAGTAGCTTTCGGGAGGCTGTAACGCCAGGGTGAGTAAGGCCGTGGAGGGCGTCGAAAACAGGACGGCGGAACGCAGGTGTTACGTAGGGGCGTGGGAAGCCAGTCGACGTGTCACATCAGAGTGTGGTGCGTGCGGCAGGAACTGGAAGCAGCTCGAAGCGGAGGGTACTGCGTTTATCGGTGCGTAGAGCCGAGAGGAACGTTTCGAAATATATGGGAGCGCGTTGCCGAATATCGGAGATGGGGGCGACGAGTGCACAGGACAGGACGTCGGCTGCGGTGTTGTGGCCGCCCGGAATGTGACGGATATCATCCGTGAATTCAAGAACCATGAATTCAAGGCCATGTGGCGAGCTTCGCGGGGCGAATGCTTATCCGAGGGGATCTGCAAGGCACACACCAGAGGCTTGTGGTCTGTGCATAGCACAAAGTCGCTGCCCTCGAGAAAGTGTTGGTAGTGGCGCACTGCCGAGTAGGCTCCGAGTAGTTCTCGTCCGAAGGTGCTGTAGCGGGTCTCAGCTGGTGTTAGTGTCCGAGAGAAGAAGCCGAGCGGTTTCCAGGCACCATCTTGACGTTGTTGCAAGACTGCACCGACGGGACTGCACGAAGACTGCACCGAGGCGTTGACAAGTAAGATTGTTGGAGCGTGTGGCTCGGTAGCGTTGCGCTAACAAGCCGCTGTTGAGCATCCTCGAAGGCGTGCAGCGCCCCTGTTGTCCAGGATAAAGGGGCAGAGATGAATTTCTTCCCGTGGGGGGTTGGCAGAAGCAGGGAAGCGTAACGGTAATAGTAACGGAAACAGAAACGGTATATTACCGAAATTGGAGATGGTAACGATAACGGAAACGCATACCACGGTCCTACATTACCGGAAACAGAAACGGAAACGAATTTATCGTCCGGTATTCAATTCGGGTAATGGCTATTCCTGTTGTGCGATGAAATTTGAGTGACTTTCTACTTTTTGTTTTTGTTTTGATGACTCCATTCCCTGTAATGCTCTAAATACTACACGAGAGCATGGCATGGAAAGAAACTGCAATACTGGATCTCGACGGTGCATCCGTCGCTTACCTCGTCCCAGTCCTCATAGCTCCATGACATCAACACATGATTATACTCCACCTTAGCACGAACTTGACAGCCTTAGATTTTTAGTTACTTATTTTGTGCTTTTTTTTTAATTTCACTGTGGCCATGGCAGTATTATTTACTACTGAGAGCGCCCGCTTATGAATGAAACATTGGCTGCAGGTTACACCCATCTTGAGTTGCTGAACTCCGAGTGACTGAAGACATGTTCCTACATTTTCTTTTTTTTTTAATCTTGCAAGATGTGCGCATCCCAACGACGTAAAATTACTCGTGTAGTGTGTACACATGACACAGAAGCAGCACTTGGGCAAACGAGGGTGCTGACAGAGCCGGACGGGCTGTCCTGCCGCAGCTCTGTAACAACCACTGATCTCTATGTATAAAGGCTGGATCGCGCATGGGAGAGGGGCTCGTGGGGGAGAGGCGTGCATTCGGGCCGCCATATTGGGAGACCCTAAAGCGCTGTGTGTGCCCATAGAAAACAATGGGAGGCAACGGAGATTGTGAGTATTTATTGCGCAGCAGGCGTTGATCGTTGTTTGTCATCACACAATTTTGTAAGATGCCAGTATACTGATGTATCCTAACAGTGTTTCACAGGTATCCTGCCGTTCGATTCTTAATTACGTTTTGTTTCGCATTCCGAAACTAGACCGTCACTGCAGTGCAGCGCTGGAGATTGTACTACAGCACGTTTCCCAGCCAATATTTCAATAAGAATCGATGTGAGGTTAACAACCATGTATATAATATCCCGTCCTGCGTTCTGGACAAAATTGTTCCATAAAGAACGGTCCGGGAAAAGATATACTCGCATGGTACAAAGAGATCGTTCTGTAGAATCACAGCCGTTGTTTTAGCCGTGTATGCGTTTAGTATGATTTATATCAATCATCGCCGCAGAAAGAGTCTTTTAGTGAACGACAGCGGTGCCTTGCCTCGCAAATATGGACACACCGAAGCAGCCCAAATAATTACTTCACGCAATTAGATCACGCTCGTTAGGACAGTTAATCAGGTAGTGATGTAAGCTTATTCAAGTTACTTAGAAAGTGGTAACACCTCCTTGAGACACAAGACTGATCTCCTTTTGAAGTACAGCTCTTCTATTTTTGTCTGTTTCTTCTATCATTTGTTCTAATTATTTGCAGGCGCGGTTGTGCCAAATTGAATGTCCCTCTCGAGTACTCACATGCTTTTGCTGAATACAACTGCAGCGTGAGCAAAGCTGCTTAGGGACGGGGGCCTGCTATCCAGTGCTGACTTTGTCATGCTTGCTATGTGGAGTACGTTCCAAAAAAATGCAGCTGCACATCTGAAACTCCAATCAGTATCATCGTCATCTAAAAGGGAGCATCGTAGCACCGTTGTGAGACCAGACACGCTTTCTAAAGGTCTTCTATGGCATCTTCCGCAGTTTGCACAATTTTGTTCCGCATCGAAGTCTCTCATAGGAACCACTTTCCATTAACTGCGACTCCCATCTTACATTTTGATGTCCAAGGGCCCTCTTGCACTACACATCTATGGTCTGCAAATAGCAACAGTTGTGATTTTGTCATTTTGGCCCTCGTGTACCCCGTCTGTTAAACGTAAACAAAAAAGCCTAACACGATATGCTTTTATGAAGAAGATCACTGATAATGAGTAAAGAGAACATACATTTGTCAAGTTCAACATTTATTTCTTGCACTTATGCGTTTCAGGATACAATGAACGTGCAGGGAGGTCGCAAAAGACTACATTTATTGTTTTTTGACCTTCCTACAATTACAATATATATTTGAGGAGTGACAATGGACAGGTACACTCTCTAAATTTGTAGCACTCAATTTTAGGTTGGAATGAGCAATGAATAGCAACTTCCCTCCTGATATTTTCTCATATATGCTGAATTTTAAATTTAATGTGATCAAATATGTGATAATATAATAATAATAATATTATATAAGAATATAATATGTGATAAATGAATGTGATCAACAGTAGATGTAAACAACATCAGTAGCCAGAGAAGTGCATTCTCAAGAAATAATTTTCTTCTTATAGAGTATATGTGCATGCCTATTAACTGAAACAATTATCACATCAGTTTCTCTCTTGAACATCAGTTTCTCTCAGTTTCTCTCAATTATCACAGTTCCCTGACAAGTTTTAATTTCTGAGAGTGTACTGTAGAGGCGGCTGAGATCTACAACAGTTAATACAAGGTATTATATACTGTGAATACCTTTAAAAATCCCATGTGACACACATGCTTTTACTTTCTGGAGGTGCTGTTGTAATCAAAGTTTGTGAGCACTACGCAGGTTCTGCACCCATTTCTTCAGTATGTCGAGGCAGCTGTGAAGTAACCTGTGTTGATGATGATGATTCCAATTTTTTATGGTGCATCGACAACAAAGGTCATAATACACCAGAACATTGGTTTGGATGCAACTAGTTAAAGATGAATATGTTGCTTAATAAATGCATTGGACAAATGTTAAAACACCAGTTTCAAACAGGGTTTACAATCCCTGTATCTTCTAAAAATTGAAAAGATTAAAAACCATTCTAAAAAAGAATACCGGGACTCTTCTAAAAAGAACTATAATTATTATATTGCTGGGTGAAGGAGGTGAAGGAGCCTAAGGTGTGTAAGGTGTGTTTCTGATGTGAACATGTAAAAAAAATGTGCAAAATTGAGAGAGGCTAACCACACTGCGTGCACTGAGGTGGTTCCTTCCTGTAAAGTCGAAACCCGTGGATGAGGAACATGATACTTACCTGTACACGATAGACGATCCTCTGGGTAGCCACATGAGGAAATCTGTATTGAGAGACCACTTTTGCCTTAAAAACTGCTACAAATAGCACGACACGCTACAAATTATTATTATCGCAACAAGCTGACGATATAGCTCAGACACAAAGGCGGTATTCAAGTCGCGCCACACCACCGTTACGTATGATTCTTTGTCACAAATCAACGCAAGGCACAAAACAATACCAATACATGAAAAAGGATGACAATTTTGGTCTCATTTTGACGTAATACCGAACTTATATGCGAAGGTAATTCAAAGAAATGAATGTGCACTTGCTTCCGTAGAGAGCACTGTGTACTATGCTAGCAATGCATGCAGAAAAGCGCACGAGTGTTCGCACATATATTGATGACAACACTACCAGTGTAGTGTAACATGTTCTCTCAACCATATTATGCACTCAAACTGTATTTGCCGCCGGGTAAAATACAAGTGTGTGCGATTGAACCTCGGAAGAGCGATCAAACAACCTGCATCCAGTGCTCGTTTTGGGCAAAAAACACTTCATAATTGTCAACTAAATATATAGAATGGACGCCTATTTATTCCTTGATAAAGAATGACTCACCTGTATAAACTTAGGCCCTGTAATCTTGCCAGTACGGTTGGTACGACCGTAATTGCAAGAACTTGCCATGATCGCTGCGGCGACTGTTGTGGGTACAGTAAGATGGCGGCCGGTTTCTTCACGCTCGCGCTCCCTATCCGCGATCCAGCCTTTTACAATCGAGATCAGTGGTAACAACCGTCGCATTACCGGAAACAGTAACGGAAACGAAATTGAAAGGCCAGTGTAGAGGCCTAGAGAAAGCGACCAGGCAGAGAGAGGTTGCGAGCCAAAGTGCTCTTTAATCCGATAGAAGGTGAATGTCTGGTGTGAGCGCGAGCATGCGCTGGATGAAGATGGCCGTCGTTATCGTCGCGCTGGCGAGCCGCCACACCAGTATCAAAAACGGGTAACGGAAACGGAAAATATAGCAGTAACGAAAATAGAAACGGTATTCAAAATACGTCCGTTATCCTTCCCTGGCCAGAAGCGCAATGGAGACAAAAGCTCAGCGCATTGAGGGATGAAGCGGCAGTAGAAGTTTAGAAGGCGCCAATCCCCTGGAGTAGTCTTGGGCATGGAGTGCGGAGGACCAAGGGCTCGATGATTGTGGAATAATGCCCAAGTCCACATATATGTTGAAATTCTTTCTTTGCGATTAGGAGGCGCTCTGGAGGTAGGCGGCGAGGACGAGCTGTTACCGGGGGTCCACGGGTCAAAATGTGATGCGTGACGGCGTGCTTAGGGGGTAGGTCCGAATGAGTGGGCTTCGTGATAGAGACGAATTCGTTGACTAGGGCCGTAAAGACAGAGGGCGCGGGGAGGCGCAACGTGGGACTGATGGTGGCAACAGTAGAGGGGGCTCCCCGAACTTGAAGTGAAGTGGTGTTGTCGATGAGCCGCTTGCGACGGACGTCAACCATCAAGTCGAAGTGGTTGAGGAAATTGGCGCCGAGTATTGCGTAAGGCAGGTCGGCAACGGTAAAAACCCAACGCAAGGCGCGCTGGAGACCGTGGTTGAGCGCAGGCCAAACGTGGTGATTCGGGAGGTATTCACAGCTTGCGGTGCATACTCAGCTCTTCGGTGCCGCTTCTCTGCAGAGGTGGGGGGCAGAATACTGATGTCAGTACCGGTGTCGACGAGGAAGCGGCAGCCAGACTCGCGGTCCGTGACAAAGAAGAGCCGGCTGTGAGTGTCCCCAACCATGCCAGCCGTTAATTGGTGTGGGGGTGGAGTTTCCCGGCAAGGTGCAGGGAGGCTGGCGATTTCTAGTGGCGTCGCCGAAAGTCCGGTGGTAGCAACAGTGGCGATGATTGGTCGGCGAAGGGGATCAGGAGCGATTCTGTGATTCTGAGCGATTCTTTCCGCCGTCGACGGAAAGCACGACGGAAAGGAGCCCGTGGCTGGAGAGTAGGAATAGCAGCCACCGCCCAAGCTAGGGCAGCAACAACACCATGAAGCTGGGTGAGCGACGCGGTAAACGTGGCGATAGAAGAGTCCAGAAGTGGCGGCGTTGAGGGGTGGGCCGTGACAGCAATGGCAGGAGCGCGAAAGGTGGGCAAGTCGAGTATTCGGTCTGCTATTTGAGCTAAGTCATCGAGGGTAGACTTGTGTGCCGCGGCTAGGATCATGCGGACGTTGGAAGGAAGCCGCTGGAGGGAATAGCTGACGGAGAAGTGTGTCGTCTGAGCTTGCAGTGCCCATCAGGTCCCGCATATGGCGCAGCAACTGGGTAGGCCGCCGGTCACCAAGCTCCTCGGCGGTAAGAAGCTGCTGCAGACGCCGCTGCTCGGATCAGGAGGTTCGACGGATCAGCTCATCTCGGAGGGTGTCGTTGGACTTCTCTTGGAGGGGCTGGATAATAAGGTCGAGGACTTCTGCCGCTGCCTCAGGGGGAAGGTGGGCTACAACGAAGCCGAACTTTGAGAGCTAGGAGGTTATGTGACGACCGGCGAACTGGACCTCAGCTTGCGCAAACCAGAGCTAAGGTTCCGGTGGAGCCTAAGGGGGAAGGCGAAGCGGGGTGGGGATGGTGGCTACGAGAGGAGAAGTAGTCGGGCGGTCACCGTTTTGATCCATCAGGTAGGGTCGTGCCAAAACGTTCAGGTCACCAAGATTGTAGAGCAAGAACGGAGGCGACGCAAATCTACAACGAAGATGCCGCACATGGTGTTCTTTGTTCGGGTCACCAAATGTAGAGGAGGTGGTGTTCCTCTATATGAGTCCTGACCGGTGATGATGAGGATGACACTGAGACTAGATGCTGCGGTGTGCCACATGTTTAATGCTGATAAAAAAGAAGGGAAAGGTTAGCCGCGATGTAGGCTTGCCATTCCCAAAAGCAAAACAAAAAGGAAGATGAAGCAGCAGAGACACAGAAAATTAAGAAGAAATCCAGGAAAAGACAGCTCATTCACTAATCGTTGTGCAGCCAGTCATATAGGAGGTGTCAGAGAGTGCCCAAGAGTTTAGCTTCCTGAAGGAATCGTGTATGCACAGATGTGACCTCAGCGTGCTCAGTAAGGCAAAGTAGCACCGCCAGGGAAAGCACTTGGTAGCCTAGATAAGCGAGACGGCACGGGAGACTGGACCGGTGACCTTCGTATCGCTGGCAGGCAAGGAGTCTGTGTTGTACGTCAGCTTATACATGACACGTGGGGCAAAGAGGTGATGGAAGTTGGCTTATTTTAAACAGGAGGAGTGGAGTTCGTGCCACATTTAGTCGCAGCCGAAGAAACAACGACTCCTCGATGCGCGGGATGCGGCCAGGCACAGCACATGACATTAGTGGGTCAATGGATTTAAGGAAGGCATTGGTTCGGATAGCTTCTGGCTGAAAGAGCTGCGTGCGGTTGGCAATAAAGCGGCGGATTTTCAGCCCGAACATAAAGAGCGCAAGGGGAAGGACAGTTGGTTGCTCAGTGTCGTGTGCTTGCCGAGCGAGAGCGTCAGCACGATCATTGCCAGAAAGTGCGACATGGCTCGGAATCCCTAGGAACACCACGCCGTGTCCCAGGGATACAAGTTCGGAGTGCAGGGCGATGATCGTGGTGTAGGTGTCACTGATGACTGCATCAGAGTAAGAGGCCAGCACCTCCAGGGCCACTCTACTGTTGGTGAGGATCGTCCAGGCCCTGGGCGCCAACGAGGAGACGTGTCTCAAAGCGGCCAGTAGTGCGAATGCCTCGGCAGATGACATAAGAGGGAGTTTGAATCCGTGCTCAATTCCATCCTCTGGGATGCAGAAGGCAGCAGAAGATCCAACTAGAGAAACTGAAGCATCAGTGTATACTTGGGTACGGTGGTGGCTGTGGATGTGGTGCAGGGCCAGTTGGCGAGTCACAACTGTTGGCACAGCATTCATTTTCCTAAGACCCGGAATGGACGTTTGTACAGCAGGGTAGTGAAGTGTCCACATGGGTGGCGCATAGGAGGTCCGAGCCAACGCTGAGGAGATGTTGCACCGCAAACGAAGAATAGCTTGATCGAATGCAGATGCGGGATGGAGTTGAGCAATGTCGCAGAGGAAATGAGCGGGATGGCGGCCAAGATAACGCGTGTAAGGCAACACTATCGCGAAGACTAAGCATCAATGGCTCCCGTGCCTCCGCCAAAACAGAGAAGGTTTCCGTAGTCTTCGGCACTCCCAAACAAAAGCGGAGGCTTCTGGCCTGAATATTGAGCAGCTCCCGCTCGTGAGTGCTGGAGATCCCATACAGAGCCTGCCATGTCAATCCCTTAGCAGTGATGATGCTAAGGTAGCGACAGTGCGAGACGTAGTTCACTCTAGAGCCAGCTAGCAGCAGGGGGTATTTGCGGAAAGAGTGGAGCGTGAATGTCATAGCTACTGTCTTAGCTGGTGAGACAGACAACCCACGGTCAGCCAGATACACCACAATAAGGTCTAAGGCATGTTGCAGACGACGCTGGATGGCATCACAGCGCGTTGCAGTGGTCCATATGCAAATATCATAAGCATAGATCGTGATATGGGTATGCTTGGGCAGAAGAGAAAGGAAGATTGCCAGAATGACATTAAACAGTAGCGGGCGGAGGACACTTCCCTCTGGAACTCCATGATACACAGAGTAGTTGGCGCTGTCACCCTCTGCTGTACGTATGAACAGAGACCTGTCGGAGAGGAAGGCTCGCGACCAGGCGAGAGTACAGCCGCCCACACCAACTTCTTGAAGTGATGCAACAACGGCATTGTGGAGAACACTGTCGTATGCTTTCGCCACATCGAAGAAAACAGCGGCCGTCAGGAGCCCATCAGACTTTGCTTGCTGGATAGAGGAGACAAGATCGATGACATTGTCAATTGCAGAATGCGCTTGCCGGAAGCAAGCCATGGCCTCAGGAAAGATTCGGGTGCTCTCAAAATACCAGTTCAGTCGTGCGGATACCATACGTTCCATAATCTTCCGACACAGCTGGCCGATCAGGCGATTGGGCGGAAGGCATCAATGGCGTGCGGAGACAAGGCTTCAGGCTTGGTACTTGAGTCAAGGCTTCAGGAGCGGCACTATCATCGCATTCTTCCATTCTGCTGTGAAAACACCATCTCGCCAGCAATCATTGTAGAGCCTGAAGAAGTCGTGTCGGCCATGGAAAGTTAGATTTTTGAGCGCATTTACGTAATACAGTAGAGTCAGGCCCAGAAGGGGTGTGAGGGGGTGATTTCCTTAGTGCAGCCTCTAATTGCTCGTGTGGGGATTTCAGGACGAGCGGGATGGCACGAGCTGACGATCCCTGTGACACCGAGGCCCCCGAAGCTGTCGTTAGACGGGCACAATATTCCTTTGCAACGTCGATTTCCGAACGTGCGGTTGCTAGCGCGAGCGCTTGAAAAGGGCGCCGTTGAGCAGCAGGTGTGGAGAGTGCCCTCAGTATGCTCCATATTCGGGAAATCAACAATCAGTGTTGCGTGTATTGCATCATTTAGTTGAAGATATACTTGCGTCTATGAGGGCACCACCAAGCCAGAGCCCAACTAGAGACCCGAAACCGAAGAGGAACTCCATCGAGGCCTTTACAGATAAATAAAAAAAATATATGAAATATTGTACGAGCATAGACGAATACAGTAGTTTACTATACAGAGCGTAATTTAAATAATGGGACTCCTTACGATAAGTAATCCAGCCCTGTCTTCATACGTTGACGCTAGTACTGCGTATATGCTGCAGAAGTGCGTGTTCGTGGTAGTGCTCGAAGCCAGCGAGACGACTATGGAACATCCGAGCAGTACGTCTGCATCGCGGATCCAGTACAGTACACTGCGCACACGAGCGAACCCAAGAAGCACAATATCTTGGTCCAATATTGGTCCGATGTTGGCGTTAGAGGCCCAATATATTGGTCCAATCGTGGACGAACATTGTACCAATAGAGGTTCTAATGTATCTTCGTTGAAGGCCATCATGGCTAATGGCAGGGCTCCGGTCAGTATACCGGGAACCAATATTGGACCAAGACGATGTGCTGCTTGGGAAGGTTTGCTAAAGTATACCAGCAGTATCAAAAGAAAAGTCCACACATTACTATATGGACCTTCCAAAGCTCGTACGTCCGAATTCCTAAGACAACCCTGGCTGATTGCTGGATTTTCTGAATGCGCTGAATCGCAAATTTGGGCAAGTTCAGTATGAAGTTGGCCCAGTCGGCGCGGAGACAAAGAGCTCGCAAAGCACCGCCAACGGTTTCTGGCGAGATTGGCCAGGTGTCTCTGTATGGCATTCTGAATGCGTCGCGCTTCAGGGATGCGACACGGGAGACAAGAACGACGAGCTTTCCGTTCAGCCCGTCGACGAATAGCACGCAATCGTTCATATTTTGCACCAATAGTTGAAAAGGGGGATGGGGACATGGCACATCGTTGTGGAGCGCGTAATCGCATCTACTAAGTCTGCAGCAAAGGAGGAAGAAGTCGGATGCTCCAGCTGCTGGTATGGTGGGCTACTGCTGCTCTCTAAAGGCTTTTCGCCAACCGGATTTTCGTTCTGCCATAAGGTTTTCGATTTTAGCGCGTGAACCGTAACACACAAACTTGACACTGAAATTTTATTTGATAGTTAATATATACACAGTCAACCATATGGGCTAGAAACCATCGCAAAAAGCATCACAAAGCAGGAATGACTGTCCCTAATGACTAAAGTGAGCTTGTGATGCTCCTCAACACGAGGGCGGAGTTTGGACACAGCAACACTCAGTTCCGGTTTGAGGTTGAGTTACGACCTCCACTTTGTTTTCATCGACGCCATCGCAGTAAGCAAGTTCGCAAACGTTTAGTCGAGGCAGGCTACAAATATGGACGACAACAAACACATAAACCACCGACGCCCAAAAATCAACGGAGTTCAAATAACTCAGGAAAAAGGTGCTGACGCCAGGACTCGAACCTAGAGCGGTAGCATAGCTGACCGGAAAGCAGGAGGTAATATGTTGGAGTCCTGCCGTCAGCACCTTTTCCTGACTTATATCAACCACATAAGTACATCGTGACAAAGGGAAGCAGGATCCTCATGACTGTAGTACTTAAGAGCGTACACTTGCCTGCCAATCCCGCCTAAAATTCGGGAAATGACTTCAGCGGAAACTGTTGCTTTCCTCTTTTCAAGTTCCCGAGCCGCTTCGCGACTTCCCGCTGAACCTGTCGCGACGCCACCAAGGGTCACAGTTTGAGATGGACTGACCAAGCGGACGAAAGAAATGGCACGGCATGGATCGATCCAAGGAAATTGCAGGAGGAGGCTAGGAAGAAAATTAATTTTGGAGGAACAGCAGCACATGAAGGAGTACCACGAGAAGTGGCACTACAGGGCCACACAGTATCAAGTAGGGGACATTGTTTTCACCCAGCGTGACCCCAAGAAAACAGGACAACCAACCAAAACCCAATAGAAGTACTGAAGACCACTGGTCAATTCTGAGTGTATTCAGGGGGACACGTAAAGAGTCGTGGAATCGAGGGAAAGCGGATGGCAGCATAAATTCGCCACGACGGCACATGTTTCACAGATAAAACTGTATGGACAGCGTGAGAGCTCCTCCATACAACAGAAAGAGCACGATGAGGAAACTGTCAACGAAAAGGATGATGATTCTCCACCGGGGCCTGCTAGGCGAAGCGGCTATAATGAAGCGGCTATCAGAATAACAGACAGGTAGCTCCAGCCAACTTCAGACAACGATATTGTATTCATTGAGCATAAGATAAAGAGAGAGGCGTCGGACGGGCTGCAGCACTCTCGGATTGCATGTTGTATGTCTCGATTCAGTTACTTTTGTGTAATAAAGCTATTGTAACCGCGTGCAAGAATAAATACTTTGGAATGGCTAACATGCTAAAGCGCTATGCTTCACTACGTTTGTTTATATACTTATTATGAGAGTTCTTCGCACCAGAAACGTCCATTATTTTCCATTAATGATTGCACATTGAGATGGTCAGTACGTGTTGCCAGCAACAGAGGTCGCGTAGGTGTTTAACTGTCCAAAAAAGTTTGCACTAGTTTAATCAAGTTATTTGTTGAGTCAAGGCAACGTCTGGTCATAAATGGTGGAAGTTGTAATATCTATGCTTGATACCTACCTTTCCCAAGTGGAAAGTGAACGATGTTCTTGACAGTGTAACACGGTGATGATGCAACAACGAAGGTTTTGTCTTCCACGACACTAGAATCACAGATCAGTGTTAGTTGGTGAACAACAGCTGATAACTTTCAACAAGTTCACCAAGCAAAACTTTTTCACGTATAAAATAATTTGAAGGAATGTACACAAATACTATGCGGATGAACCTGTGCGTGGTCCATTGGAAGTGCGCATGCCTGAACTGTGTGAGAATAGCTAGGGTGCCAGAGTTTCGGACTTGTTCGGAAAAATCTGAAGGACATACGCTGATAAAATTTAATGCAATTCGGATTTATCTAAAAAATTCGCTTTTGCTTTCGGCTCATTTGCATATCAAAATTCGGCGATGGATATTTCAACGTTCGTGCTCGTTGCAGGGCTTGTTCAAAATAGAATGGCTTTCGACGAGGATTGTCTCTCATTAGTTTTCCACGAAAGCCCCTAATTAAAGAGTGAATTAATGAATATTAGGTAATTAGTCATTCAGTAGTTACATACTCTCTTCGAGAGAATGTCCGCCTGGGCTAACCCATCTGAAAAAACGGCATCTCTGCTGCTCTCATAGGTTTTCCCCTCGGCTATTTTCCCTTTGTATATATATACGCGCACCCCAGCATTAATTTTGCCCACCACTATTCGGCCACAACTACGAACTTTCTGGACGTCACAGTAACAGTCAGCAACCAGTCACTGGAAACTAAGCTGTACCGAAAACCAACGTAGAAACGTCGCGCTTATGTAATTTCTATTTATAATATCTAATATAATCTATATCGTCATTTTTTGTGGTCAACCGCATTCCTCTAATTCCACTTATATATGTATAATGTAAACTGCTACAGCTATACGATATGTCTAGTTAGTGCTGCGTAATATATTTCTTACGAATTGTTCGATCCGGAAACACTACATATTCCTCGACGCTAGGAGAACGAAACGATTTTGCTCAATTTCACACGGGTCGTTCCCATGGCGACGATCTCGTATGCCATCGCTTTGCTACGATCCAATCAGAGGAGCTTTCAGAAGTATTGCTAATTATTCACTACATGGTGCCGTGTGCCACCAAAATGGTAGTGCGTCTCCATAGCTGGTCGATTGACTCCCCTTCATCCCTTCTTAACAAGTTTCCTGTGCTCAGAATCTGGTACACCCGCAAGATGTTTCACTATTCAATGGATCCTACTCCCGCAAGCAACTCATCGATACCTTAGCTAATTATCTCGGTAACATACCCTGGCTAAGCAACATTTTTCCTTCCATCCTCCATGACCCCTTCCCATTGCTCCCATCCTTTCCCCCGGTTTTGCGCTTTCAACTCGTTGCAAACTCCCAAGAGGGCCAGCGTAAGAACACTTGGGATGCCGCTGGTACCATGAGGCGTGCTCAGCTTACTGGTCCTAGATTCGTCTCACACTACATCACTGTCTGGCTGCGCTTGTTAACTTCTGGCTCCACCGAAGAGCTGGACAAGAGACAAATATTTACTTGAAATGAGATTGGGAACAATTCCTACGCCGTGGTGAAAAATGTGTCCCTTCGCACTGCAGACCGTCCTATGAACTCGTCTGTGTGTGCGTCACAGTGTTGTGTCTTAATAAAAAGCCGAGCTCTAGCTCTTGCTCTAGCAGAGCAAGCCAGCTGGCTTGCTCTGGACTTCACGAATTATCATTACCTAACATCAAACAGCGATTTATCGTGAACTTGTGCAATAATCTTAAAGATGTTCGTGGCAAAACAGACACGTTGCAAGGTCGTCCCGAAGATTGCCCCAGATTTTGTTTTTTGTCGAGTCTGTTTCCACACGTTTTGACAACAAGCGACAACATGTCAACATCCTGCCACCCCTCGAAACAACGTGGGTCAGACCCGGTACTGATTGCGATGTTCACGCGGGCGCCTATCGGAGCGAGGTCACGCTAACGGGAGGTTAGTTGGAAGTTGGGAGTACTGTACGCCGACGACACATGCATATGGTGCACTAGCGTGCACTTACCCGCACTGCGGCAGCGCCTTCAAAATGTGTTAGATTTTTGAATCTTCCGCCGGAGAGGAGGATCGTCATATGACCACCTGCTCAGTTCTGCTCAGTTCTGAGCACCTGCTCTACAGAAACATTGAAATTGCGTACCTAGGGTCCTTCGAACCTTGCTATTTTTCAGTGTTACTCAGAGGCTTAGAGCTGACTTTTACAGCTTGCTTATGATTACGCTGTCTGTGACGCACAGTAGCACAACTAGCCGTCCCAACAACGCAAGTGAGCGTGGGACGAGCTCTTTCTGGACACGAATGCGCATAGTCTACACGAAGGGGCCCACCAGCCACTCTAGATGGTGTTATTTTGCTGCACTCGTTTGCAAAGTAGGCATGTGTGCGTCAGCAGAGGTGTTGTCTGATTGTTTCATCGATACGTTTTATTTTGTATGTCATAGACACCTATAACCCACAGAACCGTTAACGGCCCATCAACATCCAGCGAACGCCCGGTTGTGGATGTTGGGTACGTCTCACGAACGTACACATTTGCTCCTGGCTACGTTTTAACTACGCCCGTACGCCCGTACTAATCAAGAGAAAAGTATGCGAAATGGACGTCGTAGGACCGCCGTTGCGGATCTTCGAGAGACCTGTGGAGGATCTCTATTCCGGCCCCATAGGTATCGCGCGCCTATGGAAATATCGTAATTTTAATCATGAGATAAGCACAACGACGCAATTGTGCACCCAAAATACTTTATTTCTATGTAGACTTTATTTACATGTGCATTCGTACATGCCTGCCCTCACATGAGCAGTACAAATAATGAAAGAACGTTACAAGGTGCTATATCCAGATCATTCCCGTTCATACAGATCGTGATCACAATATCGCCAAGTATAATTAGTTGGCATCTTGTATGGAATCGACGCAACTATATCCTCACGCTCCTTCACGCCTTATGAATGGCTACCAGTCTCTTTATATTGTTCCTTTCTGTGTCTTCCGGCCACTTTGTTGTCGGTGCGCCACTCAACTCCCAATCATCATCATCATCTTCCGGCCTCTGGAATTCACTGGCCAAGTTCTGCCGCCGATCGAGGCACACTGATAAATACGACAGACATAATACAGGCATCATCGCTCTCTGCCTATGGCGCATACGCATATCAGTGTTTGGCCATACTTCCCGTTTACCTAGCGTTCTTACCTGTAACGCATAAGACAGTAAGTAATTTCAAGACTGCTCATAGAGAAAACATTCCACACTCTCTGGGAGGCGCTGAAACGCCCACAGCAATGAATGGCCGATGCTGAGCGGTATAGCCGTTTATGCCTGAAAGAACATCAAGAACACAGTTTGTGGACGACAAAATAAAAGTAGCACACACGTGCTAATATGCCTATATTACAAGCTCAGCCAGGATCGATTGCATTTTTTTTTTCACTAGCCAGTGGGCTACGGCGACTTGAAGAACAAAGGAGTCTAAAACGCGAGCGCTTACAAACAAAGGCACCACGGCCGTTTACCTGTATTCCAGACATAGGTAGTGGCCCCCGATGGAGAATCCGTTGCCTACAAGGCATATGCACCTAACTCTTCACAAAATTCAAGCTGTACTGGTGCTGTTCGCGTTTGAAAATTACCGTATTACTCCAAGTCATTGCAGACGCCGCCATGTTTCTCCAGCGGCGGTTGAAATCTTCCGCACAACGGGCTATGGCATCACGTGACTCTCTCTTCTGCGCGTTGCGAAAAAAAAAGCCTTTTGCGCAGAAGAAGGAGGCGGAGGGTCAAGAGCGAAAAGGAGTGCTCAAACGGCTCTTTGCGGACACAGTGCGGATGGGGTGCACACGGTGTCCACAGGGTGATATACGTGGGACGTCTGCTGCTGTATACTCATTGGAGCATCCCAACTAACGCGTCCAGGAGGCGTTCAATGGATGTTCACTTTAGGCTGCGGATGCTCGGACCCTTGTCGGCTGTCCAGGGGCGGTTACTGGTTGTGTGGAATTTGCAAAACCATAGAGTCTGTGTTCATGCCGAGCCAGATCTACGTTCTTTATGTTGCATGCCCGTTTCATTATGTTCACCTTCAAAATTTCAAACAAACAGTAAAAAAAATCAAAGCTTATCGTTCTCGATATTGCACGTATTTCTACGCCGATTGTATCTCATTACGGCCGAAAGCCTCATTACGGCCGATAATCATCCCATTTAATCCCCAAGTGTCTCATAACGACGAAAATCTCAATACTGCCGAAGGTAGTCTCATTACGGCCGAAGATGTGTCATCACGGTGAAAAGTCAAAATGTGTATTGTAACCTGCATTGATATGCAATGTTGCAGCCAGGTATGGATATACATTCAACAGGGTGCAACAGCCATGCAGTGTGCCCTTAGGGCCCTTATTATATGTATACATATACAGCGTGTCCCAGAAAACGTGTCATTGAATTATAATAAAAACTACGCCACCTAGAATCATGCGGCCAACGGCATTTGTTCTTAGTAGGTTTTTGCCACCTCCTGATGTGAATGTCATGTAACATAAGTTTAATAGTTTAACAGCGTGATAGTAGAAAAAGTGACAGTTCCTGAAATTGAGGGAGGGTAGGCATGATCCAGGCGTCAGCCGGACGCCGTAAGCCATGCCTGTGTTATCTCCTTTTACGATGCCGATGTGGGCTGGGTTTCCAACATCATTTCGTCGGATTGACAACGATTGCGCTGAAAAATTTGTCCGGCGCTATCCGGTGGGAGCTCCGTAGAGCATGGTCTTCGGCTATTTTTCGGATGGTACAGCTCCTGAATATCCCTGTCACTTATCATTAATTTGAGTAAATTTGGCACGCTCTTCACTTTGGTGGGGTAAAGAAGTGACGTTTACTTGGCAAACTTCCGAGTTCAGTTCGCAAAAAATTACATAATTAAACTTACGTTACATGACATTCACATCAGGGGGTGGCAAAAACCTAGTAAGAACAAATGCCGTTGACCGCATGATTCTAGGTGGGGTAGTTTTTATTACAATTCACTGACACGTTTTCTGGAACACCCTGTACACAGATTCTGAGACAAATGTTATCATACCACAGCACAATGCAGCATATTGTGTAATGTGTACACCCACAAGGTATAGTGTTGATGTTGCTGTGAACCACGCTACTATGTGGAGATCGCTACTTGTGGAGAGCTAGCTGAATATTGGCTTTGTTGTGACGTTTTTTGGAGTCATCCTACAGTCACTGGCTGAGAAAGAACACCTATCTCAGTCGACGTCAGTTTATTTCCGTTCGCCTTACAATGGTAGAGTTCTTGCTTCTGTAATGAGTAAATATGCAAGAAGCAAGCAGCAACCGTGAATAGGCTACCATATTAAAAAAAAACAGGCATTTGACTCTACATGGCTGGTTTTAATGTGCACCAGCTGCATACGTGTTGATATGTGTCCGTTATTCCATACCAGGCTAACATAAATCTTAATCTGAACAAAAAAGTGACAAGCCTTAAAAATGTGACTTCCCAGGTAAACACAGAGCATGACCATGAAATCAATTTAGTTTCATTAGTTCATTCACTAGTAGTAAGACTAGAGGCCGTGCAAGCGGCGGAACGTGTACACGGCGCGTTCATTGACCCCTGGGCTGACTTCGTTCAAGATTTTTTTCCGTGCGCGGTGGGTGGCGCGTGACCGGAGGGCTATCCGTGCGCTTACCATCGCACATTGTTCCGCCTAGGCCGATTTCTTTCGCGAATTTTTCCCGCGCGCAGTGGGTGGCGCGTGGGCGGTTGACATGCACGCCGGCAACCCTTCCAAGCGGTGCCACCATCGCGCCTGGGCCGACTTCTTTCGTGATTTTTTTTGCGTGTGGTGGGTGGTGCGTGGGGCTGCCCGAGCGATTGCAACATGCAAGTAAAAACATCCAAAGGACAGTCATACACAAAAGTACAAGTGGAAATATATTTATTAAATGTGAAAGGACCTGGGAATTGTAACACCAATCTGCGAAGGGGAAAAACCCAGCCGAACGACCTGAAAAGAAACAACACAGTACGTGTAATAAAGAATATACTTACTGGTATGACGCCATAACATTGAAGAGGTATCACACAGAAAAAATCAAACCCAATGCATACCGTATTTTTTATTATTGGTAATCATACACACAAGTTTTCAGTGAAACTATATCACAGGGCACAACTTTTAATGAAAGAAGATATTCTTAATGAATATGACAACAATTAAAATTACAAGTTTTATTACAAAAAGTCCAAGATTCCTATATGTGAGCACTATCATTGCATCACTAGCAATAGTGGGGTTTTAATTTCAATTAAAATTACAAATGGTGACAGATGTTAGGATTTAATTGCACACAACAGAGACACACAAAGACCATGTGCACACAGAGGGATGACACAATCACAAGACGAAATAAAACATTATCTTTCTATATCAAAGGACACCACATTTACTCAAAGACGATATTCTTAATCAATATGATTACAATCAAAATTACAAGTTTTATTATAAAAAGTCTGAGATTCCTATACGTGATCACAATTATTGTGACACTGACAATTTGCCACATCATCATGTTGTGGTGACTTTCTTATTAAGTGCTGTAAAGAATTTTGAGCACAATAGGGAAGCTAAGTTGCATATGCTTTGTTCCAACATGACACAACTTTTAATTAATTAGTTTCTTATTAAATTACCCGTGCAAACTTACGGAAATATATTGAATCAGAAACATCACAACACGATCAATAGCCAGCACTAATAGGGAGCCAAACCGGCGCATCCTTCAACACGCAAACAGATACATGTAGGAAGATAATAGCGAAGCAATACTCAACCAATCTGTCAAAACGAGAAACATTACAAATTTCATAACTTGCAACTGCGACTAGCGTAGACTTAAGGCTGAAGAACAGAGGAACACAATCAATAGCCAGCGAAAAAACTAAGAACAGACAATGATACCGGTTTCGACGATACAGCGCATCAGTTTCTCCAAGCAGCACATTCTCCAACACGATAACAACAGAGGAAAATAATCTATAATTTGAATTACCATAAAATCATCCTCTCGATCTAATCTAGTCAAACACAACGGAATACAATTTTCATTCTAACAGTCACTATAAACCTTACTTTGTTCGAGGCATTTATTGTAACACGTAAAATACACCCGAACCAAGGCGAGCCATCTCCCGCTTTTTTCCTCTGTCTCTCTCTCTCCATACAGCTAAAGCAAAGCAACTGGGCATGCTTGTTCCTTCAGGGGTGGGGGACTCACTCTCTCACACATTCCTTTTCCTTCTTTCAACAAACGGGAACATTCTCAAGGCCGATTGCTACCCCAAAGCTATTACAAAGGCAATATTTTTATTGTACAATTATTGCAAATAGATGCTAGCATTATTCGATTCTGAAGAACACAACAAGAATTCTATCAAAACAATCAATAGACAGCTAAAACTCAGAACAGACAACAATATCAGAACAAACTGGTTTTAGACAAACATTTTCTAAGCAAGCAAGAAATATTATGCTAATATCAGCGAAACAATACTCAATCAAAACGAGAAACATTACAAATTGAATTAAATTACTTTCAATTTCTTATATCTTTGCAACAGAAAGTGGGACATCTCCACTTTTAAGGACGTACTAACCGATTTGTTTTGTTAACTCTTTCAATTTTACATACCCCATATGTTTCTTGTTTTGTATTACATTTGTTACACATTACTGTATTACTTATTTTTGTAATATTGTGTGTTATTTATGTATTACTTATAGGTGTTTCAAATAAGACCATGTACTTGCCACACATATGTAATTGTCTCATGTTATTTTGATAAGTGTCTTGCTTATGTATGATGCATCTCCCTTCTATAATGCCTTCTTGGCCCTGAGGGTAAATAAATAAATAAATAAGTCGAAACGAGAAATATTTCAAATTCAATTAAATTGTAATTATAATATCTTTGCAACAGAAAGTTTTACATAGATCAACCACACAGGAACAACACAAGTATTCATCTGAAACAAAGACAAGCAAACAATTCTGCAAGTCAGCAAACAAACCCATTCAAACACTCATTTTCCAAGCAACCGAGAAATATTATGTTAACATGAGCGAGACAATACTCAATCAAAACGACAAACACGTTTTAAGGACTTCGCATTTTTAATTATATCTTTGCAACAGAATTTTCTACATAGATCAACCGTAGAGAAATATGAGGCCTTCCCAACTCAGAGAATATTCGACTGAAGATCAATATTTTTTTATTCTTGTCAATCGAGTGAATACCTGAAACAAAGACAAGCCAACAATTAATTCAGGCGGTCATTTTCTAAGCAAGCAATATGAATGCTCTTTTCCTTTAACATGCAGGACCAACTAATGGATTCGAACAAGAAACTGAGAGAGGACATTCTTTCTAGCTGACGACCCTAAAAACTTCCCCCGCTCCTGTCAACGTGATGCCCACATGGAGGGGAGGATTCTCGCAGGTTATCATATGCAGAAATATTGAAAGCACACGTTTTTTCTTACACATCGCATATTTTTGCAAATCAGTTTCCATAATTCTCATGGCGACACGGGCGAGATTTTAATAACATTCTAAACCTGATAGCATAACAAATTTGTAACCAATAAAATGAGCACAGGTATGCTTTAATTAAGTGTAGAAGCACACCGGAAAACATAACAAACAAGGAGTCAACATCGAAGAGGTGGAGGGATTTTGCACGTGTTACCATAAGTCATGGGACGATGTGATAAAAAATTGTTTTGAAAAAGAAGAGCCTCGAAACGATTCCATTGTGGCTGCATTTCGATACTTCATAGACATGGTCGCATTCGGAGATATGGTTGAAATTACAGAGTTGAAGGTGCAAGAATTTGTATGCCGCATCTACAATAGTTATAGAAACATCTGCACATCAAGTCTGGAAGGACCACTGGGATTGATGGTGGAGTTTTTGAGGTCATCTAACGAAGAACTGAAGCACTCGACGCCAGGCGTAATCGAAATCATCCCAAAGGCCATTGCATTTGTAGCGGCCGGTGGACAAAGACGAAGATGGCCACGCGCCTGGAGCACCTGCCTCAGTTCCGCCGGCGCGGCCATGGAGATAGGCCACTGTCATCGCCTCTCCGTGGCATACCATCATCGCCGGTCGGGGCTCATGTAGAGGAAGACCACCGTCCTCTACATTTGGTGACCCGAACGTGATTTGAACACGCAACCGTCCATCCCCCTGACATCCCGAAGACTGCTATAACCACCCCTTTTGGCCTCTTTGAATACGTGCGGATGCCCTTTGGCCTGCGTAATGCTGCGCAGACATTCCAACGATTCATCAACGAAGTGCTCCGCGGCCTGGACTTCGCATTCGCATACATGGATGACATCCTCGTCGCAAGTCCATCTCCGGAGGCTCATCGCGCCCATCTGCGCGCCCTGTTCTCGCGCCTGGAGGACTACGGAGTCTCCATCAATGCCGCGAAGTGCGAGTTTGGCGTTACCACCCTTACCTTCCTGGGACACACCATCACCCCGCAAGGCATCCGGCCACTCGCATCCAAGGTCCAGGCCATCCGAGACTTTCCTGCCCCCACTTCTCGCAAAGGACTTCGTTCATTCCTCGGCCTCGTGACTTTCTACCGACGTTTTGTGCCTCGCTGTGCTGCCTTGCTCCAGCCTCTCTACGCAGCTCTCGGCGCTGACCATCCGAAAGAGGCCCGGGCTGCCACTCTGGAGTGGACACCGGCAGCAGAACGCGCGTTCGAAGAGGTCAAGCAGGCCCTGGCAGATGCTGTGCTGCTCCACCATCCTCGTCCTGACGCCGAGACAGCGTTGTTCGTCGACGCCTCCACTGCTGCTGTCGGCGCAGTCTTGCAGCAGCGTCAGGATGGCCACTGGAAACCTCTCGGTTTCTTTTCCCAACGCCTCACGCCAGCCGAGACACGCTACAGCACCTTCGGGCGTGAGCTCCTCGCCGCCTACCTGGCATGCAGGCACTACCGCCATTTTCTCGAGGGCCGTCCGTTTGTGCTGTACACCGACCACAAGCCTCTCATGTTCGCCCTGCGATCGGCCTCCCTCAACCACTCGCCTCGTGAAACCCGCCACATGTGCTACCTCTTGGAGTTCACGACCGATGTGCGACACGTCGCAGGCGAAGACAATGCCGCTGCCGACGCACTCTCGCGGCCGGACGTCAATGCTCTCCATCCGCCCCCCGCGGTCGATTTGGACGGCATCGCCCAGGCGCAACAGGCCGATGAAGAGCTCGCCGCCCTTCGTTCATCCCCCGCCTCATCCACCACTTTTCGGGAGATCTCGCTCCCCGGTTCGACGGCAAGGCTATGGTGCGACACCTCTACTGGTACCCCGCGCCCTTTCGTTCCCCTGGCCTTCCGCCGGCATGTTTTCAACGCCCTCCACTCGCTGTCCCACCCTGGCGTGCGCGGCACGCAAAAGATCGTCGCAGAGCGCTACATATGGCCTCGCATGAATGCCGATGTCCGTGACTGGGCGCGGGCCTGCCTGGCCTGCCAGCGGTCCAAAATCTACCGCCACACCATCTCGCCTCCATCGCGGTTCCTTCCGCCAGATGCACGTTTCGACCAGGTCCACATCGACTTGGTCGGCCCGCTTCCTCTGGCCAAAGGCTACCGCTACCTGCTCTCGTGCATCGACCGCTTTACCCGCTGGCCGGAGGTAACGCCGATTCCTGACATCACGGCAGAGACGGTGGCCCACGCATTCCTCTTCTCCTGGGTTTCCCGATTCGGCGTCCCGTCCACTGTAACCACGGACAGAGGACGCCAGTTTGAATCGTCCCTCTTCCGTCACCTGTGCAGCGCCCTCGGAACCCATCACATCCGAACCACGGCCTACCATCCGGCTGCCAACGGCCTGGTCGAGCGCCTTCATCGGCAGCTCAAGGCGTCCCTCCGCGCCACTGACCACGGCGACACAACCTGGCCCGAGCGTCTACCCTTCGTCCTGCTTGGCCTTCGCGCCGCGATCCGCCAGGATGACTGCAGCGCGGCCCACATGGTCTACGGCTGCCCGCTCCGCCTTCCCGGAGCATTCTTCAGCCCATCGGCCCCGCTCGTGCACGACCCTTCCTCCTACATCGACCGTCTCCGCCAGCTCTTCCGGGACCTCAAGCCCACGCCTACCCGCTCCGCTCCCGCAACACGCGTGTTCGTGAGCCCCGACCTTAATCAAGCCACCCACGTCTTCGTCCGCCGGGACTCTGTGCGCTCCAGCTTGCAGCCTCCCTATGACGGCCCCTACAGGGTCATCTCGCGAGCCGCGAAGTTTTTCCGCCTCGATCTTCCACGGGGACCTGACACTGTGGCCATCGACAGGCTTAAGCCCGCATTCCTGGAGTCTGCACCTCTGGTATCGCCCGACCCGCCCTACCTAGGTCCGTGCTCAGCTCCTGTCTCCAGCATTCCTTCCCCTCCACGTCGGGTGCATTGGGCGCCGCAGCTCGCACACTACGAGCCGCCCGCCGCCTCGGGTCCGGCTCCTGCACTCCTTGGCCTCGGCGCCCGACCTTTCCGCCAACCTCGGCCCTCCTCGCCAGCCCTGTCATCCGCCACGGGGGGGAGCCCTGTAGCAGCAGCGTCATAATCATCACCAGCACCGCCATCGGTTACGCGCAGCACTGCGCGTGACCCGAGCTTTCGTTTTCGGTTCATCGCCATTAACCGTCATTAAACCCATCAACCTCAGTAGAGCCTGGTCGCCTCATTTCTCGCTCTACACATTCATCATGAAAGCAGTCAGATCAAATTACCATATACAAGCGGCATATATCGCACGATTCACTATGGATTTGTTGAAGTTACATCTAGCTATTGACGTGGAAAGTACTAAAACGTAAAAAATCTCACCACGTGATGTATTCCACTATCACGGCTATGCAATTATTTTCATCTACTAGTTGTTGCAACCATCTGGATCAACGATGTCGAATGAGCAGAAGTTCAATATTGTTGTACAGCATCTGATGTGCCGTCACTTAGTGAAACTCAACGACCATATCAACTGTAGTGGACCACCGAATGATTTTCAACTAATACTTTCTTGAACACCATTCAAGAATCTTTATACAAAGAAAGGAAACATCAATAAGAGATTGTGCAAGTTCGTGGCAACTAAATGCAAGTTACTGTGCTCATGTTATTGGGTGCAAATTTGTTATGCTATCAGGTTTAGAATGTTATTAAAATCCCGCCCGTGTCGCCATGAGAATTATGTAAACTGATTTGGAAAAATATGTGATGTGTAAGAAAAAAACGTGTGCTGTCAATAATTCGGTGTAAGAGAGCCTGCGAGAATCCTCCCCTCTATGTGGGCATAACCTTGACAGGAGTGCTGAAGTTTTTAGGGTCGTCAGCTAGAAAGAATGTCCTCTCTCAGTTTCTTGCTCGAATCTATTAGTTTGTCCTGCATGTTAAAGAAAAAGAGCATTCATATTGCTTGCTTAGAAAATGATCGCCTGAATTAATTGTTGGCTTGTCTTTGTTGCAGGTGTTCACTCGATTGACAAGAATAAAAAAAAAATATTGATATTGAGTCGAATATTTTCTGAGTTGGGAAAGCCTCATATTTCTGTATGGTTGATCTATGTAGAACTTTCTGTTACAAATATATTATAAAAAAAATTCAAAGTCATTAAAATGTGTTTCTCATTTTGATTGAGTATTGTCTCGCTCATGTTAACATAACATTTCTCGCTTGCTTAGAAAATGATTGTTTGAATTAATTATTGGCTTGTCTCTCTTTCAGATGAATGCTTGTGTTGTTTCTGTGTAGTTGATCTATGTAAAACTTTTTGTTGCAAAGATATTATAAAGATTCAAAGTAATTTAATTGAATTTATAATGCGTCTCGTTTTGATTGAGTATTGTTTCGCTGATGTTAGCATATATTTCTCGCTTGCTTAGAAAATGCTTGTCTAAAACCAGTTTGATCTGATATTGTTGCCTGTTCTGAGCTTTAGCTGTCTATTGATTGTTTTGATAGAATTCTTGTTGTGTTCTTTAGAATCGAATAATGCTAGCATCTATTTGCGATAATTGTACAATACAAATATCGCCTTTGTACTAACTTCGGGGTAGCAATCGGCCTTGAGGATGTTCCCGTTTGTTGAAAGAAGGAAAATGAATGTGTGAGAGAGTGAGTCCCCCACCCCTCGAGGAACAAGCATGCGCAGTTGCTTTGCTTTCGCTGTATGGAGAGCGAGACAGAGGAAAAAAGCGGGAGATGGCTCGCCTTGGTTCGGGTGTATTTTACGTGTTACAATAAATGCATCGAACAAAGTAAGCTTTATAGTGACGGTTAGAATGAAAATTGTATTTGATAGTGTTCGACTAGATAAGGTCGCGAGGATGATTTTATGGTGCTTCAAATGATAGATTATTTTCCTCTATTGTTTATGTGTTGGAGAATGCGGCTCTTAGCGAAACCGGTTCGCTCTGATATCGTTGTATGTTTCTAGTTTTTTGCTGGCTATAGACGACCTGAGCCCCTACGTCATTGATTACGTAACGCCGCCGCGCAAAGCATGCTGTGGGCACTATCGGCTTTATCAGCCTATCAGCGGACGCGTTTTTCCCTCTTCTTTCACGCCACAGCAAAATATAACCTCGAACCAGTCTTCTCGTGACATCACATGTTTTTAAATAGAGGGTGGTCTATTGATTCTGTTCCTCCGTTCTTCAGCCTTAAGTCTACGCTAGTCACAGTTGCAAGTTATTAAATTTGTAATGTTTCTCGTTTTGACAGATTGGTTGAGTATTGCTTCGCTATTATCTTCCTACATGTATCTTTTCGCGTGTTGAAGGATGCGCCGGTTTGGCTCCCTATTAGTGCTGGCTATTGATCGTGTTGTGATGTTTCTGATTCGAATTATTTCCGTAAGTTTGCACGGGTAATTTAATAAGAAACTAATTCATTAAAAGTTGTGTCATGTTGGAACAAAGCATATGCAACTTAGCTTCCCTATTGTGCTCAAAATTCCTTACAGCACTTAATAAGAAAGTTACCACAACATGATGATGTGGCAAATTGGTGCAATGTGGTGATCACGTATAGGAATCTCAGACTTTTTATAATAAAACTTGTAATTTTGATTGTAATCATATTGATTAAGAATATTGTCTTTGAGTAAATGTGGTGTCCCTTAATATAGAAAGATAATGTTTTATTTCGTCTTGTGATTGTGTGATCCCTCTGTGTGCACATGGTCTTTGTGTGTCTCTGTTGTGTGCAATTAAATCCTAACATCTGTCACCATTTGTAATTTTAATTGAAATTAAAACCCCACTATTGCTAGTGATGCAATGATAGTGCTCACATATAGGAATCTTGGACTTTTTGTAATAAAACTTGTAATTTTAATTGTTATCATATTCATTGAGGATATCTTCTTTCATTAAAAGTTGCGTCCCGTGATATAGTTTCTTTGAAAACTTGTGTGTATGATTATCAATAATAAAAAATATTCTATGCATTCGGTTTGATTCTTTCGGTGTGATACGCCTTCAATGCTATTGCATCATACCGGTAAGTATATTCTTTATTACATATACTGTGTCTTTTCTTTTCAGGTCGTTCGGCTGGGTTTTTCCCCTTCACAGATTGGCATTACAATTGCGAGCTCCATTGGCATTTAATAAATATATTTCCACTTGTACTTTTGTGTATGACTGCCCTTTGCATGTTTGTACTTGCATGTTGGAATTGATCGGGCAGTCCTCCGCCCCACGTGCCACCCACCGCACGCGAAAAAAATCGCGAAAGAAGTCGGCCCAAGCGCGATGGCGGCACCGCTTGGCAGGGTTGCCGGCGTGCATGTCTATACTCAAGCAGCACGCCAATATTGGCCCATGATTGCCAATATTAGTCAAATATGGGCTGCCAATGTTGGACCAATATGGGGAGTGCAACCAGGCTCCATATTGAACCAATATGGGCTGCCCATATTGGCAAGCACATTTTGTGCCAATATTGCCAATATTTCTGTGATAATGCCAACAGGGAGTCCGTGTAATAATAAAGTATTATCCGGTTTAATATCGACCACTGATGTTACTTCTCTCTTCTTTTTGCTTTTTCATTTCTGCAGATCTCATTGATCCACGTTGCATACAATTACAAAAAAATATATCAAACATTGTGGTTTTTACTTGACCTGCCGCAATTCCGTTATAAGTTCAGGAACCGGTGACATTTTAGCCCATATGAAACGTCCTATCCGACTGTCGCGCATGCGCATTAGTTGTAGGACACGTGATTTCGCTCAAATCGCCATGCTCACTCTCACTCGGCTCGACCGTTTGGCATTGGCATCGTGAAGCAAGATGGCGGCTGCTTCCAGGAAGTGGAAAGTTCAGTTGTCGAGTTCTAGTAAACGTTACAATGGGATTGCCACGTATGTTGACTGTTTCGAACAATGTGTATAATCTGCAGGAAGTTGTTGGATGTAACGACATACTGAATTGGGCATTTCACACGTTTCAACGTCCAATCTTGCCGTGCTGCTTGGGCATTTGTGCAACACGGGAAAGTACCATTTTCTGTATTTTCAGTCAATACGGGGTGTACATGGGCAATATGGGGCCCTGCCAGGATTTCCCCCATATTGGCTGAAACTGGGCAATATGGACCCCATATTGCCCAGTTTCAGCCAATATGGGGGAAATCTTAGCGAAACTGGTCCCATATTGGACCCGTATCGCCAATGACCAGCCAATATGGGCCCTATATATATATATATATGTGCTGCTTGAGTACTTGCATGTAAACCGCCCACGCGTCACCCACCACGCACAGAAAAAATTCGCGAACGAAGTCGGCCCAGGGGTCAATGAACGTGCCGTGTACACGCCCCACCGCCTGTACGGCCTCTAGTCTTACTACTTTTAACATGTGAATATGAAATAGTGGTCCAGAAACATTAACAATGAAATATTACAATTCATTAAATGATGCATGCATAACTTTCCTTTTCTCGGTTGTTTTTTATTAAAGTAGTTCACGAATTAATATTCGTGCACTACTTCACAATTTGTCACTTTATAACGGAACAGTATGACACATTTGTAATCTTAACAGCTCACCTCTTCGACCAGGACTCTCTGGGCAGTAACATCCTATTAGCCATGTTGTGTTTTTCTTTTTCGGAATCCTTCTTGTAGCCACATAACATGAATGTGTAGCGGTGACGACGACGGTGGTGCGCTCTGCCCCTCACGCGCGGATATTCTGAGCACCCTGTCTTGTCTGCAGCGGGACTCTTCCCCGCAGCGCTGCCGAATAAAGTATCATGTCACTGCCACAAACTGGTGACCCGGACTTGAACCGTGCTTCTCAGCCTTCCGCCGGCGATCACGTTTCTCCGCCGCCCGGCCCCCAACCCCCTACTTCCTACGATTCCACTATCTCAGCGGCATCGCAGGCACACGTTCCCCTCCCACCTTTCTGGGCCCATGACCCCGTCCTCTGGTTTGTCCAGGTCGACAACTACTTTTCCATGCGGCGAATAACGTCGGATACGAGCAAGTATCAGTACCTAGTGGAAAGCTTACCTCCGTCGGCCGCCGCCGAAGTTCGCGATATCTTGCTCGCCCCCCCACCCAGCGATGCTTATACAGCACTCAAGGATGCCCTCATTACGCGGCTCATGACGTCGGAGCAGCGCCACATTAAGCAACTCCTTTCTTGCGACGACCTTGGCGACCGTAAGCCCACGCAGCTGCTTGGCCACCTGCAATACCTTCTTGGTGATAAGGCTGCCACCATCGACTCCGCAATTCTCAGAGAAATTTTTCTACAGCGTCTCCCCAGCAATGTCCGCGTTGCGCTTGCTGCTGCCCGTTCTCTACCCCTCAACGATTTCGCCGAACCAGCAGACAGCGTGCTCGACATAGCACCTCCCTTCGTGGCAGCTTTGCCCGCCCCTGCAGACAGGGTCACCACGGACGTTAGCTTGCTCCGCCAAGAAGTTTCAAAACTTACGGAGCTCGTTGCCCACCTTATGGACCAACCCCGGCCAGCACGTCGCTCACCAAGCCCTCGTCCTTCGGTCTGGCACCCACGGCGTTCGCCATCTCCCCCTCGCCGCAACTCTTCACCAGTGAACCCCGGTCTCTGCTGGTACCACCAGAGGTTCGGATGCAGGGCCCGTCGTTGTGAGCATCCTTGCACCTGGACCTCGGGAAACGGAACGACGAATCACTGACGGCCGCGAGTGATTCGGTTTCCCCTGACGGCCGCCTATTCTTCGTCACCGACAAGCTTTCCGGGACCCGCTTCTTAGTTGACACAGGAGCGGAAGTCAGCATCCTACCGGCTAAGCTCTGTGACAAACGAGACCGGCAGCCGTCCACACCCCTCAGAGCTGTCAACTCCTCCCCAATTGCAACGTACGGCCAGCGCTCTGTAACGCTTGATTTTGGCCTTCGTCGACGTTTCCAGTGGCTCTTTTGGGTTGCGTCTGTGCGACATGCTATTATCGGTGCCGATTTCCTCCAACGCTTTGGCCTAATAGTCGACGTCGGCCGGAGGCGCCTGATTGACGCGGTCACGCTCCTTAGCGTCCACGGCGTGGCATCGTCTTTATCACCTTTGCATCCTACCTTTTCCCCTCCACCGCCGAAAACAGTGTTCGAGGAGCTTCTGCACGAGTTTCCGGACGTTATCCGACCCCCGCACGTCGACCAACCGGTGAAACACCATGTTACCCACTTCATTCAGACAACAGGACCGCCTATCCACTGTCGACCACGGCGCCTTGCCCCCGAGCGCCTGAAGGTAACTCGTGCTGAGTTCGAGCACCTGCTTCAGCTCGGTTTCGTCCGGCCATCATCAAGCCCGTGGTCGTCAGCCCTACACATGGTGCCCAAGCAGTCCGGGGATTGGCGGCCATGCGGTGACTACAGGGCACTCAACAACATCACTGTTCCGGACCGCTACCCGCTCCCGAATATCCAGGACTTTACCACGCACCTTCATGGCTGCAAAACCTTCAGCAAAATTGACTTGATTAAAGCGTACCACCAGATCCCTGTTGAACCGGCTGACATCCCCAAGACGGCCATTACTACGCCGTTTGGGCTTTTTGAATACGTGCGTATGCCCTTCGGGCTACGAAATGCCGCCCAGTCTTTCCAGAGGTTTATAGATGAAGCGCTCCGTGGTCTTCCGTTTTGCTTCGCCTATCTCGACGACCTCCTCATAGCGAGTGCGGACCCGCAGATACACAAGACCCATCTTCGTCGGCTTTTCGAACGTTTGAACGACTGTGGCATTGTGATCAACCCCGCCAAGTGCGAGTTCGGCGTTTCAGAACTTAACTTCCTCGGCCACCGCGTCACTTCCGAGGGTATTCGGCCTCTGCCACGCAAAGTGGAAGCCATCCGCAAGTTTCCTCCGCCCACTACGAAACGGAAGCTGCGCGAGTTCCTTGGGCTTGTGAACTTCTATCGGAGGTTTATTCCCCACTGCTCAACTGTCATCCACAGCCTGGAAGCCTTGCTTTCTTCCGCAGCGCCTCGTGTGAGCCTTGAGTGGACACCCGCTCTTTCGTCCGCTTTCGACGAGATCAAGACAGCGCTAGCCAACGCATCCCTCCTTATCCACCCCATCCCCGACGCTCCCACATGCTTGATGGTCGATGCCTCAAACGTGGCCCTCGGCGCCGTCTTGCAGCAGCGTTCCGGTGGGATTTGGAAGCCCCTTTCGTTCTTTTCCCGGAAGCTGAAACCGCACGAGGCACGTTATAGCACCTTCGGCCGGGAGCTCTTGGCTATCTACAGCTCCGTGCGTTATTTCCAACACTTCTTGGAGGGCCGCAAGTTCTTCATCTGCACTGACCACCAAGCCCTAACCTTTGCCATCACCTCTACCTCCACCAACCATTCACCACGGGAACTCCGGCAGATGTCATTCATCTCAGAATTCACTTCCGACATCCGTCACGTTAGCGCCAAGAACAACGCTGCAGCTGACGCACTTTCTCGCATTGCCATTGACGCCCTCTCGTTGCCGCGCCCGCCCTTACCCTCGCTTGTCGACATCGCCGCCGCCCAAGCGGAAGACTCTGAGCTGCGGGATTTGCGCTCATCCTCTTCCTCTCTCCGTTTTGAGGACGTTCTTCTACCTCACTGCCAAGAACCTGTCACTTGCGAAATGTCGACCGGGTCCCCACGTCCATACCTACCACTACCATTCCGTAAGCCCGTCTTCTCCGCCCTGCATGGTCTTGCACACCCGAGCATCCGCGCCACCCAACACCTGGTCACTTCTCGTTATCTTTGGCCCCACATGAATGCCGACGTGCGAGCCTGGACCCGTTCCTGTGTACCATGTCAGCGGGCCAAGGTAGTCCGCCATACCATTCCCCCGCTCGGCCGTTTCCTTCCACCCGACGCCCGTTTCAGCCACGTGCATGTTGATATCGTCGGGCCGCTGCCTCCTAGCAAGGGCCACTCGTACTTGCTCACTTGTGTCGACAGGTTCACGCGCTGGCCTGAAGCTATTCCCATGCCCAATATGACAGCGGCGACCATAGCAGAAGCTTTCGTCTCCGGCTGGGTCAGCCGTTTTGGAGTGCCCTCTACTATAACCACAGATCGCGGCCGACAGTTCGAGTCGGCGCTTTTCACTCACCTCCTTCACCTCCTCGGCACAAGACGGAATCGTACGACTGCCTACCACCCTATGGCCAATGGTTTAGTCGAGAGGTTTCATCGCCAGCTCAAGGCCGCCTTCCGAGCCTACCCATTCGGTGAGCCGTGGACTGAGATGCTCCCTCTCGTCCTACTGGGAATACGCTCGGCGCTCAAGGAGGACCTCGCGTGTACGGTTTCCGAGCTGGTTTACGGCACCACCCTGCGTCTCCCCGGCGATTTCTTTCCATCGACTGATCGACCTCCGCCAGATTACACAACCTACGCTCTTCGACTCAGGACGCTGACGAACAGTCTTTCTCCTACTCCGACCCGCGCTGCTGAACCAAAGTTTCCGTTCGTGCCTCCCGACCTCGATACTGCCACACATGTATTCCTGCGGCACGACGCAGTGCGCAAGCCGCTGCAGCCCCCCTACGACGGCCCCTTCAGAGTTTTGTCACGCTCCGACAGCCACTTCACGGTGCAGCTCCCCAATCGGCAGGAAGTTGTCGCCAAAGCCCGCCTGAAACCCGCTTATCTCGAGTCCGACACAACGCCTGCCCCTCCTGCACCTGCGTCGCTCAGCACACCGCCCCCACCACCACGACGGCACCAGCCCCGTGGACGCCATGTACACTGGGCGCTTCCGCTTTCCCGAGAAGGGGGCCCATTGTAGCGGTGACGACGACGACGGTGGTGCGCTCTGCCCCTCACGCGCGGATATTCTGAGCACCCTGTCTTGTCTGCAGCGGGACTCTTCCCCGCAGCGCTGCCGAATAAAGTATCATGTCACTGCCACAAATGGAATGGAAGAATAGCTATAAATAACAATGTATGACTTGCTCTTGAAATATTTATTCTAATCAAATATACTTTTGCGCCTAGTATGGTGCGCGAGGGCACATAAGCACAACGTTTGCAGATGTTCGCTGTAAGCAATTCAAGGAGATCAATGCCAAGTACACCGACTTGTGCTTTTATTTTTATGACGACACAACAAATATGACTACAAATTTTAACAAATCAAATATGGCTCACAATGATAAATGCTGCTCTACGGTGATGCATTATCGGTATCTTAACTTCGAATAAATTTGTTGTTCCTAAACGCGCAATGAACTACAAACTGCGCAAATCTACTAACACATACCGAGCTACATATCTATTGCAGGAACTTCGGCTGTTTTGATTCAGTCAAATTACTCGTATGAGAATGCAACTATGTGTGTATAGCACACTGCTAAGCCAGACAGTCTACAAAAGCATAACTCACCAAAATTCTTGGTTGACTTGGTCTTGGTCTGCCTTGGTCAACACTGCGCGATATATGTTGGGACTGTGACGATTTATTCAACAAAATTTCCATCGGAACAACACGCGCTGCTCGAAAGACAACGACGGAAAACAAAGATGGCGCTAAAGATGGTGGGTTGACGCTTGCGAAATGTGTCCAGCGAAATGCGCAGAAATGGGAATAGCGAATTGCAACTTGTGGTTGGTGCATTGCATTCCATGGTAGCTGCCAGAAAATCGAAGTAAACTTACGAGACACTGGATTACAGGCATGGTGGCATCTTTTTCATTCGTACACACCATTTCACATTACACTTTACGTGGATACATGGGCATGGTATCTCGCGATGCTGACGCATTTGCATGGGGCTAGGGTTTTTATTTTTGATCACGTAATCGGGATATCGGCACTTCTTGCGTTGTGTCTTACATGTGACCAACCAAGTGCTCTGCCCCTGCTAGCGCTTATTACAAACGACAAAACCAAACATGTGGGAAGATATAGCGGTCTGTTTTTGATTACTCATATATAACGAGAAAATGTAACGTTTTCAGGTTGCTGCCATTGCTCCATGTGCCCGCAATTGTCTTGCTTGTATGATTAAGGCGTACTCATGAGGTCTAGTTAAATTTCGCTCCCGGAGAGAGTCGGCTGCAGCGTCACAAAACTGTTTTCTTTGCTTTGCTTTCCTCCTACACTTTAAGGAAGTAATGTAATCGGCGCCAGCGTGCGTGACATGCTAGAAAACGACAAAGTCATTATTTTCATTCGCCGGGATCTGGAAAACTGCAGTAAGCTTGTCGAATTTGTTGATTGCATTCAATTCCCCGGTTGTTACTCTGGGGAATGACATCATTTTGGCCCAAATATCGCGGGCGGGCATGCCGAGAGAAGCGATTTTGTTGCATCTGACTCCCATGTTAACCTTACCTTAATCCAATCCAAACCTTAATTCGCCAAAAATCAGTGCATCGAGGTCAGGTCTTCAAAAATATTTCATTCCTTAGATGAACTCGAGGAACTAGATGAACTCGAGATGAACACACGTGTACCTGTTTCGCGTAGAAAGTTAGTGAGGTTTACGAGAATCCTGCGAACAAAAATTCCCCATAGACTTTCTTAAGAAGTGAGTCCTCCTTAAACCAACGATGTCGCCCACCACAGCGGAAGTGTTTTCCGCGCACACGTTTTAGCATGAAGCCTGCAGGTAACTTCTGCTGCTTACCCTTCTCATCATGACCACAATTCAGGGACACCTCCTTTGATGCAGGTTCTGCCTGATAGCAGAAGAACATGCAGGAAAGCCAACTTGAAAGAAAAGTATGAGGTGAGGAAGAAGGAAGATGGAAAGAGGCGTGGGCAGACGAGAAAGGGAACATCAGATATCGCGAGCGGAGCCTGGCTATCAGCAGCAATTGCCTAACGCAGAAGCAGAATGAAAACGTGATAATCAGCTCTTTTACCAATCCTTTCTTTGCTGTACTCTGCTGCACATAATTCTGGGCTGCTACTCGTAGCGTGTGGAACGGGATGACCGGCACTCGTAAGGCTGGTCAATATACATTTTTGTTCTCTCTGTGGGAAATGGGGATGCCGTCGACGATTAGAAATGTGCGTCCTGGGGCGACTTCTAAGGGAACTGTGCCGGTGTATGTGTGACAGCGTCGGAGGAAAACCTCAGAAATTACCCTACATCATGATGAAAAAAATACTCCATAGGCTACTAAGACGAATTCAGTGACTGCACTTCACTTTGTTACTTGTACCTTGTTACTCCGTTATCACGGTATCATACACTTCAGTTTGTTCTCGGCCTTATCATGAGGACCTTTCAATGCTTAATTCCAAATTTTGCGTGTTACAGTCTCTTCTCGACACCACCAAGAAGGCTTGTCGGCTACCAACGCCCTCCCCTAAAAAAATGAAAATAAACAAACAAAGAAGCGGAAGAGTGCTTCTTTTCGGAACATCTATATGGGCGGCAGCAGCGTCACGTTCGACACATAAAGTGATTGGTAAACCAACAGCTCCTAGATAGCGTCGGGCTGCGCGCTTATGTCACCTATAGAGGCCTTTCCTATACATTCCCAAGCAGCACAATGTACTGAAAGTCGGGTGCAACAGGGGTGGACGGTATGTGTCTTATCAGTGTTCTTTAGTTTCACGAGTTTGTTCAAGGCCTTCCACCTACCCGTCCACCCCCATTGCACTCGACTTTCAGTACATTTTGCTGCTTGGGTTGCGAACTGTTTCAAGCTTTCTTCTGGTTCGTTCTTTCATTTACTTCATAGCAGCATCCACAATAGTAACAGCGGCCCTTCCTGTGTGACGTAGGGCGCGGGCCTTCTCCTTATCTTGGAGGTGTTGGGTAAACTCTGCTCAAATGAGTACGAGAAACCGAGAAAAACGAAGAAGGGTGCAATCGCAAACTGTGGAGATAAGATGGTAGGGAGCAACGGACGTCATATCAAAGTTTCCTTTCACCGCACCAAGAGTAGAGTCGCGCAAACGTCCGTGATGTTTCCCGCAGATAATCGTCATTCTTCTGGAATTTTTGTGGGCGTCCTATTCGCTTTATTGTGGAATGGGGTGAACATGGTAGAAAATTTTAGCAAACCGTTCACAACGTATGGCTTGCCTGAACGTGGCTTGCCAGTGGATAATATTCTGATAGCGTCCTCGATAAACTTGCTCCGGAATTGCCCCGAAACCACCGCGGTGCGTGGCGCTCTACACTGGCGGTGCCCTGGGCGGAGGCATTATCGAGCATGAAACTGTACCGCACTGGTGGATCTGGTGGATACTAGCGTGCGCCACCTAGAGATCTGTGCTCGCTGTGGCTCGTAGGCTGCGCGACCAGTAGCGAGCGGCACCTGGCGAGCGCCACCGATCGAATGCCATGCTGACGATGGCTGTCTGCTGCTACTTGCCCGGCTACACCTGGCTACTTGCCCGGCTACACCTGGCTACTTGCCGCTTCCGCCTTCCTCCGTGCTTCCTGCAATCGCGATGCTTCTTGGGATTGCACTCTGGCGCTCGGCCGATTTTCTCGGTGTAGGCTCGGGGCAACTCAGTGCTGCACTGAACGGGTGCATTCCTTTAATCGAGGACGTTCAGTGCGCACCAGTGCAGTTTATCGAGGATGGCAAGCCGCACCAGGTCGCACCCGGGCGCACCGGTGCAGTTTATCGAGGACGCTATGAGTCTTACATAACTGCAAATTGACACCGACAAGCATGATAACAAACGGTCTGCTAAAACTGCTTTTATGCGCTTGCTATTGATAACCTGAAATAAGAGACTTCAACTAGCAAGCAACGACAGTTATCGCAGTCCCATATGAAGACACTTTATAATATAAGGAAGCGGTAAGGAAAAACGCGGATTGAAGTACAAGTATTCTCACCCGTCGGAAGCACTGTATGCTTAATCCGCATTCTCCGTGGGACGTGCATGACTGGACATGACAGTTTGATTAAACAGCATGGGAAGCCTTGTGAGTGCGCACGAGAGCACATTGTTAAGGGTGAACAAGTACAATTTAAAAAGAGAAACAAGAATGTCGACCCCACGCGCCTTGCTGTTGTAACGATGGCGGTTAAAGGTGCTCTGTCTGCTGTTGTTCTGAAATGTTAACACCTTGGCATTCTGCAGAGGGGTGGGGGTGGATATACGTTTATTTCGGAAAGGTCAGCCTGACCGAAGGTCGGCTTGCTATTCCTAAAACAAAAATATAGCACAAAGATGGAGCAAAACCGAATATAAGATAACGAAGGTGGGTGAAGCGTAGATGACATGAAAGGTCAACTCATAATTTCTTCGTGAGGGGACTTCCTATAACGATGTACAGTCGACCCGCGTTTACCCGGACTTCGTTTATCCGGATCCTGCGCTATCTTGACAAAAACGCATGGGGACAAATTTCTCCCCATGTATTTCGCCCTCGTTTATCCGGACTTCAGCTTCCGGCCTCGGAGTAGAATTCCAGGGAACAGAAATGACTAATACCCAACAATCGGCTTCAGTTTTCCGGTCATTGTCCAGGAAGGGCACTTGGCCCACACTTAGTCAAGGAGGTCGAGGACCCTGGTCGTGGCCTCCTTTTTACTGACACAAAGAGGGTGTTGCTATGAAGAATTTTCTCCCTTCCGACTTTGCACGTTACACAAAAGTAATCCACCTGAACAGTCTGGTCATTTCAGACCGAGAAGGTCCGCAACGAGGACCCCTGCGCGGCAATCACAGATGACGACATCGTGGGTGTCGTCGCTTCCGATTGTGTTCAAGAAGAATCTGGTGATGAAAGTGCGGATGGGGGGGGGGGGGGGGGCACCAGCTGTGACGGTAGAGAATCCGCGGGCGGCACTGAGAACAGCGCTAGTACTTTCCGAGCAACAAAACAATATTTCGCAAGTTAATGCCAGTAGCGAAGGTTTGCAAGAACTGGATGCCTGTATTAGAGTGAAACAGATGACAATGGATAGTTTTCTGTGTAATGGTCAATAAAGATATGTCAATGGTGAATGTCCTTTTAGGATCACTCTGGATTTTCGTGTTTCACTTATCCGGTTCCCCCGGAATCCGGACACTTTCACAGGAATCGAGGCCGTCCGGATAAACGCGGGTCGACTGTAGTAGGTTCGGATGCAATAAAAAGTGGTCTACCTGTCACATACTAGTCATATTATGTCATGATGCCTAATAATAAGCCATCCAGGATAAAAATAGTGATGATCTTGCCTTGCCGTAATCTTAAAACTCTCTTCATAAAAAAGAAGGCATGACCCTCAGATCGAACCAGGAAACATGAAAGCTAGAATCGACATCTGCATCACTGAACCACCAGCCCAGAATGTTGTCATCGTGAGAGATCAAGACGCAACCGCTTTGGAACGCACACTCAGCAGCCGTTCTTTCGTCGTGTAAATAATAATAATAGTAATAAGAACAATAATAATAACTTTATTTTTGTTCGGGTACCCAAAAACAAGCACAAGGGTCAAAAACAGAAAGGGTAAAAAAAAAACTTTTGTAATGAATCTTCACAATTCCTGAAAACAAGTTGAACGCGCAATTCTAGATTTGTAGAGCACAACCCTGAGAAGTCTAGTCAGCAAGAATCGAAACAGCAGTACTTTTCTGTGCCTTTAAAGAATATGAGAAAATGCCCTATCGTCGAGCGTTGGGTGAGTTCGGCGGCCGCTTTTTCCTGTCGTTCTCTCACTGTCAACCTTTGACAACACTGACATCACAAAACATGGGGCACCCTCGCTTCCTAGCGTCCTGGTCGATATCGTCGTTTTTCTTTTCTGGCAGAACGTACACACTTATCGAGCAGCAGAATCGGTGATTTTATTTTTGTTATCCCTGTGGTACATTGCTAGTTTTATTGCGTGACAGTTGTCACATAAAATCGCGAACTGCCTTGGAAGGTGCTGAGCAGACCAAAGAAGATAATGACGGAAAGAAGATCAAAGACGGCATGTTTTATGATAACGTAGACTGAGAATTGGCATCACTAATTCCCCTCACGCTTACTTCTGGGGACAAAGCGGGCTGTTCCATGATTTCAGGAACAACCTGATGTCAGTTGAAAAGGGGAGACACCGAGACTGGGAGAGGAGAAATTGGCCGCAAAACCCGCACAATGCTCAATTATTTTGTACTTTCGCACATTTTTAATAGAGCACAAAAAGGCGCTGTCGTGTCGGTTCTTGTGGGGTAGACCCTCCAGAGGTGTACTCTACATCTTTGCAATCACGCAGTCAACGTATTTTCATTAATTACAAAGAAAGTTAATTAACAGCTGCGCTATTTACTGATACACCACCACCATTGAGTAGATCCCAATATAGATATTCAACGATTTTGGCGGAAAAAAAGTAGTCGGTCTTACGTCACGTACCCTGTATATATGACAATAAGCACGCTGTATTTTTAACATATTCATTATTTTGGTACCTAGAACGAGTTAACCCGTAAGGAGATTACGGCCTTGCGCAATGCTGAGAACGAAAGTTTTGGCGAGTTGGGGAATAAAGCAAGTTTAAGCTACATGTCCGAAATTTACGCTAAATGATTGACATGTATTAACACTGTAAGAGACACGCGTGGTAGTTTGTTCATCTTAATTCCCTTTACCATTAGAGCGCGTCAAAGTTGAATCGCAGAACTGGTTCCGTCGTCACATCGATCTCGAATGAAACTTTGATGAGTTGCTCCTTCACAGAGAACAAAGGACGCTTAAGCCACAAGTTCGAAATTCATGTTAGAGGATTGACAATCATCTACATTATAACAAAAACACCCGGCGCTGTGCAAAACGGAGATTCCTGTAACGGTGAAGTAAGTGAAAACGAACAGCATGCAGTATGACATAGAGCCAGTACGGCATTATTAAGCCAAAACTCTGACGCTCTCGCCCTGCCGTTACTCTCATAACTCCCACTACAAAAAAATAAAAAATAGAAAATACATGAATATAATAATAATAAAAAAAAAACACTAAGCAGGCCGCGGATCGAACCACGACCCTCGAAAGTTATAACCAAAATCGTCATCAGTGGGCCAACACCGCCCGTTGCTGTCACCTTCAGGAATGAAGATACAGATGCTTCGCAGGCCACACTGAGCTTGTCAACATTTCTTTTGTCGTGGGAACAACATTGCAGCAGCCCACAGTTGCGCACAAAGTTGCAAAGCGTAAGAGACAACTTCAGCTTTCATGTCTGACATTCATTCTGCAGAACCCATTGTTTTGGCCGAGTACGATAAAAATAGCACACCTATGCATTTTGCTACGAAGCCAGCACGGCGAAAATAAGTCCTCCAGGAACAAAACTGTGACGTTCTTGTGCTTCCATTCCACTTGTACGCCATCGAAGGGCCTCTCACAACAACACCCATGTGTGGGCATTTCTTTCTAAAGCTCAGGGTCAACAGATATTCTAACAGAACCAGATGGGATGCATTGCTTGAATGGAGGGCAGCGAGTACGCCGGTCAAGCCAACTTTAAGAAGCTGTGTTCCGCACTTCTGGGGATGCTTTGGGAAGTTATTATCAGTGTGTGCAATATAATTACGTGAACATGCACTGTTGTGTTGTCAGATGTTCTTAAAACCGAACGGCAATTGGTGATAAACAAAAAGTATACTCCTAAATCTTTCTCAAATACGTTAACACAAACGAATTCATCGAACAGCGACATCTTAATAATTAATATGACATGAGATAACGCTTCAAAGTTCGTGTTCCACTCGCGGGCGCATAATGTGCCAACCATGCTCTCAAAATTATCAACTCAAGAAATGAGGTCAAAAGCTGTTACTAAATCTAAATAAGCAGAGAAAAGTTCAACTGACGCGTAAAGGTAACTTCCCGGCTACACACCGCTGCAACGCGGAGAAGCCACCTTGACTGTTTCCGAATTTTGGCATTTGGGCCAAGTTTGCCATGCAAGGGAACCGCAGACGATTGAGTGACTCTGAAACTTCTTCTAAATGTTGAATCTAGAGGCACCCTACAACGCATATCCACGGGAATATTACAGTGCATCATACATTACCAGAGATATTAAGCGATGAAATCGTTTCCTGCGTGAAAATCCCCATACCTCACATGTATTCACGGTCCGAATTGCGGGATGTCGGGGGAACCAAATGTATTTCATGTACAGCGATATTTTTCGTTTGTATAAGCTTAGAACAGATGTCTGAACGTGTACCCTCGGGAATATTACGATACCTTGGATAGAACAGCTGCTACAGCACTTTTCTATTGTCTTGGCGACAAGTTTCACTCAATGGTCGCGAGAGGGCGCAAGGCGTCGCTGTCCACGAAAGCTGGGAATGATACTGATTCTGAATTTACATCTCATAGCTTAGAGTAATTCCGAATCCCGGGATGACACACGCTTACAACATTGCCATATACAGCCGCTCATTATTTAAATAAAAATTCAAATGAGTTTCGTAAAAAACATAACTTCTAAAGCAGGGCGCTGTCGACATTAAAATGGGTACTACCCCTTTTGGGACCTTCAGTGGACACCTTTTAGAGAAAAATCTGCCACCAACTCGGGTCATTTGTTGCTGTAACTAATTGGTTTCGGTTTACATATTTTGTCGGGGCTGGTCGCGGTGAAGCGCAAAAGGACGTAATTCATTGGTGTAAGGACATAATTCATTGGTGGATAAGGGAATGGAAGAGCGTCCCTTTGCGCTTTACTGCGACCAGCCGCGACAAAAGTATGTAAACTGAAACCAATTAATTACTGCAACAAATGACCCGCTTCGGTTTCAGATTTTTCTCTAAAAGATGTCCACTGAAGGTCCCAAAAGGGGTAGTACCCAATTTAATGCCGATAGCGCCCTGCTTTAGAAGTTATGTTTTTTTATGAAACTTATTTGAATTTTTATTTAAATAATGAGCGCCTCCCACTCATTCACACGGTGCGCAGCTTGTAGATGGTATCGGAGAGATACTTGTAAAAAAGAAAGTTTGGGGGCCGCCACTTCAGCTGCGACGATGAGTAAACAATGCAGTCCGATCATGGCTGCTACGCGCCGGTGAGGATTTCTACGCTGCTGGCATCCAAGCCCTCGTGAAACGCTGGGACAAGTGCATTAGTGAAGCTGGAGATTACATTGGAAAATAAAACTAATTTCTCGCCTATAAGTTCATTTTACTTTTGCGAAAAATGAAAAGTCACGGTTTGACTTGAACACCCCTCGTATATCGCCTTTGTACTATCTTATCTGACCTTGAGTGCGTCCTGTTTGCTGAAAGAATGAATAGTGCTTTACCCCACAACCCTTGGAGTGATAAAGCATGCTCACTTGCTCTGCTTTGGTCGTATAGATAACGTCTCCTGGCTTTGAAGAAAAACCGAGATCCTCTCACATTGTACCGTGCCTGTGTGTTGGATGCCTCCATCAATGTAAGGTTTGTAGCGTTCGTTAGAATGAAAATCGTATAGTGTTCGATTAGATTAAGTCACGCCATCCCTGTGTCACTCATGGGTTGTTGAAGGCTCAGGTGCCTCATAGGGCGCTGACGTGGCTCTCCGACTTCCTCCGTCAACGGAAAATTTTCGTCACTACAGGCGAGGGGGATACGGAAAAGATCACTGTGCCACAGGGAGTTGAGGTCAAGGTTGAGGTCGAGTTGAGGTCGACGATGAGGTCAAGAATGCGGTCCGATCATGGCTGCTAGGCGCCGGTAAGGATTTCTACGCTGCTGGCATCCAAGCCCTAGTAAAACGCTGGGACAAGTGCATTAGTGCAGCTGGAGATTACGTTGAAAAATAAAACGAATTTCTCGCCTGTAAGTTCATTTTACTTTTGCGAAAAATAAAAAGTCCCGGTTTAACGTGAACACCCCTCGTATTTTTCTGGCTATGCCGCTGTATCATTATGACATCATTGTCATTGTTGTCCATCATTTCTTGAATATGTCTTGAACATATGAAAAAAGTTGGCATATGTCTTATGGTCATCATCAAACAATCGAATATGTCGTTTTGTACAGCACCTTATGTACTTTTTTAATTTGAGGTGGACTAAATTGTAGAAGGCAGCTAGTGAGGGAAAGATCGTGGTCATAGCTGATGTGGCTCCTGGTACATGCCCCTGTGGAGTAACCTTTTCAGACAACACGAAAACAGTTTGCTCACAGAACCACTAACCTCTCCATATTTTTCTTTCTTTTTCCAATCCAATCCAATCCAGTAGGATGTTGCTCGAATACCGAGAGAAAATGGTGTAACAGATACAAATATCGTATGACACATTATGGAAATGGGAAAACATTTTTCACAAGGGATGCATGAAACACTGTTGCAGTATTGTGTGCATGAATCATTGTGTGGGACACAAGCCGTGGGGGCACCCGCCTCAGAGGCACTTTGGGAGGCAGACAAGACGGCGATTGCTAATATTGTGGATGCTTCCTTTTTCTTTTTGGCCGTGATGAAACATTTCGGCCGAAATGAGACTACCTTTGATCGTAATGAGACACCTTCGGCCGTAGTGAGATTTTGGCCGCAATGAGACACTTGGGGATTAAGGGATTTTCGGTCGTAATGAGACTTCGGCCGTAATGAGATGTTACCGCTATGCCAAAGGATTTCCTAGGTTGTACATACAGTTTCATCGCACACAGTGCATTCAATGAACCGGTTTTAAACCGGTTACTCGTTTCGCGATCCGGTTTGCACCAACACATATGTCGCTCTGGAACTGAATTGGAACCAAACCTTTATGTCTTAACCCGGACCTGAAGCGGACCGACAAAACTTTCGGTTCGACACTCTGTTCTAAATAGCATATGGCAGCGGAGGAACATCAAAACCAAACTTGTCCGGGCCACTCTAAGAAAAAAAGGAGTTAAATTGAGAGTAATTGTAGCTTCTAGTCCCCCTACACTGCAATTTCTCTCCGTTTTAGTCCCCTAACCCCGACATTTACACCCAGGGCTGCAAATTCCCACTGAACTGCGCAAATGGTCTCCTGAATGCAACAGTCTACGTAAATATGTGCTCTTGGTCAATTTTGATGGCATGACGCTGTATAACTCAGCCAACTTGGCAATTTTCCACCCACACAGAGTAAGAAACAGTTAGCGCGTCTTTCTTCGCAAATTGTGCCCTATGTATGTCGCCAGATTTTATATCACTCGATATATCACGGTTGACGGTTTGATTCAAAGTATTTTCATGCATCCACACGAACTATGTACCTGGGACTCTTGGAACAGAGCGTGAAATGCAACCTCCACCCTGTGACATTCATTTACTCCCGTGCCTTTACTCCCGAAATGGACTATTTTTTGTGGTAATGCTTTTAGTCCCCAAAAGGAGTAAAATCGCTCCTTTTTTCTTAGAGTGTACATGATGGCGGAGGTCTCGTCTTTTCGAAGCTGGTGTCCTCGAGAGGGATGACGTCAGTGAATAAACTCTATAGCCGGTTTCCAATGAAGGGGTTTCATTAAAGTTCCTGCTTGGACGGCGATTCAGTGACGAATGTATTCGAACATTGAACGTGAAGGTGAGTGAAATGACTTACCCCAGTGGTTCCCAAACTAGAACTACGAATCAGGCAGAATTTTTTTGGCGGCTGATGGCCACCCTTGCACGCACAGGGGTGGCATCCAATGTATTGCTCCGTAGACGAAAGCGTGCTGGGCGAACGCAATGCATCCTGGACAGGTCCTGGTCGCACGTCACAGCAAACGTCAAGGCACACGTGACCTTAAAGATGGCGGCACCCGTGAACGGCGGCCAAACCGTTTGTAAACAATGCGGCTGTTGTTTCTGGACGACGTTTTGGATGTTTTTCGATCACGGAAATTATTTTTATCCGATAATCTCGCAGTAAAACGCGCAGTTTTACACATAAAGCCTCGTATTGTTGACAACTTCCAAAGATGTGATGACGACCGCGCGTTAAGACTTACCGAGCCGATGCGATGTACGTAAACTAAGGTGCCCGCTACCATGTTGCGGAAGAAGCACCGCATAGTTTACGCTGGCAAAATACAGTCATCTCTTGGTGTTATGACGGTGAAAATATGTCGGTAAGCGGCAAAGCGACATGTAAACAAAGTCACATGACCTCAAAATGACGTTTTCTATGACGTGCGACCAGGACAAGATGGCAGTTTTGCCAAAAGCACCCGCTTCAGGGTAGTTACAACACTGGCGGGTTTGTGTCACCCCTGTGCTTGCACGCGTGGCGGCGGCGGCGGCAGCGGCGACCGCCGACATATGGCGTGGCAGCGTTTGGCGGCGTTTGGCGGCATCTGGGTGACCATATACGCCATATACGGTTCGTATCCCATTCGGGGAGCATCCAGATGACCACAATGTACGGCAATACTGTGAGAGATCACCCTCCCTTACCCTTTAGAGCCGCTGGCCGCCGCTATGTCATGTCACCTTACAGCGTGGAGTTCACGGAAAATCCTTCGCAGGCGCCAGCCGAGCTACAGTGAGGAGTCGAGTTTCGCCACCTGAGTGGCATTCTGTTAACGCGTCTCCCACCGATGTTCTCGTGCAGTCTACCTTTAGTCATTAAAGGGGTTGGAACACGTTCATAGATGTGCTTCATTACATCATGGACGCATTGTACTGCACCAAAATACTGAGGCAGAAAGAATTATTCTTCTACGTGTCGTGCTTAGCGAGATACGAGCCCTCGAACACACTCCTGAGCAAAGCGCAGACGTCACAGAGCTCAGAGTTGCGTCCATTCCCATTGGCAACCGTAAGTACGTGACTTCTCGTGCGCTGCCTCACTGGCGGCGGCGAGGGCTGTGATGTCAGAGTCGCATGAGTTTCAGTATTCGCGGTGTCAATTTTATCCGCTTCTATTGCCCTCTTCGCTGTGAAGCTTTCAATGCAGGATCACATCCGTGTAAAGAACCGTGTTTTATGTTTATCTGGGATAACTTGGGATTACCTGTCGCAACCCCTTTAAACGTTTCATACCGCCTTTGCCTGTCTCTTCACGCCCAGTCACAATACATCCTGAACAACAAACTCGCATTGCTTTGTGCAATAAAACAGCGACTTTATTGTCGAAGCAAACACTGAAGTTCGAAAACAGACAAAATTAGAGTATTAGATGCGTTTGGTATTGCTCGTAGGGCTCCAGCTTGGTGTATTTTTTCAGAGAAGAGTAATTCTCGTGAATTATGAGATAATTCTTGAGGTTGTGACTTATCAAGGATGACCTCTTTTGCGTGCAGATGTTTCCCGTCGGGGAGTGCACTCTTTCTGAGGGTGTGCTCGTTGCAGGTATTGCAAGCACCTGCCGTGCCAGCATAAAAAGCCTCGGGAACCGGTGCCCGTCACTTTTCCATCATGTCAGAGCATCTGCATCGTCTTCACAACCTGGGATGTCGCTTACGTAGTTTACGGTTTCGTCCGTCGAAGACCCCTGCGGTAATGACACCGAAAACTTCGCAATCAAATCCAGCTTCCGGCGTTTAATGGTACTTGTCCAGGGCTGAGCAGTGATGTCCGAAACATCAGGTTCCGCAGTATCGGGCAAGAACTTGTCGCACATAGAACTTGGAACGACACTCTGTCGGTACCTCGTTTGCGGAGTTCTTCATTCACAGGAAACGTGCTCTTGTAGTGCGGGTCGAGGAGTGCCCAAACCACATTTATATCAGTTATCGGCAGTCGTCTGTTGAAGTTATCCCTCATTGCATTCTTTACAGCTCTTACCACGACATCGTTGTCGTCAGCGCTCTCCAGCTTGGACTTCAGGTCATATATGGTGAGGAGAACCTCACTTTGGCTGCTGTAGGTTTGACCATGGAATATCTTCGTCGTCTCTTCGAAGGCACTAAGAATGTCCACCAGGTGCTGGATAAACTCGAAGTTTGCATTTAGTGGGTATTAGGGAGTACTGCTCGAGGTTTTGCAGCACTTTGATTATAAGTGGCTTATTCTCCAAGAAACTTCGCAGCATAATGAGAACAGTGTTTCATCTCGTTCTTACAGCAGCTTTCAATGAGGTGTGTCTGTTCTGCGCGGGGTCCTCTGGGGCACTGTAATCGTGATCTGCTGCAAACCGAGTATCAAGCTCAGCAGAGGTATCGACTTCCGCAGCTATTTGCAGCAGTAAACCATCCCGAATCTCATTCAGCATATCGTTCTTATAAAGAAATTGCCGGTAGACCTCGCGACAACCGATGAGAATCTCTTGGACTTCACTCTGGCTACTCAGCGCGTCTTTCATACCTAGGTCAATGAGAGCACGGCCCAAGCACGGATACCTTTGCAGGCCACGATATTTGCAACGTTTGATTATGTTGCTCCCATCGTCCATGACGTAGACAATATTTTTGTCCTGCAGATTGTAGTCAGCGAGAATACCTTCCAGTTGATCCTTAATAGCGTCGGCGGTATGCGTATTTGGGACGAATTTCAAGTCCAACGCTGGACACCGGGTCAAATCAGGGCGATGGGAAGTGCAGAGTAAAGCAAATATAGGATAGCCTCTTGTAATTGTCAGTCCACACGTCCAAGGTGACAGCTCCAGTTCTGTCAATTTCTGCCTGAATCTTTGACATGATGGCTATTTTGAACGATGTGAACACTTTGTTCAGAGGCGTTCTCCTCAGTGTATCCGCTTTCGGAAGTTTTATTTTAGGACAGTACCTTGAAAAAAAAATCAACTAGTCCTTCGTTCTCCACCTCCTGAAATGGCACGTTATCTCGTGCAAACTACAGCACGATGTCTTCGTTCACAAGAGACACATTCTGCTTTTGACTAGAAGCGCGCGCGCTAGAAAAGTAATCTTGGATTTTTGCAGTATTCACCGCTTGGCTCACCTCTTCTTGTATGTCACGGTAATGGACACGGTAATGGAATATCGGTGAACCCCTGGAAGATTCAAGTGACACGAAAGAGTGACAACTTTATACAGCCTGGGAGATTAGTAACAGTTCCAAGAGAACAAGAGTAGAGCTTACCGACACTCTTTTCGCTGCACTTTGCTTCATCGAGGCATGTAGTGCAATAGTAGTAGCCTTTTTCGCATATTTACCCGTCGCTACTTCTGCGCAAGCCGAAGTGATTGTAGACGAAGCTTCTCTTCTGAAACTCACTTGCTAGGGGCTTAATCAAATATGTCCGGGAATTGAGAATGTGCACCGACATTTTTCACGACCCACGCAAAAAGCGGACTACACCCGTCAAACGCAGCTCCAGGGCTCTAACACCACACGGGCCGTAGACGCCAGACGGCCGTGCACGAGGAGGCAACGCCTCACATTGTGAAATAGGTCAGGCAGCTCTTTGTAGATGAAAGTATGAAGAACGAGTTTTTTCTTATTTTTGGAGGAAATTCGTCGATTTCACTGAGTTTCGAAATCTATGCACTGCTATGTAAAGCCGCCAGGTTGCAGTGCCGTTCACAACTAGCGGCGGCGGCGCCGCAGAAGAGGGTGGCGCGCCAGGCGGAAGTGGCGTGGCGCGTAGCTCTATGACCCAAACTCTGCTACCTAGCGACACACAAAAATATGAAACGACGCGTCGCGACCCTCCTCATTTCCCGGCTTTTCGCAATGTCACAAGCCCTTCGATTTCGGTGCATGAACTGCTATACACAAATTGACGCTGTAATTTTATTTGATACTTAATATAGTGAGGGTGAATCAGCTGGTAGAATCCAGGGAAGGGTAACGGACGTATTTTCGTTACCGTTTCCATTTTCGTTACTGTTATATTTTCGTTTCCGTTATCCGTTTCTGATACCAGTCTTTCAATTTCGCTTCCGTTACGTTTCCGTTACTGTTTCCGGTAATGGAACGGCTGTCACAGAGCTGCTGGAGGACAGCCAGTCCGGCTCTGTCAGCACCCTGTTTTGCCCAAGTGCTGGTTCGGTGTCGCACGTACACATTATACAAGTAATTTTACGTCGTTGGGATGCGCACATCTTGCAAGATTTAAAAAAAATGTAGGAACATGTCTTTAGCCACTCTGAGTCCCGCAACTCAAGATGGGCGTGACCTTCATCCAATGTCGCGTTCATAAGTGGACGCTCTCTGTAGTAAATAATACTGCCACAGCCACGGTGAAATGAAAAAATGTAAATAATAGTTAACTAAAAATTGTAGGCTTTCATTCTCGTTGCTATGGTGGAGTATAGTCATGTGTTGATATCATGGAATTATGAGGACTGGGACGAGGTAAGCGAGGGATGCACCCTCGAGATCCAATATTGCGCTTTGTTTCCATGCTCTCGTGTAGTATTTAGAGCATTACAGGGAATGGAGCCATCAAAATACAAAAATAAAATCAAAAGTCACTCAAATGTCATCGCACAACATGAATAGCCATTACCCGAATTAATACCGGACGGTAGTTTTCGTTTCCGTTTCTGTTTCCGTTATCGTTACCATCTCCAATTTCGGTAATATACCGTTTCTGTTTCCGTTACCATTACTGTTACCCTTCCCTGCTAGAAACCACCACACACACAAAAATAAATAAAAATAATAACAAAGCGTGCCAGCAGGAGTGACTGTTCCTCATGGCTGAAGTGAGCTTATTTGTTAGAGTACAGTTGCTCAAAATGAGCGCAGAGTTTCTACATAGCAGCTGTCAGTTCCGGTTCAATGTTGAGCTGTGACTTGTGCTTTGTTTTCAACGATGCCACCACAAAGAAGCCAAGTTAGCAAGGCACATAATGACAAAGGAAAAGAGAACTTCCATGGCTTTAGTACTCAAGAGCTGATACTCTCCTACCAAACCTGCCCAAAATTTGGGAAGTTGCTTCAGCAGAGACCGCAGCCCCAAACCCGAGCTGCTCGCAAGCCGCTTCACGACCCCCTGCTGAATCTGCCGCGACCCCCCTGAGGGTTGCGACCCACAGTTTGGGAAACACTGCATGATTACCTTGAAATGTCAACTGTTGTAGAGAGACAAAACTTCTGGCTTATTGCAAATGGTACGTTCCCCGTTAATCAATGTAATCAATTGGAATGTCTGGTCGAATGAGTTGTAGATATTGTTATCGGAACCGCCACAATCCGAACATTGGTGTTCAGAATTGTAAAACTTCATTTTGTTTTGGTTTCAAACGATGGTAAAACCATCGGAGCCCTTTGCCACATACCGCATTGTACTTACACAGATCCATTTAAGACGTGCGTCACTTGAAACTTCACAGAGTCATCCTTGATGGGGCAGATTTGTTTCGCCCTGTAACAGTCCCCGAGGATGTCGTCGTACTCGTAATTTCGGTAGATCACATAGTATGTCAGTACTGTTTCGAAACACTGCAAGGAAAAACTACCTACGTTTTACTCAGCTATCACGGAAATATTTTGTGTATAAAATCGAATGTACTTTGAGACTGCACAGTATTATAAATCTCAAAGGCTGCTTTCTACGTTGACCCATGCTGGACCGCAATATCAACGACATACAGGGTATGGTGAGGCAAAATATATATGAGAAATGCACTGCTTGATGAACTTCACACTTGACACTAGAAAGTGCCTCTACTTGTCCGCTTTGTTTGACTTGGAAATAGTCGTGACTGGTGCATTCGTTGAAGAAAGAAAAAAAATCGTCTCTTCATGCGTGGAGAGTGAAACATCGCCAAAAGCGCTCTAATTCCTGTACTTTCTTGTCACGAGTGCAGGGGCAGTTCGCGCGTCTACGGAGTCAAAGTAAGTTCTCATTCTGTTTGTTTATTTATCTAGCTAGAATGGCACAAAATATTGGCTCTGGGTATGCTGGTTTTGAGGACATGCGCGGGGCATAACGTGGCAACGTTTGATTTAGAAAGGCGTAAGCCAACAATCCAGTAGTTTATGCTTGTTCCTGAAGAGATTTTCTGAAGTAAAATATGAGGATAAAGCAAAACAAAAGCTCCCAGAAAAGTGAGCTGTGTGCGTCACACTGAGACAGCCTTATTTGCAAAGGATCAGTGCACGCCACGCGGAGAATAGGATCACAAAGATTGCATTGCGTGAAGTTCACTTGGCTTGCTTCCATTGCATGAATTATCTGGTGCGGTTTATTTTGCTACGTTACGACGTCGCATTTTGCCCCAGTGGTGGGGGTAAAACGAGACGATTGTGACTTTTAAATGAGACAGTATATTTTGTGTTAGACTTAGTCTACTGCTTTTATATTCACAGATCGGAAGCACGGGACCCCAAGAACGCTCCTACGATATATATATATATATGTATTAAATAGAAGCGAAAATAGAAAAATTGCGTTCAATTGCGAATTTATGTCATATATTGCCTCGCCTTATCCTACTTCGTTGTACATCAATGCGTGATATGGTGATATCGGCGGCTCTCTTCCCTCAAAGGTGTTGTGACATTTTGATAGATGTGGTTTATTACATCACGCACATATTTTATTGCAAACTACATGCAGTATCGAAGAAAAAATAATTATTTTTCGTCGGCGTACTTGGCGAGATATAACCCCTTGAACACACGTACCCGTCAAGCTCTGACATCAGAGCTCCGGCCATCCCGTTGGTAGTCGTAAGCACGTGACCTCTCTCGCGCTTCCTCACTGGCGGGGACGCCTGCCGTGCCGCCAGGGCCGCATAAGTGGCGGCCCAGGTATCAGTCGGCCCAGGACGCACATTCCCACAGGGCGTCAGTCGTGACGTTGCCCACCACTGTGAGGATGCAAGTACACATCACGTAGTTTCTGTGTAATTTGATGTAATGCATAGCAAGAGCGGACGACGGATGTTGAGAGTATTCGGGAATTGCCTTTCTGAAAATCGGAGAAAACGTCACTCAGACAAGGCCAATCAGTGATCGACCTTTGGCGCGGACAAGTCCAGTCAGGGAGCTGCCGGAGGGCCTTTGGCGACGAGCGGTCGGGTGGGACGGCGTGTGCAGGTCGCGGAGAGCAGCAGAGTCTGTGATGGGCTTGTGGAATGTCACTTCTTCTGGGTTAGCACGCGACATGGCCGCGTCAGAACTCGCACTGGTAAGCGAGAGTCGGCATATTTACCTAGGGCTTTGCACTTGGTGTATTGCGGTGCGAACGCGAAGCAGACGCGCTCGGAGACAACCGCCTGCGCTGCGCTGCCATTCGTGTACCTGGCTTACGTCATCATGCTGTTACTATCGCTGGGGTTTCCTTTGGTGCAGAAGGAGTGTAAATCTTTCAAACTCGTTTATTTAACATGTAAGCTGTTTTCGGAAGAGAAACTTGGCCAAGTAGACTGTGAACACGGGCCGAACATTACTGTATCGATTTCGTACACATGTTTCCGGATACGATATTGCCTTTCGGCCCAATAAATGGATCAACACAAGTAGAAGTGTTCATCCGTTGCATCTCTCGCGTGGCTCACAAAGAAACATAGAAACAGAGAAATCAGAAACATATTTTTGTTCACGTTATCATCGCCCTCATCATCATCATCAAACTGAATGTGATGCTCGCAATCATCACCGGCAAATGTTGCCACAGCCCATCAAAGCTGAAATGAAAAGGAACAACGGTGTCGTCCCCGCCAGACACCCGCCTGACATCGTTCTGAACATTATGGAAACTACTGTTCTAGTGGCTATTGTAGCGCGTATTGGTGTTGCTACACCGAAGATTGAACACAACCATTGCCTCCACCAGAACGTTAATACAAAGTGATAAACACCGCATTGTTTCAGATCATACGCACCTTCCCCATGTTTTGATACCGTTGCAAATCTGGTCGTTGAGCAACTGAGCTGCTGAATGATCCACACCAACAAAGTGTGATGGCTATAACACTGATAAGCAGCATCGCGCTTGACTGTGCATTGCAGTACCGTCTCTGCATCAGGCCTCAGAAACACAGGGCGAGTCAGTTTTCCCTCCCCTATGAACATTGTTAAATAGGTTAACCTGAAAGGTTAAGGGGGTTATTAACCTCAGCAACTAGTCCGGAATACTTCCTGCATGCGAACGCTGGGCACGCTTTACCGCCCCATAAAACACGAAGCCGCAGCTGCAATGTGCATGCAATATTTACGTACGACTACGGATCCCATTGGAGTTCATGCATTTTGCTCCCGTGCTTTGATGACACAAATGTGGGTTCTCCGCCAGCCTACAGTCGGGTAACCCTGCTGAGCCAGGTGGCTGTTACCCTGATATTCGAGGGCGGAAAACAGGAAGCTTAATGGTAGCAGTATTTTTACTTGTATGACAAAAGCAATTTCGTCTGGCTGTTGACCCATTGTTCTACTTGCGGTCGGTTATCTGCGTCATTACTCTCATAAGACATAATCCGGAGCAGACACGTAGAAGCAGGGCACTGTGGTGCCATGGCGAGGACGTGGACAGCGAATGTGGCGTCCCAAAGAAAATGCACTGAAGTAACGCGCAGAGGCTGATGCAAGAGCACTATTTCTTACACGTGGTGTCACGGCCACCATGTCTATGCATGCGTGTGTATGCTCTGCACGATAGCCTCTACCTCTTGATTTAACTTTAGTCGAGTGCTTTCAAACATCTGCTTAATCTGTTGATCTTAGCTCTCTCTCAGCTGGCAAACATATTCCTGCTTTAGACGTTTAGCATTTATTGCTTTGAACGCATATCCAACGAGTGCCATTTTTGTCTTCGCGGATCACAACCATTATTTTCTACGCAATGACCCCTCGCCTATATGCTCTAAGCCACACAGGAAGTGTCAAAGAAAGCGACAGATTCATAGCGTGCAATGAAGAGTGTGGAGTGATGTCGTATTGCCAGTGAGCCAAAGTCCTGCTAGTAGATAAAGCAGAACTCAGATATCGGCGATACCGCCTGTACAATATTGTGGGGTGTGATGGCGATATATGGTGAACGTACTATCCAGTGTTTTCATTGTCGAGAGTACCCACTGGAACGGTACGTCCGTTGCTGTACAATTTCCGGTACGCTTTAAGAATATCCCTAACTACTCAGCCAATGGATCCTCACATTCCCATATTACCCAAACATTGTAGTGCACTCTTAGAGTCCATGTGGAACAGCGATAACCAAATCGTACTGTCCTCGATCTTCCCCATGGCGAACAGCATGAGGCATAATTCGGGACAAGTTTAAAAGGTCTAATGTGCTGCTCGGAACGGAATGTGAAGCAGCATGTTTTTCTCTCAGAGGGAATGACGTATGCACTTCAGAAGACGTTTTGAGTGCAAGAAACCACTCCGCATATAGCTGTCGTACATCGTGGCCAGGGTGAACACTTTGTCGACACACGCTGACGAAAAACAAAAGACCGGAAATCTTTAAGGCAGAGTGTTAGAGGATCTTGGTGTGACCATAACTTTCGACATATAAGGTGCTGCCTGTTTAATGAAGGGTCGTGAGTTGCTCACTGTGTAAGGGGAATGATTGAAGGGAAGCCAGTATCACAAGGGGGTCTAGGTGAGGTAGTTGGTAATTGTACATGTCTGGTGGTAAGCCACAGGGGCTAAGGTGTGAGACACATCAATCCGCTACTCGTAACTTACAGAATTTTTATTGAACACAGACAATTCATACCTAAAACTGGCTACGTCGGACATAGATCAGACAAGTGTCTTCATAGACTAGCTGCTGGTACAAAAAGGAGTGACCTATTGTGAAAAGGAACTGGAGCTACGATACACGGACGAAGATAGACATGTAGACACACACACGGTCCCAATCCTATCCCAGGACCTATCCCAAGGACAGTCTATCTCGGATGATTTGGACCCAACAGAAGTAGTGCTGACATATCTTGAGTGTTTGGGCCATATTCTGCAATAAGGAATGTTTCCAAAATTCCCCTGTTGGCCTGGTTTTGAAAAGACGCTTTCATTGCAGTGTGATGTAATCTAGCTGTACAGTCCCTGATACGAATCAGAAGGTGCCCAGAATATGGTAGAACGAATACGTGTCCTCGCAGCCTGATATTAGTGAGTTTCAGTGTATCGTACGCTATCGCCTTTGCGTACGTAAGCAATAGCGTTGGTAGTTCTGTGCACGCGCAAAAGATAAAGACAGCTTCGCGCAGTGCACAGAACCACCACGTTATCCCTAAGAGCCCGTACCCACATGCGGTGCGGTGCATATGTGCGGAAACCGCCGGCGGGCTGCCGCCTGGCGGCAAGAAAGAGTGCTTGCCGCCCAGCAGCCCCTACCGCCAGCGGTTGCCGCGGTTCTCAAGATATCGACGCTGACGACGTTGTCAACGTGCTGCAGACTGCGTGGGTAGCCGGAAGAGCACGACACAATCTCCGTTGACCACCTGAATGGACGTAGATGCGCGGCATGCCACTAAAAATCGTGCATTGCGCTGTCGAGGAAAAGCGGAACGCGGAGGCGTCTTCTCTCACACCGCGGCAAGAATTTTCCTAACGTATTGAAGTGGGGTAGTTGGTACATATTAGATACAAAAGGACACAGCCAAAGACGAGGGACGCAGACTTGACGCTACAACTGCTTACTGACAACTGCCAGAAATTTTAGTGCGTAAAGGCAGAAAAAAAAAAAAAAACACAAGGGGAGGTGACAGGAAAGCTGGCTCCTTAACTTCTAAAGGCTGGTTCACACTGTCACGTTTACGCTTGCGGCTACGGGTTACGGGTGCTTACGGTGGGGGTTGCCATGACGACGAAGAGACGGCGCCCGCAAGATCGTTTCCGCAAGGAGTTGAGGCAACTTCAACTTTTCTCCCGCAAGCTCCGTAACCGTAAGCGCACTGGCCAATAGGATGGCAGAAAAGTTCGGATGCCGCGCATGCGTTTTGTCTCGCGCGTTTCCTTGCAAATATGGCAGAAACATTGGATGTCTAGAAGCTCTTATTCTCCAAGTTGAGAAGTTTCCCTGGCTATGCAATAGCAAAAGAAGCGACTACAGGGATGTCACGAAAAAAGAAAACTCATGGATGACAATTAGCATAGCAGTGGGTCTGTCAGGTGATATCGTCACTCAATGAATCTGTCCGAAGTAGCGAGTTGTACGTTGCACTGTCGACGATGGCGTTAAGTTAAGAACATTAACAGTTAAGAACATCGTCAAGGAATGTCTTATTGTCTTCCAAAGCAGCCGGCACAGGGGTGCTGGACGCTGGACGCCATGCTACTCTGTGGCTGTATTTCACTTTTCTTCGGAAGGATGGCGCTCTATCAGGCCGCTCCTCATTGGAGGAACGGAGCGCCGAAACGTAGTAATGTGAACGATGGAGGAACGCACCCGGCAATGAGATGGGTACTACATAAGCGCCCGTAAGCGTGAACGTGGCAGTGTGAACCAACCTTTAGGGCGGTCTAACAGCGCGTGTAGCACACGTAACTAATCTCTTGTGGCGATAAGTCAATTGAAGGTTGGCTTATGCAGACGTCCTTCCCAAGAGTTGATATGATGCAGGCCTCGACTATCTCACGCGTACTTTGTTTCGCAAACATCACTTCTATAGTTGTGCTCTGAAACATGGGAGAGCACCCACAGGTTTTGCAATGTATTGCCAAGTGTCCAGCGGGTGTGGTGTTCTTCACTAAGCGAGCGTGTTCGCGAAGGCGGTCGTTTACGCATCTACCTGTCTGACCAACATATGTCCTGCCGCACGATAGCGGAATGTAAAAACCACAGCCTCCTTGCAGTCAACATATTTGTTCTTGTGGTTAACATTGCACCCTTTCTTTTCGCAGACCTGGTTCACTTTGGCGGAGAGGGAGACGAGCTTTATCGGGGCTGTAAACACAACTGGTACTTCGTATCTTGTTGCAACCTTTTTTGAATTGTGCCCGAGCCTGTGGATGTACGGAACTCGAATAGGTCTTCCCTCATGTCGCTGGGACGCACTCCTCGTCTCCGTGCCCTTCAGCTTTGCCAAAACTGTCTGAGCAACCGATACCAACAGAGATCCAGGGTAGCCCGCAGCTTGCAGCCTTTTCTCCTGTTCCGCCACAGCTTCCCCCACTTCATGGGTACGGAACTTCCTGATCCCAGATTCCACAGCAGTCATAGCAATACCTCTTTTCACTAATTTTGAGTGCCCTGAATTATAAGGCAAGATGCCTTTCACCGATCTAGGCTTGTACGACCAGTAGATATGGTGGGACGTTTTGCATATCCTGATGTCCAGGAACTGCAGGCAACCATTGTCTGGTAGTTCAAACGTGAAGCGTAAAACCCCGAAATAGGTCTTAAACACAACGAGGACACCAGATGGCGATGTACAACTCCTAGGTATGTTGGCCCTATCTCGGAAGAAAATTAAAAAGTCGTCCACATAACGAAACACCCGAGAGTCACCCACAGCCTCCAGGGCATCCCTAACCCTCCTGTCCACCTTCGCTAAAAACAGGTCGCACAGCACGGGCGATATTCTCGAACCTATAGGCGTTCCGTCCTTCATGATATACGTGTGCCCATCCTCCGTAATCGTTGTTGAGGACAAATATGTTTTTATGAGTTCCATGAAACAAGCACACGACACACCCACACGGTTCTGGACCCGGACCACGCCCTGTCCCTCAATGAGTTCCTGTATAGCAATCAGCAATGGTATCTGAGGCCCAGACTAAAATAGATCCTGTACGTCTACCGAGAAGAACTGTGCATCCTGCATCTGCTCCTCCTGACAGAAGTTGACCACAGGTAAGGAGTTCCTGATAAGATAGAGATAGGGGTCGTCTTGTCGCAGCTCTTCCAAGTACAGAACTAAAAACTATGACACACATGATAAAATCGCTAAGCAGTGCGTCCGTCCTGTTTCGTTCTCAGTGTTTTTAGCACTGGTTTTAGCGATTTTATCATATGTGACCAACAGGCCCAAATTGGTACTCTATTCAACACACACAGCGTTGCGACGTCCCTTTCTCTGACACCAACACCAGAAAGGGGATCGTGTCCTTGTGGGTTTTCGCCGTATAAAACACTTGCAGATACTTCTTCGAACATGACTTAATGTTCTCTTCCAGAGAGCTCCATTGTCTTGCACATGCTGAGCACTTTTTTCTAGTTGGCCTCCATCTTGCCCTTGTCTGAACACGCTCGCTTAGTGAAGAACACCACACCCGCTGGACACTTGGCAATGCATTGCAAAACCTGTGGGTGCTCTCCCATGTTTCAGAGCACAACTATAAGCAATGTTTGCGAAACAAAGTACGCGTGAGATAGTCGAGGCCTGCATCATATCAACTCTTGGGAAGGACGTCTGCGTGAGCCAGCCTTCAATTGACTTATCGCCACCAGAGATTAGTTATGTGTGCGACACGCGCTGTTAGACCGCCCTAAGAAGTTAAGGAGCCAGCTTTCCTGTCAACTCCCCTTGTGTGTGTTTTTTTTTCTGCCTTTTCGCATTAAAATTTCTGTCAGTTGTCCGTAAGCAGTCGTAGCGTCAAGTCTTAGTCCCTCGTCTTTGGCTGTGTTCTTTTGTATCTAAGAATTTTCCGCCCCGCATACGCGTTACCGCGCGCAATTGCCGAATGTGAGTACGCGGCTTTACGTACGCAAAGGCGGTAGCGAACGATGCACTAAAACTCGCAATTGAGGCTTCGGACCGTTTGGTGAACGTAAACATTTGTGCCCGTATTCACCAACTTCCTTAAACCATTGGTTTAGTGACGTCGGGTTTAAATCGATCACGTGAGACTTTCGTTCGCCAGTCCTGGAACACCACCCCATTCTCTAGCACCTACTACTGTGAAGCCTATGGCACCGCACATAGCGAGCCTCCTGCACAGCGCATGCGCATTTCACCAGAGTCTGCCAGAAGCGATGGTGACCGGTAGGCCTAATCCCCGGTTCACGAAGAATTTTTCATCAAACTCTTGGGTAAGTTTTGATTGATATAGTTACTAGAAGCGCCCAGGAGACAGATTTGATCATAATGGCACGAATATTTGCATCGAATGTTCATTTCGATCATCCACCCAAGCTACTTAAACTGGTGGTTTAAAGGGACTGTCGCATCCGGAACCGTGGTTACGAATCCAATACCAATGTGTTCGGTACACTACCACCGAGCTATTTGCCAAATTTTCTCCTTCCAAAACGGACCGGGTGATGAGGAATCGAATTTAAAAGATCCGGTTTCGTTTTGATCCTCGAAAGCGCCAGCGCCAACAACATCGCGTGACGCAACAACTGATCTCTATGTATAAAGGCTGGATCGCGCATGGGAGAGGGGCTCGTGGGGGAGAGGCACGCATTCGGGCCGCCATGTTGGGAGGCCCTAAAGCGCTGTGTGTGCCCATAGAAAACAATGGGAGGCAACAGAGATTGTGAGTATTTATTGCGCTGCAGGCGTTGATCGTTGTTTGTCATCACACAATTTTGTAAGGTGCCAGTATACTGATGTATCCTAACAGTGTTGCACAGGTGTCCTGCCGTTCGATTCTTAATTACGTTATGTTTTGCATTCCGAAACTAGACCGTCACTGCAGTGCAGCGCTGGGGATTGTACTACAGCACGTTTCCAAGCCAATATTTCAATAAGAAACGATGTGAGATTAACAACGACCATGTAATAATCTCCCGTGCTGCGTTGTGGGCAAAAATTGTTCCACAAAGAACGGTCCCAGAAAGGATATACCCGCATGGTAGAAAGAAATCGCCCCGTAGAATCACAGCCGTTGTTTTAGACAGGCGTATGCGTTGTGATTTATATCAAGCAAGAAAGGGTCTTTTAGTGAACGACAGTGGTGTGTTCGACGTAATGCCTCGCAAATATGGACACACCGAAGCATCCCAAACAAACAATTACTTCACAAACAATTACTTCAAACAAACAATTACTTCACGCAATTATCACGCTTAGGCCAGTTAATCTAGGTATTGATGTACGTAAACTTAATCAAGTTACTTAGTAAGTGGTAACACCTCCTTGAGACTCAAGACATATCTCCTTTTCAAGTACAGCACTTCTTTTTTTGTTTGTTTCTTCCTTCATTTGCTCTGATTATTTGCAGGTGAAATTGAATGTCCTTCTCGTGTACTCACATGCTTTTGCTGAATAGAGCTGCAGCGTGAACAAAGCTGCGTAGGGACGGGGGCTAGCCATCCACTGCTGACTTTGTCATGCTTGTTATGTGGAGCACGTTTCAAAAAAATGCAACTGCACATCTGAAACTCCAATCATTATCATCGTTTAAAAGGGAGTGTGGTAGCACCAGTGGCGTAGCCAGACCTGCAAGCTAGGGGGGGCTCGATACGAAAACTCGTCCCCCCCCCCGCTGATCCTAGGTGCGACAACACACACATACTCGTGCACGCCGCAAAATGCGGTTCACAAAAACAGAACGAAAATAGTTGATTTGGACGTGCACAATACGATTACGTGTATAGGCTGTCATGTCCAATGAGGTGGTGTCACGAGATTGGAAGGATTTTGAAGAGCTCATACTTTGAAAACCATTCAAGAGTGCTGCTTAGACGCCATGAACTGTAAGAACTTTCGCGATCGTCACACTGTCACCTCCCATATATTATTTTCTCCTCGGATTTGCACGATTTCCGTGGGTCGGTCCGTGGCAGGTAGGGGGGGCTCGAGCCCCCCCTAGCCCCCCCGTGGCTACGCCACTGGGTAGCACTGCCGTGAAACCAGGCATGATATCTGAAGATCTCCTGTATGACACTTCCCGCAGTTTGCACACTTTTCTTCAGCGTGAGTCTCTGTCATAGGAGTCCCGTCTTCCATTTTAATGTGCGAGGGCCCTCTTGCACTACGAATATACGGTTTCCAAACTGCAACATGACGATTTGGAGCTTGAAACTGGAGCCCTGGTGTACACTGTCTATGAAATGATACCAACTGAATCATGTCAAATGTGATGTTTAGTGGAAGATGGCTTTCTTGGTTGTGCATTCTGCATGACAAAGATGTAACACGATATGCTCTTGTAAAGAAGATAAGTGATGTTATGCTCTGTGAATAAAGTGAATATACATTTTTCAAGTTCAACATTTATTCTTGCATATATGCATTTCAAGATACAATGAATGTGCAGGGAGGTGACAAAACAATACGTTTATTGTTTTGTGACCTCCCTGCAATGACAATATATATCTCAGGAATAACAATGTACAGGTAGGCTATGTAAATTTGTTGCACCCAATTCTCATACATGCCGAATTTAAAATTTTTGTTTTGCTGCCTATATGTTCAGTGTATTACAAATTGCTTAATGCAATCCACACTTTGTTAATTTCAAGGACATAAGTAGAGTAGACAAGCGAGCTGGTGTATACGATTGAACGGAAACATCTCCTTGAGTCTGAGGAGCAACGAAGGGGGGGAAAAACTACACAGGACGGACACGCTCCCATCTACGATATTCCTACCTTGAAGGAACCGCCACTTCGACACCATAAAATATTCAGTAAGTTTCACTGTGGCAGGCCCTGCCACTGCAAATTTCCTGAATTGAAATCCTTCAAATTGTGTCATAATCTTAAATACGCCAATATTTTTGCAAGTAGTTGACATGCTGGAGGACACTCCTCCTGTAGCTAAGGCAACTACAGAGAGTTCCAAGAGGCCGAAGGTAAACCTACAGCTGCATGAATGTGATCAAGAGTAGTGCATTCTGAAGAAATAATTTTCTTACAGCATATATGTGCATGCCTATTAACTGAAACAATGATCACAGTTCCCCAACAAGTTTTAATTCCTGGGGGTGTATACTGTAGAGGTGGGCTAGATCTACAACAGTTAATACAAGGTATTATATACTATGAATACCTTTAAAAATCTCATGTGACACATATGCTTTTACTTTTTGGAGGTGCTGCGGTGATCGAAGTTTGTGGGCACTGCTCAGGTTTTGCACCCATTTCTTGAGTATGTCGAGGCAGCTCTGAAGGAGAGAACACTGGTTAGGATGCAACTAGTTAAAAATAAATATGTTGTTTAGCAAAAGCATTGCATAAATGTTTAAAACATCAGTTTAAAACGGGGTTTACAATCCCGATTTCTTTTAGAAATTGCAACGTCTAAACGCTGTTTTAAAAAGAATTATAGCTTCATCACCAAGACAATGCTGGGTGTAGAGAGAATGGGCAAAATTGAGAGTGGCTCATCACAGTGCGTGCACTGAGGTGATTCCTCCCCGTAAAGTAGGAACCCGTAGATGAGGAACACATGATACTTATCTGCATGCTCGATCGCATCACACTGCACAGACGATCCTCTGGGTAGCCCCCGTGAGGAAACCTGTATTGAGAGACCACTTTTGAAACACTGCTACAAATAACATAAGAAGCTACAAACTATTATTAACATTATTAATTATTAATAAAAATTATTATTATCGCAACAAGCTTACAACATAGCTCAGACACAAAGGCGGTATCTATAAGTCACACCACACCAACGTCACGTAGGATTCTTTGTCACAAATCAAACCAAGGCACAAAACAATACCAATACATGAAAAAGATTGACTCTCTTGGTCTCATTACGTCGTAATACTGAACTTGTGCGCGAAAGTGATTCAAAGAAATGACTGTGCACTTGCTTCCGTAGAGAACACCGTGTATACCGTGCTAGCAATGCATGCAGAAAAGCGCTCGAGTGCTCGCACATATTGATGACAACACTATCAGTGTAGTGTAACATGTTCTCTCCAGCATATTATGCACTGAAACTGTATTTGCCGCCGGGTAAAATGCAAGTGTGTTCGATTGAACCTCGGAAGAGCGATCAAACAACTTGCACCCAGTGCTGGTTTTGGGCAAAAACACACTTCATAATTGTCAAATAAATGTACAAAATGGACGCCTATTTATTCCTTGATAAAGAATGGCTCACCTGTAGAAATTTCAGCCCTGTATCCTTGCCGGTACGGTTGGTACGACCGTAATTGGAAAAAGTTGCCATGATCGCTGCAGCGACTGTTTTGGGTACAGTAAGATGGCGGCCGGTTGCCGCACGCTCGCGCTCCCTATCCGCGATCCAGCCTTTTACAATCGAGATCAGTGGACGCAAGGTCGAATCTGGCTAATCCGCTGTGAAGGACGCTGTCGTCTGCCGCCAAGTCTGGGACTGCTTTGTTTTTTTTTCGGCACGTCGCCGTATTCACATGTGACACTTTCTAGTGACTCGGATACTATCGCTACGCTTGCATCCTTCGCGTGGGATGTCGTTTGGAAACCGACGCAGCGTTCCCGACTCCAGGAAAACTTCCTTCGAAAACCTCGATGTTTGATTTCGCACGCCAAGGATACAGCTACAGCTAGCTACAGCCAGACCGCAGACGACGCGAAAGTTGGAAGCAGCTACATCACTAGCGGGTATCCAGATGAAGCAAGGAGTGTTCATGCTGTCCGTGTATGCTCCTCGCATTTCACCGATAATGTGTACCTGGATGAGAACATCATGGAAGTGCAACTTGGATTGACACAAAAAAGGAACGAATTGAAACTTGACGCCGTTCCGACAGTGTTCCACGAACAAAGCGAGCCAGCAACTTCGACAGTAAGTCACAATGTCTACATGTAGTTTCCCAATCGGGTCTGTCACTCTTGCGCGTGAGTAACTTAGCAGCAAAAGACGAAATCGGTACAACGTAAGGTATCCCCTAACCTATGATTAATAACTAGATAAATAAAATACAATAAACAAGTTCAAGTGACGTCATTCATATGAACGTGATTGACTTTTCTCGTAGTCGGACGCGTTATCATGAAACTTTCACTGTTACTGAACCTGTGACTTTTGTGGAATGTGGTAGACATGATTGGTTTTCATGTGTATTACAGCTGCAGGCAGTTCGACAGGGTCAAGCGCAAGTGGTACGTATATTACTTAAATACATATCATGTGTTTACAATTTTTGGACACACAACAATTCGCAAACTATGAACCCCGATCACTAAAAGGAAGAACTGACGCTGTTTGTGTGCTGGTGTTAGAAACAGGCACTATACAAACAGTACCTCTGTCCGTAACATAAGCGCCATAACCCACTTCCCAGTTACCTTTTATCTCTCTGTTTGTGAACTGTTTGTGTGCTGTAGGGCGGCGGTTTTTGCTGTTGTCGTAGCCAACTTGAGGTGCACTTTGGACGTTCTGTGTTATAGAAGGACCAGGTGCTGCTGATCAAGTCCCATCCATCCATGAAACGGCATCAAACAATGTACGTGTGTGCACGGCAATTTTGCTGAGAGACCTGGTTTTTACACTAATGCCTTTACGACGCCTCTGACAAATTAGGATCTTCCAGAACAGTGCTTTCTTCATCAAAGTTCAAGAAGTAAAGAGAATGACTTCATGGCTTCTACTGACATCTCACAGCTACATGCCAAGACAAAATAACTTGACAGCAGGAAATGAAAAGAAAAAAAAAGGTCCATTTCAGGTCCACCCAAATCTTTGTGCAGAGGCTGACAACAACAACGCTATTGTGAGATGATGAATGATGCTGATGCAGCGTTGAGATTAAGCCCTTGTTTCCTTTTTTGCAATGCTATACATTACTGCTGGTTAAATGTAAAATGATGCACCTACCTCCAGACATTAAAGGGGCTACCAGAGATGTAGTGTCAATTCAACAGAAAACCTGCATGTTCTACGAGGCACTGTCACATAAGCATTGGCCAAATTTGCTGTCCTGTGAGCTTTGATAGGATATGCCGTAGATAGTAAGAGGCCTCTTACTGTAAAAGGGAGGTGCATTAATCGAGTAGTGGGGTCTGAGGCATGAGGGCCATTTCAGGATGTACTAACCCTTCTAAAATTTTACACTTGGTTATGCCCAGAGATCGATCCAGATCCCCCCAACACCCCGAGTTTTTTTCCTGTGTACCACTGTTATAATGAAACCGTCCAATTTACTGTCCAATCGTCCCGTTTTCATTGCAATTGAAGTACTTACAAAACTGTTTATTTTATTTTTGTGAGTCCCCGCTTCAGATCCCAAGGGACATTGCCAGTGTGGTGCACGCTGATAACTGTCTGTGCATAGCAAATAATAAATATCTGTGCGTGAAGAGTTGGATGTGGACTTGTGCAATGGCTCTTGAATGGACAACACTCAGTCAACACAAAGATTTATTCACATTTGCGTAACTTATTGCCTGTCATTATAATAATTATTATAATACATAGACAAGAGGTAATGCTCTGCCAAGGATCTCTGAAGTTACAGTCTTGAAAGCTGTTTTCAAGACAGTGGTGCTAAAAAATTGAATCAATGGCAGGTATCAAAATTTGTTTTGCTGTATCAAGGCAGAACAATCTTCCGTGGGAATGACAAATTTTGGACATTCCCAGACAGATGTATCACTTACTATGATAATGAGGTGTAACTGTACCATTAGTGAGTTATGAAACGTTACCTGAAATTATTTGACGTGTTATATCCCTCACATGCTATAATACTGCCAACGATAAGAAGCATTACACTATCATTAAAAGTATAACTGTCACTTATGGCCAGGTAGTTTATTGCTCCTGCCTATTCCTTTGCACTTCTCGGGATTACTGTGATAACACAGATTCTGTTTCACACTTCTCAATTGGAAACTATGCAAGTCTATTATGGTGTAGGTGTGAACAGGAAATGAGGCACACTAAAGATGATAGTCCTGATAGGACCAGGATGGAAAAACGTTGGCGAATCATGCGGACGACACACCCAGGTATCTGTCGTCGAGTGGCTAGTTTAACGGCGGTCTAAGTACGTTGCAACTACTGTGAACGTGTGTGTTGAAAAAAAAAAAAACTATCGTAAAGTGGTTGCGGTGGGTGATGTTGCACTAATTCGAAGTTAACTGGTAAAAATTTAGCAGAATCGTTTTAAATGCACGGTTAGTAAAGAAAATGGCGTAACGCTTGACCGGGGCACGAAATGCGGCAGTTGTTTTTAGAAGGCGCTATTGCGAACTTTTGCATGACAAACGTAAAAAACACCGTCAAAGTGTGGTCAAAGAGAATGACATCGACATATGCCACTGGACAAAATCCATATCCAAGGGACCGAGAGAGCGTGCGGATGGCCGAACGTCGATGTGCATCATCAAAAACAAAGTATAAGTAGTGCTGGCGCTTATTATGAGCGTCATCTCCTGTGACACACACTGTAAGCGGCCCCGTCATTGTACAGTAAGAGCAATAACAGGCTGGATGGTTGTTTCGAGCCCCGGTGGAGAATTTGAGGGGCGTTGTATCCACTGGCATGTTTATCAGCCATCCCAGTATCTCTTCCTGGTATCATCTCTTCGCAGCTTCGCAGCGTGTCTAAACTCCAGGGACATTTAACAGTGCAATAGGACTGATCATAAAGTTCATTAGCATCTTGCGGCTGTTGTGTGGATACTATCGAGGCATGGAGATATTGCATGTTGTTGCACTACACTGAACACAAAATCTGAGGAGGTTTTACGCTCCTAGATTATGAAAATACCGGAACAAAAGCGAACGAGGTCCCCATTTCCCCTGGATTCACATGCAAGCATAGATGAAACAGAAATGTGTGTTTTACTTATTTCAGCATGTCGCAGCAGAACAGACTAATGAAAACCAGTTATTCAGGTATCGTGTTACTACTGCTACATTAGAAAACATTCAAAGAGACAGCTGCTTACTTCTATATTGATTTATCATTTGGTAGCAGTAGATATGCTTTTGTAGGGTTGCTTTTCCAACCGACACTACACAGCAATATCCTCAAGGAGGCTGCAAAACTTTTGAAAGCATCATTACTACAAGACCAATCACTGACAGCTTTCGTGCATTGTATGAGCACAGATATTCTGGAGATTCTTTCTCGAAAATTATCTGCTATGGACTCATTCATCACAGCAACTTTGTATTCGTGAGCTTTTTGTTTGTATTCAGACAATAAAGGCTATTACGTAGTTCCACAAGGATGACTTTTTTCATAGAAGTGTGCACTCTTGATATCCTGCTCAGTTAGGTGCCAAGGTCACATGAGAACATAAGTGAGCAATGGCGCACAAGGACAAAAAATTGTTGCTACATTCCACATGCTGACTCCACTAATATATCTGAGGTGTCGTACTGCAATACAGTTGAATCGCACAGGAATAAAGGGCAATGTGTACAGAAACTTCGAAGCTCCCTTGCTCCCATTGAACTGCATTTAAAGTTGAAAATTAGATAATAATAATTGGGTGTTTACGTCACGAGACAACTGAGTGAAAATTAGATCAACTGCAATTACTACATATAGCACCTTCCAGATGAATATAACAAAACATATGCTATAGACTCGGAAATAGATGGTATTGACAATTATAATAGGAGTCAGCTGGTACATGCAACATCAAAATGGAAATGTGGTTCTGCCATACTGTAGCATGAGCGCATGAATAAATTGTACATCGCCACATGACAGTTGTCAACTACTTAAAAGAAAGTTAGCTTGCGTTAACATGGGTACAGATTTGTCCAGCCAGTGCAGCCGTTTATATCTACACTGAGCACACAAGCATGTGGAAGAACATACACCCATGTTAACAGTAGCTATCGTTCTTTTACGTTATTGACAGCTGCCGTATGGCCGCATAGTTTATGTTTGTGCTAATGTGTTCAGTGTGAATATAACGCTAAACAGAAAAACGGTGTCCCTTTTGTGTCTCCTGAAGCTGAAGGCTTTTCTTTCAAGCAAAAATATATGCATGCTATTCTGCATCATTTTGTGAGCAGGACTATTAAAAATTGTTCGACGGCACTGCAGCTTTACACTGGTGTGATCTGTGCACTCTTGTTGTGTAGCCTCATCATACAGGTAAATCTTAAGAATGGAAAAACACATCCCTATGGAATCATGCCACATGATTTATCATATACACCTGCATCCACATTGCAATCATGCTTATATTTATCGCGAATGCCACAATGCCTCTAATTTGACTGTGTTGTGCATGTCTTCAACGTGTTCTGAATAGCTGAGTTCCAAAATAGTGAGCCAAACCAATACCCAATGTCATTCTAATATGCATATGTGTAGTACATCACTGTACTTTCAATTATGTTACAACTTGTTCTCCTTGCACCATCTCAGGTGCATGCGAAGTGTCCACGGTTTTTGCTGTGTGACATGTCCTGTACATTGGTACTCTCATTTCACACCAGCTCTCCTCTGTCTTGACTCGCACTCCACTTCCTAAATGTACAGCAGTGAGTGGAGGATGAACAGTATATGGGCATACTACGGTCACAAAGTTCTGATGTAACCAGGAATGTGTCATCAGCATCGTGACAAATGATTCTAACATCAATGGATCTGTCATTCGAAACAGTGCCTGAATGCTGTTGCAATACGAGACACCATGACATCCATTTATTGCTGGAAAGCTTCCTTCCTTCACATCATCACCAGGGGAAAATGTGGCATCTCGTGGACACTAATTTCACTGTAGACTGGCACCAAATGCCTGTGACGCATGATTGTATATGTGTCACACCTGGTTATTTATTTTGTTTGAGGTAAGCAGTTCTTCAACGCCATATGTGAAGAAAATTTATTGCTATACAAATATGTGGCTGGCATTAGCTTAGGCTTATGGGATACCATGCCATCCCCAACAAAAAAACATGTCTGTGTAAAAGCTAGCTTCACCATAGGTTCAGATATCTTGTGGTTGTGTGTGTGGAATTTTTCATTTCTTTTTAACGGGAAATTCACACTACTTCTGTTTCTTTTTAGAACCCCCCCCCCCCACATTTTCTATGGCACCTTTAGGGGTGCCAGTTCAGTAAAGTGGACCGACATAATTACATGCTCTTCTTGTGTGCCAACGTAATGCATTTGCCCAGAATCTGTAAAACTGTAGCTTTGGGTGCTGGTGTCTTCCAAACCATCTCCCATATGTTATGCATTAATTTTCAGCAGTTGTCTCAAGACAGTGCATGTTTATCACTCGTTACTGAAGTTAGGTGGTTAGTCATGCAGAGGCATCTACGTTATTTTACTACGAATTCAGCATTGTGTCCCATACATTTGCTGCAAGACTTTGTCCTTGATGATGCAGTACACCATGCTCACTACATTAAACTGTCCATCTGCATAGATTTGTGCTGACTGGATCAATATGTCGGCTTCTGCAAAGTGACAACTACCAAAGTGACTCAAAGAATAACTGAAATTGTGCAAGAAAGATATACAATTATGTAAATTTTAATAAAAATAATAAGCACATTGTAGCTAAGATGCACCTGATTTCAAGTTGCATCCTTTTCTTTGTACGAGGTTATTTGCATTGCGTCCATTTTTCCACTGCAGACTTCGTCTTACTATGTGATATAGATCAATACAGAAAGCGAGCAGACAATGATCAGTGCTGCTGCTTGCTGCGGCACTGAGATTTCATGCTAGAACGAGCACCTCTAGGTGAGCCTCGCTTTGATATTCCACTGTATTGTTTCTCAAGAAATAGCACAATCTCTCAGTACAAAGGTGTACACTCGAACTGCATAACCACACAGTGCACAAATGCAGCCTGTGCAATAGTTTTTCATAGCGTTATCATCTGTGTAAACCAAGAGAATTAGTCGAGTCAGGCCACAAATATGGACGATACAAACATGTAAGCCTCGAACGCACAGTAGCTGAGTTGCTTCTCTGTCTGAGTCTGTGAGTCTATGTTTCAGGATGTCTGCAATCCAGTAAAGCATGGAAAACTGGGAATAGTCTGAGAACTATTGCATGACTGGAAAACTAAAAAAACATGTGAAGAAAGCGGTGAAGAGCTGCTGAAGTAAAAGTTCACTAAATAAGTTTACACAATTGTACAGTGGCAATTATCTTTCTCATGGCATCACACAGGCCTCTTATGTCATTTCACAGTCAAAGTTGAGTGATCTGTGTCAGAGCGAATTGATAACTGTAACTGCATCCCTATGCAAATTCTTTCTGAACAAGAAGCCTAAATTAAAAACCTGAATAAGGACTAATTTAAAAGATCTTACTGCATCCTGCAGTCGTCCGTGTCGTCGTTATTCTGTCCGCGTCTTTTTGTTGTCTTCACACCATGAATTCGTACCAACTACCCCGCCTTCATACGCTTGTTTAGTGCATGAGATGCTGTTGGCAGCAGTATTATAGCATGGCATGAGCTATGGGGAGTTTTTAGGCATTGTGGGTGGTGATGGTTTGGCATGTAATGGTGCGATGATAATGCTAGGGAAATTGCTTACAATGCCATTATGGAGTTGAGAGAGAAGCTTGTGAAGAATGAGCATGGAAAAATAGATAAGTCCCCAACCAGGTGTGTAAAAGTGTTTCCTCAATAATATATTGCTTTGAACGAATAAGCACAATGCAATTATTGAACAAAATGGCAGCACATGCTTGTTTGTAGCTGATGTTGCAGCTCTTGTTGTGTGTGTTTTCTTTGGTCCATTCCTGTTTGCTCCATCCTTGAAATACCACTATTGAAACCGGTATAAGACCTCCTCCTTTATGAGGTATTTGGTTCATTTTAACATCTATATTTTGTGTACATGGTCTCAATAAACTACAAATTCTGAATGGCTCAGATGCAGTGTAATGGCATTAATTAAAGTGGCCTTTTATTTTAGCAATTATTTCGTCTGTGATGTCAAGTGCATCATAGCAGACAAGTACGCTCAATAACTGTAAGGACAAATATATACATTAGGTATGTTCCCATTTTGTGAAATTTCATCAGAGCAAGAGACAGTCACAACGTAATGATGAATCTTTGTTGGCTGAACAGAACAATCAATTAGGTGCTAAATGATTTGTACAATAATCTTATATGCTGAAATGCAGAAATAAAAGAGGTCAGAGGTAAGCACAGCACCGCACTGACAGGGGTCCACGACACTGGCAACTTCCACGCTCACAAGCAGGGACGCCCTGGGTAAGATGACGAAAACAGCGCTAAATGAAGAAACACACACACACACACACCCAGGACGAGGACGCAAACAAGGCAGCACCCTGAGTACGTTTTCCGTATGACTCACACTCCAAAGAAACACAGCCAGCAAAGAGATGCTCTAACGCGTTGCAGATTTGTGACACGTTGAAAGTACCACGTCGATTTCTTTAAACTATAACACCGTAAAAGTTATGCGTGTGGGAGTTCCATGCAGGATAAGGCCACCCTTGCATCAATGTTCTTTCTGTTTACATAGCCTACAGTGAGCAAGCACTTGCACACACGTAGCGAACATGACATCAGGCTCGAAAGCTTTTAAAAGACGCTGCTAGAATGCCCCAAGCAATCGAGAGGCTAACTTGATCGTTGGAGTTCACCACACAGGTCGCACAACAGACGATAAAAAAGCGATGGTCGATGCAGATTAAGTTATTGTACGCAACCACAATCGACGACCGAACACCGACAAAAGCACAACGATCACCTGCGCGAGAATACGTACTGTTGCCTTTCAAATAACATGGCAAACGCTCTCTATGTACACTTTTTTAGCGACCATATCAACCATATCTCGCAGAACTTGTCATTCATACAGAGGTAGGCATAAGCGCCGATTACCGACACCCTGATCCGCAACCGCCTGCAGCAGCGCCAGCGCCGCCTGAACAGTTCTTTCGTTAACAACCTCATAATAAAAAAACAAACGGGAGCCTTCCTCTTCGCAGTCCTGTCGTCTGCTACTTTCTCCCCCCCCCCCCCCTCAACCATCTCGTGACAATGTGAATAATGCGCATGCGTTGTGGTCAACCGTTTGGACAGCGTTTCATAGCCGGAGAGATCACGTGATCGATTTAAACCCGACGTCACTAAACCAATGGTTTAAGTCGGCTGGTGAATACGGCTATTGCAGACTGTCACGTAAGGTGTTGCGATTTTCAGCGGCAGCTGTTAGTGACTCTTGCTGACGCTGACGAAACGACGTAGTCGTATTTCGTATACTTTATTTCGTTGCAAAGCATTTATTGCACTGCAACGCCCATGGCAGAACCAGACACACAAAACCACACAACCCTGCTCCGTTGGCCGCCATTGTTGTTTACCTACCAAGTACAAACTGCGCATGCGTCAGGTTCGCCGCTCTGATTGGTCTCCTTGCTGCGTCGAACGCGCTGCTGTGCGGAAAAGTTGAGCTGTTGCGAACTCTTGTACGTCCGTGCGTGGGAGCTCTCCGTTAGCTCGTTGTCTTGGTAACTGACGGATGCAGGCCAACGGAACGGATGCCTGTGCGTCATAACGCATCAGTGAAGACCCCACTTCACCTCCAGCAATGGGAAAAATAGCAATCACTATTCTTGTAGGTCAACACAGACACAGATGGAATTACAAAATGGGGGTTTCCAGAGATGAATCTGAGCGCTAGTTGCCAACTGAAGGAATGATCACGGAGAAGTCATTTCATATAATCAAATCTCGCCCGAGAGGCCGGATTTTCGTCTCCGGAAAAAATGCCCCCAGGGAGAACCGCCTCCAAGAAAAAATGTCCCCATGAGAAATCGTCTCCGCAAGAAGAGTATCACGAAAGGTAGTTTTCGTCAAACGGCGCTATAGCGTAGCGTAGCGGGCGTGCCCAGCTGTGGGTAGGGTTGTACGCCAAAATAAATGTTTTAGAATAACACATTAAAAGAGATACGACAAAAAAGTCACGGAAGCTGGCAACAACTGTGCAACAGGAACTTTCGTTTCGTAGTGAAGGAGCGCAGCCGGGGCCATTTCGTCCGGATCCCCTGTAAAACCTGTGTCTGAACAACAGTAGAGAAATACTAGCATCCAGCGAACGATATTGTTAGCGAACTAATGCAGCGAATTATATCCATTTTATGTTGCCCGTTGAATGGAATGTAAATTTAATTATTCATTAACACATGAAAAAAAATTAAAAAGAACCCCATGTCTCCCAATTTCAACAAATCCGCAAAGCGAATGATAACACTCGGTCGGCTGCGATGTGCTTCTTCGGCTATCTAGATTTCAGTTCATAGTTGCATCTATATTTCAAGGGCTTTTAGTGCACAATTATCCGCACTTTACCCGCCACACACTTTCTTTTCGTAGTAAACAGGATGCAGATTATTGTTTTTTTTTTAAATCTTCTCTGGCTAGTCTATTTCCGAGCACCAAATGCTATGCATTCCAGTTATTTGATTTGTAATACAAGAGCCACAACTTTTTCATAATCTGCACCATCCCATTCAGTGATCATTCACTGGGGTGTCCACCTTGTGTCTCTCTGGCCTTTCCATTTTCAGCTTTCTGATTTTCGGCCTTCTGACAGTTCCGCGTTGTGATTTTTCGGTCTTTTGGCTTTCGGCCTTCTAACAGTTCGGCGTTATGAGTTTTCGGCCTTTTGGCTTTCGGCCTTCTGATAGTTCGGCGTTATGCTTTTCGGCCTTTTGATAGGCTCAATACTTACACTCAATCAGTCTAAATAACTGCATTGCATTTAGCTATTCAAAAAAAGAAAAAAAGGAGAAGGAAGCTCCTAAAACCCCTTGAACTCCGTCTTTATGTATAAATAAACATAGATAAAATGAAAGTAACTTGACGCGCGAGAAGATCTCGGAGCACAAATTCCGTCTCATAATGCTCTGATTATTACCCGGAAACTTCAGCACTATATTTTTAGACACTCCTTGGTTTTCACAGGGTAGTTCACATTACACCAGACCTTTCATTCAGCGTAGAGTCACTAGTTCAGGAGAGAATCCCCAGTGACCCGGAGCTTTTCCTTATCTTCGTCAGTAGGCTTCCCTTTGTTCGCGGTGCAAAAACATACGGGTACAGGTTTTGGGTCATCCCACGCCCAACCAGCAAGGAATGTCGAAAGATGGAAAATCCAGGGAACCGGTATCAAAAAATTGGGCATACCTCAAAATAAAGTGATCGAAGTCCCCGTTGAAAAATAAACTACTGTAAATAAATGTTATCTGGCTATAAAATGCACAGTTGTGCGCGGGAAACTGCCAAAGCGCACTTAGACTAACCTAAACATGAAAATGCAATTAAAAAATGGCTAGGAAGCAAGCGAGCTGGTGAAGATGGTCTCGGGGTTTTACATCGTGCATCAAAATGCAAACACTGAACTTTTACTAACCTAATAATAAACTAACGAACGTGCTGTTCCGTCGTGTCCGCCCTGCTAAGCCTAAGTCGCTAAAACGTGGCTTCGTTCGCTAAAATGACTTGGACAGACATCGAAATTTTGTGAGTTTGTGTGGTAAATAGTGATGTCGGATTTTTAAACACGGCATATCATCGTACGAAGCAATCGAGCACTGTCGTGGGTATTCCTTGTTTCGAGAACGCGAATTTGGGTTCCGGAAAAGATGGTTCCTCATTGCGCGGGCAGAAATAATGGTGCAGCGGTCGCTTGATAGATTTTTCTTATTGGTTCACCTGGAGCGTTGATGAAAAAAAAGATAGAAATAAAAAAAAAATCAATAAAAGAAAGAAAGAGAAGAACAAAGAAAGCTGTAGTTGTAAATACCGTTCCTAAGGAACATTTATCTCTGTGTAGTCCGCTTGCTCGTAAACACATTCCTCATGCTAACCCACTTTTTCGCATCCAGGAAGCGGTCCAAGGGCCGCTTTGTTCACCCGTTCGGCAACTTGATAGGTTTTTCCCCTCTGACACATAGTGACTAAGCATGCCATTACATGTCTTTCATCCCTAGTCCCCAACCCTTTTTCAACTAAAAACTGATGTCAAATAATAAACATTTTTGACAAATAAATCAGTCAAATGAGCAAATGACATCTTTGGATGACGCTCACTGGGTGGTGCTCCTATATCGCATATCGTATCTCCAGTATGGTATTTTCCTATTGTAGGTCAGACACAGATTTTGCAGTTGTTCTCTCATACTTTGGATGTCGATGAACCGTATCTTCAGCAGAAGCGGAGTTGTACGGACAACGAAACAATGAATAAATGGCTGTACAGCTTTCATTATACATAAACATCGACACAGAAAAGATGCAGGAGACAACTGCAAAACCCGTGTCTGGCCAACTGTAGAAAAATACGAGCATTCAGAGGACCATATCACTAGCGAACTAGTGCAGCGAATTATATCGATTTTATGTTACCCATTGAGTTGAATTTCAAATCAGGAGAGCGAATGGTAACACTTGGCCGGCTGTGATGTGTTCCATCGGCTATCTGCAACCACGCCCCTGTATTTTTGGCAGCGCAGGTGCTTGCGGGACCATTTTTTCCTTCCACACAACCAGGGACAATTTTTTTTCTTATATCCCGCGAATTTCGAGATCGTGGATTTCGCAACCGGGAATATCGAGGTCCTCCCGAAAATTTCAGAAGTTTGCAACTGACTGAGGCGTGCACTCTTAGCGAAAAGAAAAGGAAACGGCGAATTATTATTATGGGAGGCGACGGTAGAATTCCTAGCATTTTTTCAGCCTTACCAACATTACAGCACAGTCCTGCTGAAAGTTAGTGTAAAGAATGACTGTAAAGCCCGGCTTGCACTAACCGGAAATACGAGAGATTCTCGTTAGACTTATGAGACAGTTCAAACAGTTGACTGAGTTCGCACAAACTCGAACCGGCAGAATCGGGCAAATTGACGTTTCACGTGAAGCTAATAAACTCGTCTCACTCTTCTATACTCGCACCGTGCGCAGAGAGAGAGAAAAGAAGAGGGTTGTTGATGGTCGGTGTGCCATCTCTTTGCATTACACAGGCCACGACTATGCAGGCTCAGAGGATAATCCCTTTACGAGCAGCTAAGCAAACTTTTGTACTGGTCTCCAAGGCCATGACCTAAGTCAGTGGGCCATGAAAGTAATGAGAAGAGAGAGAGAGAGAAATAGGATGCAGGAACCAACATGTCATACACATCCAATGCCACCCATACGAGCAAGCATTCTTGCGCACCGCTTGCTCGGCGGAAGGATACGGTCCACGCGGTTTTTCTCTTGCGTCACCAGATGTCAACACAGAATGACGTGTTTCACTGGGCTTTCAGTCCGTGTGTATGTGTACTCTTGTTTCATGCTTTTTTATAAAAACGAAAAGTGGTAAACATATAAATTTGGTGTCTATCGATTCCAGAAATATTTCGAGAGAAAGTAAATGTGAAGTTTTTTCGAAATGGCTGTAGAAGTTTAATAAAAACATGTTCAAAGAGGAGGAGAAAAATTGTGTGTTTTTTTCACATTCGTGAGGTCGCCGTAAAATACATACGACATGTATCAGAAATGTATCAACGTTATCCGATTAATCTCGTCTTCCTCTTTATAGTGAAACCACCCGCGTTAAAATCTGCGCGGTGGTTACCAAGAAAAAGCATAAAATATGTTCCATAGGAAATACATTGGGATGGAGAGCTGGTACGCCTCTTAACCCTTCGTGGTGAGTGATGAGTACTGGCTTGTGATCCTATTCCGTGGATCTCCCTGCCCTCATCGGGGTTGTAGAAAGGTTCTTTTTTTTACTTTTTGCAAACAAGTTTGCAAGTGATGCAATGTTTCAGAAGCAGACTGTGGGTCATTTTTTCCATCAAGGTAATTTCTTGCATGTAGACGTGTAAACGAAGCATGGACTTCTCCATGCGTGCCACACTTCGCTTCGGGAAAACTTAATTGATTACCATGAACAGTGAAATGCAAAAGGCTTCGTAAAGGATGCGAATTTTCATCTATGAAGTACTTTCTTCAGACTTTAGCACCAGTGCCGGTAGGTGTCCCCTGCAATTAAGTGCTCGCACTGCCGGAGGTTTGTCGTGCGAGTTCACTTTTCTGCCTCGTAACTTAGCATTTTTTTTCCTTACCATATCGTCGCGGCTCTCTTATGCTGAGTTAAAATGGCAGATCTCAGATTTGAGCCAGTTGCGGAACCTTTATCAGCACGCAAGAGCAACGGAATTTCGTCTTTTCATTGTTGTTGCGGCTTGCCCTGCACTGGCATCAATGCGCGTGGAAGCCAAGATACGCGGTGAGATATCTGCGTGATTTCGAGTGGAACGAACCGTTCCGAAAGACTGCACCATACAACTACATTCGTATCTGTATTATGTTGCTGGGCTAGTTTAATACCAGTAGAACTATACTTCAAGGCACAGCGGCTGAAGTATCTATTGCAATTAATCAAAAGTGAGTTTAATTTGCCACACCTGATAGGAGAAGCACGCGGCTCAAGGGATACGCATTCTCTTGCTTTACAGGGAAATCCGGTTTGCACAGACGTGTTCAAGTTTTCTTTCTTTCCTCTGCCAGTCGACGATTGGAACAATCTTCCGGCGAACATTGCTAACGAACAAACTGCCCCTGGTTTTGCGTTTAAGTTAGAGACTGCAACACCTGTTGTAATTGTCTGTTCTTGTGTTGTTGTAAATTGTGACCTATCCTCCTGTGACTATACCCCCCAAGCATGAGTGAACAGTATTGTAAATACAGTCGACATCTGTTAATATGACACTCGTTACATCCTCACTTTATGACCGCTTTTCTGGGGCACCGTTTGTTCGCAATGGAGGTCCTGTGTATAGGCACCTCGTTATTATAGTCAATAATTCAACTATGACCAACATTTCCGGGGACGAACTGAGGAGCACACGTGTGTTCTTCCCCGTTATTGTGACCGTCCACAACAGACAGAGTTATCCTCCTGGCCCAAAAGTTCAGCGGTCCAGGGATGACGTACGGGCGGTATGTATTCCAGTATGTATTGAGTCAGGGGAAAAGCAGGTGGTGCACGATCCCCAGATTTAAACTCCCCCGTTCCGAATCCCCTAGCACGAAACAACCGGCTGATCTCCACAGCCCACCCGGCTCACTCGTCGAATTTCCCCCGCCTTAGTGCAGTGGCCCACAAAGGTTGCAACTGAAGAAGAATTGTTTGAGAGGCTAAACATTTTTTTAATCTTTCATTTTTAAATGGCGAGGCTTAAGCGTGTCAGGTCCACATGCCGCAAAAATGCTGAATTTTGTTGTCCAACTCATCAACGAAACTTTTGATAAAGCTTGGGGTTTGATTGGGGATCAGTCACGGGTTTCCTACTATCAATATAGCGTTTGATGGAACGGGTCACCTGTCGTTAAAAGCATTGTGTTCGAGGATTTCTAGTTCTATACAGGTGTCATGTAACAACAACAACAATAAATGATGACGATGAGATGGGGGTCATGTAACAAGTAGTTCATGATGCTTCCGGCTACCCTGATAGTACACGTGCGACCGTATAGTTGAAGGTCTGATTTTTATCATTCATGTGTCTTCCTTAGTCACTCCTTTCTCTGCTCTCCGCATTCGTATAGACCATAGCACCAAAAATGTGCTAAAATTTGTGATGCATAATAGGAGTAGTATAGAAGTTGTGAGAGACTCAAACAATGAGAGTTAGCAACATGGACCCCGGGCCGACTTTTTTCGCGATTTCTTCCGCGCGCGGTGGGTGGCGCGTGGGCGGAGGGCTACCTGTGCGCTTACCGGTGGGCGGACGGCTGCGCGTGCGCTTATTGTTGCGCATTTTTCAGCCGGGGCTGACTTCTTTCGCGATTTTTCCACCTGGGCCGTCTTCACTCGCAAATTTGTTCCGCTACAACAGGTGTGCGGTGGGCTGTTTCCATGCAAGTATAGACATGCAAAGGATAGCCATACACGAAGTACAAGTGAAAATATATTTATTAATGCCAATAGTGCTGGGAATTATGTTGTGACTCTGTGTGGAGGAGAAAAACCCAGCCAAAAAACCTGACGCAGAAGGAACACAATACAATACACGTAACAAAGATTCTTATTACAGGTACGATACAATAGCATTGAAGAGGTATCACACATCAAACACAATATTTATTAATGGTAATCATACACACAAGTTTTCAATGAATTAGAATTAAAATGGAATAGCACATTTCATCACAGAAGATATTCTTAATCAATACGATTACAATCAAAATTACAAGTTTTGTGATAAAATGTCTGAGACGTGAGCACCAACATGGCCAACAGTGGAGTTTTACTTACAATTTCTCATAGATGTAAGTAATTTCGAGCACAATAGGGAAGCTAAGTTTAATATTCCAACATGACACAAATTTAATTAATCAGTTTCGTATGAAGTGAATAGCGCACACATAAGGAAATAATTCGAATCAACACAACACAATCAATAGCTATCACTAGTATAGAACCAAACCAACGTATCCTCCAACATGTAGGCAAATAATAGCTAAACAATACGATATCAAAACGAGAAACGGACACCACATTTAATCAAAGAAGATATTCTTAATCAATATAATTACAATCAAAATTACAAGTTTTATAATAAAAAGTCTAATATTCCTATACGTGAGCACCATCATTGCAACAGTGGAGTTTTATTATACACAGTTTATATTATACACATACATATATTATATACAGTTTTATTATAACAAGTCTGAGTCGCGATCACTATTATTGCAACACTAATAATTTCCTCATTATCATGTTTCTTATTAAGTGTTTTAAGTAATTTCAAGCACAATAGGGAATCTAAGTTGCATATATTGTGTTCCAAAATGGCAAAGCTTTTAATTATTCAATTTCTTATTAAGTGAATAGCGCAGACGTAAGGAAATAATGAGAAGCAACACGACCAACAGATAGTACAGGCGTTTCCGTAGCACATTGAACATATCCAAGCAATTGTCCCATCCTTATTGCGGTGTTGAAGGCTGTACATCTACCGACCAAGTATGGGAAAGTCATTTCCTCTGCGACTCTTGATGATATCCATAGGGAACTGAGGCCCCTTCATATGACGGGTGGTTTTGTAAGATATTCCTAGGGCTCATGGAATGCTGAGTACCGCCAGAAGAACCCGTATACCTGACAATTGTTGACATCACTTGATTAGATACCGACGGCTCAACCACTACCCAAGCAGCACAACGTACTGAAAGTCGAGTGCAATGGGGGTGGCCGGTATGTGTCTTATCAATGTTCTTTAGTTTACCGAGTCGGTTCAAGGTCTTCTACCTATCCCAAGCAGCACAATGTACTGAAAGTCGAGTGCAATAGGGGTGGACGGGTAGGTGGAAGGCCTTGAACAAACTCATGAACCTAAAGAACATTGATAAGACACATACCGGCCACCCCTATTGCACTCGAGTTTCAGTACATTGTGCTGCTTGGGATCCGTCTACCCCTGTTGCACTCGACTTTCAGTACATTGTGTTGCTTGGGTAATTTTCACAGTTGACACCCTGCATTTTTTTGTTTTCCGTTTTGAATGCAATACATTGGTGAAACCGGCCAACAAATGAACAACCGCCTTACCGGACACAGAACCGACACGTCCAACAAACTCCCCAAAGCAGTCGCCGAACACTTTAACGTTCCTGGTCACAATTTTGACAACATTAAACTATATATTCTAGAAACCGGGTTTAGATCCACACGTGACAGACGTGATAGGGAGTCTTATCTCATATACAAGTTCAACGCTCTTCACCCGTCCGGTATCAACAAATCACAAGGCACCCTAGAAACACTTCACAAATAAAATATGCTTTTCCCCATCTACCTCCATTATCATCTGTTATGTTCTGCATGGCCACTGCTTTCTGCTCTCTTTATTGCATGCCACAACTTTGTATTACAAATATATATTAAAAAAAAAAAAAAAAAAAGATTTGCTCGTTCTGGAATTTTCCCCACGTAACCACTAACCTCCTTATCTTTCGCTATGCTTGCGAATTCTTGCCTGTTGTCCCGTTTCGTCCACGTGTTCGTGAACCTTCCATTCTTCTGCAACCGGTCTGTAGCCTAGATCACTACGTTCACATAATCCCCTCCACACTCTAACAAAGCAGCCATTCACTCCCGCCGTAAAAACCCGTACGGACCTTTCTTCCCTCCGGGCTGTTGACCCACAGTTCGCATGAACCTTTAAACACGTCACACCTAACCCTTTAAATATCATGCCAATGATGAGGACGGTGCCCAGAAGAAGAACAGTCTCTGTTCGAAATATCGGCGGCTTCTGTCCTGAGGCAACTCCCTTCCTACATCTCTACCGGTTCGCTGGATTTCTACCCATCTAGGAACGGAGTAGGCCTGTTATGTAGCTCTACAGGACGAATATGTGATCAAATAAGAGGCCAAGGTTTCCCTTTACACGTGAGCAGTAAAAATTAAACAAGTCAGAAACATGAGAAGTGGAGAAGGAGCGTACGCAGAACGGTGCCTGTTTGATTGGTCGTGGTTTGAAAAGTAAATGTGGTTCTGCTTATTGGTAGTGCAGTTGTGTCGTGACACATTGCCTTTGTGTTGTGGATTAACTAGTACACTGCTGTGAGCTCGGACAGAGTAAGGCTGGCAGGCTTATTTTCGACATGCTTCAGTACGGTTTCAGATCGATTCACGCTGCGAAGGCAGTGTGCCGGCAAGTACTGTCGTCTATGTTACGCTGTCTATCTTATTAGGCTTGCTTTAAGTGTACCTTGCTGGCACTGTGCGTGTGAAAAAAGAGATTTTGGGAACAGAAAGTAGCAGGACTACACCGCTTCATCAGCGTGGGCTCTATTTGCAATAAGTGTTGATCCATTTCTCATTTCTCTCGCTAAATGGCTACCTCACCGCTAAAGACGTGAATGCAGACAACAGCAGTAAGCTATTAGCCACGCATTTCCTGATAAAAGCAGTTTTATGGAACATATAAAACGGAAGCGTTGAACCGGTTCGCGAACCGGTTCGGGGCTGCGAACCGGTTTGCGAACCGGTTCGATTTTTGGCGTGGCCGAACCGGAACTGAACCGGAACAAAATCAAAACAACGCGAACCCGAACCCGAACCGAACCCGTATTTTTTGCGGTTCGACACCCTGATAATAAGGGCCCTAATGGCTCAAGGCATGGCTTATACCCTGCTGAATGTATATCCATACCTGGCTGCAACATTGCATATCAATGCAGGTTGCAATACACATTTTGAGTTTTGGCCGTTATGAGACACCTTCGGCCATAATGAGACTACCTTCGACCGTATTGAGACTTTGGCCGTAACGAGACACTTGGGGATTAAAGGATTATTGGCCGTATTGAGACTTTCGGCCGTAATGAGATACAATTGGGCAAGAAACCATTGCGTAGAAAATAATGGTAGCGATCTGCGAAGACAAAAAGAGCACTCGTTGGTAATGCGTTCAAAGCAATACACGCCTGCTAAACGTCTAAAGCAGGAATACGTTTGCCAGCTCAGAGAGCTAAAGACAGCAAATTAATTGAAAGCAGTCGAACAACAGATAATTCGAGACGTAGAGGTTGTCGTGCAGTGCATATAATAAGCATGCATAGACGTGGTGCCCGTGACACGTACGAAATAGCTAGCCCAATGCCCCTTCATCTGCATCTGCGCGTTATTTCAGTGCATTTACTTGGAACGTCACATTCTCTGTCCTCGTCCTCGCCATGGCACCACGGTGCGTTTGCTTCTACCTGGCTGCTCCGGATTCAGTTTTATGAGAGTAATGACACAGGTAACCGACCGCAAGTAGAACAATGAGGTCAACAACCAGACGAAAATGATGTTGTCACACATGTAGAAATACACACACACGCGCACATAAATGGGATGATGTGGAGGGTCATTCACCCTCGCTATGGCGGTACGCTGCCCCATTACCATACCATACGTATACCATTAAGCTTCCTGCTTTCCGCTCTCGAATATTAGGGTCACAGCCATCTGGCTCAGCAGAGTACTATAGTCTGGTGCAGAATCCACATTTGCGTAGTCAAAGCACGGCAGCAAAATGCGTGAACTCCAACGTGCTCCGTAGCCGTACGTAAAAATTACATGCAGCTGCGGCTTCGCATTTCATGGGGAGGCAAACCGTGCTCAGCCTTCGCATGTAGGGAGTGTCCAGGACTTGTTGCCGGGGTCAACACCCTATTTAACAGTATTTATAAGAGTGTTTGTGAAGCCTGATGCAGAGTCGGTACTGCATGCACAGTGAAGCGCGATGCTGCTCATCAGTCTTATAGCCATCACAGTTTGTTGGTGTGGAGCATTCAGCTCACTTGCTCAACGACCAGATTTGCAACGGTATCGAAACGCTGGGAAGGTGCGTATGATCTTAAACAATGCGGTGTGTATTAGGTTGCATTGACGTTAAGCTGGAAACGAAGATCACAATCTTCAGTGCATCAATACGGACGGTAAAATACACTACAGGTTCAGAATGATTCAGCCTGGGACGGCACTGTTGTTGCTTTTCACTTCAGCTTTGATGAGCTGTACATGACAACATTCGTCTCTAATGATTGGGAGTGTTAAATTTCTTTAGTTTATTCAGGTGTTTCTAATTATCCTTCACTGTAAGAAAATATTCCGTTTCAAAACGGGAACGAATGCTGCTATCCGTTGATGCCAGCCAATTGCCCGTAGTCTTCCGTTACGGCTCTGATGGTAGACGGCGAATGTACAGGAATGCACCCGTAACTGAGAAAAACGGTGTTGAGTCTGTTGTGAACTGCCAACGGCTACCACTCAGTAAATAGTACATCATCACCGAAGTGCCGTTTGGGCAAGGTACTGCTATATATCAGTAAGTATAGGAAACTGTACTCGTGATGTGCCTCTTCATTACGGCAGCAATTCACTAATTATAATGACGGGGCGCTGTCCAGTAATGAAACGATGATTCCGCTTTAAAACAGGGATAAATGCTGTCGGCCATGATGCTAGCTGGTTTCCTGTTGTTTTCCTTTGCAGTCCTTATGATCAATGCGAGATGTCCAGAGATTTTGTTTCATTGTTAATTGTTCAATTCTCATGTTTTGTGTGTCCAGAGAGGATAGCTTTTCAATAATAACCCTTTATTTTGGAAATTACTGGAAAGACTACAAATAACTTGTGCATGACTTTGGTGGCGGAACATTTGACCGCTATGTATCACATGAGCTGAAAAGAAAAGAAAGTATTACTGAGCCTCCTTAGTCATAATACTTCCACAACAAATTAAATTATTTGATGAATAAAGAAATGTAATATGCTCGTAGGAAGCATTTACAACTTACATGTTCCCACTTCTTGCTATATTCATCTGCTGCCCTCACTGCCTCACGCATTTATGTATGTAGCCGTCTTGATTTTTTTATGCCTGCTGGCTCCCTTCGTTCTCAATGATACCAACCAGGTGCCTAAAATCACAACCAATTAATAAAATTTCCTTATGAGTATTCAAAATAATTGCATGAAATATTCTTAGTTTCACATGGTGTAATGATCAGGACAAACACTCCATTTCTCTACCAACTATTCCAAATAAGTTTATGAAGAACACTACACGTCCACCACTGCAAGTGGCACAACAAATCTCTGAGCACATAGATAGGATTCTTTTTCATCCGTGAAACATGCTTATCAGCATAGTTCAGCATGGCGGAGACATCACCATATGTGAAGCATATGAATGTCTCTGAAAGGTTAGCAGTTGATATGGCCTCTGCTATACGTATGTGTTACATCGCCTGCTGTATTTACTGCAGTATGTATTGTACCAGCCGAGTAAATATGTAGTATAATATAAGGAGGGTTCTTGCGAGACAGGCCCGCAGATAATCTAAGCTAGAGCAATATCTAAACTTCCAAACCAGTTTTTTGTTACTCTACTACATGACGTGAGTTTCAAAATGCTATATTTTACCTGTATGTGATATGCTCTCCTACAACATTTCAATGCATGTCACAACATTTTTTTTATATCTGCTGTACTCTATCCAGGTAAGCCATGCAAACAGCAAATATACCTGTGAATAAATATCAGGAGTGCCTCCCACCTTCAATGGATATGCAGGGCCATGACGCTGCCATGTGTGCCACTTCTTGTCGTTGAGAGGGAAGCAGAACATTGTCTGCTTCCAATGCATCAAGTACTGTCTTGCTGAGGCTCTCCCAAGGGTAATAAATTCGTGAGAGCAGAGGCATTTGTGGGATTGGTGAAGGCGCACTCACACATGTTGACTGATCTAAACAGGAAAGCAAAACAAAAAATGACACTTAAAGCCCCAAGCAAGAGGGCAAAGTGGCATCTGGAGATGTATGCACTATACCTTGTTTCCATAGTCCATTTTTAACAATGAAAATGTCACCGAGGCATTTCTCAGCACCAGCAACCATACAGCGAAGTGATAACTCATCCACTAAATACACCTAGAAACAAATAACTGGTGTTACAAAGATTTTTAGAACAACAATGCAATTGAAGCTCATACGAGCATTATAAACGTTATAACAAAAGTGGCATACCTGTATGTCGGCTTCCTGACAAATTCGATGACCCACAGCAACTCTGATTAGCTCCTCAAGACATGTTACTGACACCAAGTTTTTCGTTTTGTGATCTCTACTCCTGATCTTCAGAAACGCCTAGTAAAAAAAGAAAGAGAAAAAGCAGCAGCATTGAGCAAGCTTTGAAAACCACACACATATGTAGCAATCACTGTAGCACGCATAGGGAAATATATGTACCTCTCATATGGAACTTTCTGTGTCAGAAAACTAGAAGTTAGTAAGCGAAACCAGAAGTATTGTATATATTTGGCAAAAATTTGGTTAAACAGACTATATATACCTCCATAATCATGGTTGAGCAGTGATATTCTGGGGGAGACAACAATAGAGTTTATTACTTCATAAGCTGAATATGGATGACTGTCCATTAATTCTGAGGGTCGCACACAACAATATTCACTTGTACCTGAGATTCAAGATGGTATAGCATGAGGTCTAGTAGGAAGGTTGATGGCGTTATGCGAAAAAGAAAAATTGGCATCACCTCCGGGCCAGTTTCCACAAAGATGTGTACCAGTTTCCCATAGCACAGGTTGTACTCGTGTCTGGAGACCACAAGATAGTGTCCTGTTGTATGTTGAGTCTCATGAATAGTGACTGTCGAAGCACACAGGAAGGGACTGTCAACTCACAGTGCACGATGCATCTGTAATGAGGTGATGTTTTCAGCGTGCAATATGTGCTTCCTCACTGTCCACACTGCTGGCTGCAAGAAGTCAGAGAGCAAAACTTTTGAGACAATACTTTTTGTGTTGAATGTGTTGGCGTTTCGTCAGCATGACACCTGGAGGAATTGGTTCTATAGCTGTTAGAAGCAGCATTACGTCCCTCTATGGTGCAAGGAACACCACTTGCAAAATCTTCATGTGATAGCAGATGGTCGAAAAGAGCTCGACGAGATGAAAATTTCTGCAGGAATAAAGTGCACCCGTATATCACCTACCAAGAGAGTGCAAAAAAGGGATCCATTTATGTACAGCCTTCAGCTGTGCGAGCAGGAAACTGTTACTGGTGAAAATTTTGACGCCGCTTTGACTAGTAAAAGTACATTTGTCTGGAAAGACTGTGAAATGTGACCTCTTTGATGAATTGTAAACTGTAGAGGATTGCAATTTTGCAGACAGGAGGCCTTCCTATAGTGCAAATGCAACAGATTTCAATGAAAAGTATAACAGGCCATATCGGAATGATATCCACTTTGGAGATGGGGACACCTTCAGGTGAACCTTCCACAACAGAGGAATTCTGTTTACTCCAGCTCTAAGGGGGAAAATAGAGTCACAACATTTATCAATTTTTAGTGCGAGATCACAGCAAAACACAAATTATTTCAGTAGCCTCCCCCTGAATAACTGAAGGTTAGGCAACTCTTTACGTTTCTACTCATGATCCACACACAGTGACACACACAGACACTGCTCTCCTGCTGTTGCACACCGTTGCTGAAACGCGTCTGCAACGAAACAATTTTTTCAACCATGCATACAAGTGGTGCTTATTTGACTTGGTATAGTAGTGGAACAACGAAACAGAGTTTCAACTCACCTTTGCTTTGCGGGGGTACAGTCGGCCAAAGACCAAACACTAGATGCACTTCTAAACACTTAAAACTTCACGGAGCGTCTCATGCGTCTACGAGGAAAGAATTTCGCGGGCCTCCAGTTAGCGGCTCAGGTGACAATGCTGTATTGCTCCGCGCTGCGCACTCCCTGACGGCGAGACGCCGGCGTCCTTGAGCCTGCCACATTCATCCGAGCAAAAAGTTACGACCGAATATCGCGATATCAGTGTTGGATCGTTTAAAAACTGTAAATATGTGCTTCGCTGAAGACATGTATCGTCTTCCATATTTCTGCTAGTATAATCGTGACGTGGTCTGAACAAAATATTTCATTTTCAGCGATATTGCTCTACTCATTCCTGGAAAAGACGACGGGATAGCAACGGTTCATGTGCCGCTACGGAATTGGAGCAGCAATGAAAAAGAGAAGCTCTGGTTCCGTGGGCGCTTTTCCGTAAATTTACGGTCTTTTTTAACAGTGTTCGTGATCCACGCAAGACATGAAATGAGTCGACAGTTCAACGTGTGTAAGCCCGTGTATTGGACCTAACAAGCAATTGTTGTTCAACGAGGTCTATGTCGTTGACAATGCGGTCTAACATGGGCCAACAGAGAGAAGAGCTTTAGAGATTGATAAGACTGTGCGCATTACTTTACTTATTGCTGGGTTCAGTCAACTTTATGCACAAATTATTTCCCTGCTAGCTGAGCATAGGCACTTTTTTTCCTTGCAGTGTCTTGAAACACCTCTGACGTACTATATGCTATACCGGAACTACGACAACGACGACATCCTTGGGGACTGTTTCAGGGCCAAGCAATTGTGCCCCATCAAGGACAACTTGGTGAAGATTCAAGAGCAATACATCTTAAATGGATCCGTGTAAGTAATGTTCATCTAAAAAAAAGCAAAGCAACACAATAGAAACAACAAAGTTTGGTGGAACGCACCCTCCTAGGGCCTTCCCAAATGGAGAGTGCGACGTTAAAGGGACGGTCTCGCACATGTCGGTTCGATTCTATGTCCTACAAAGCTTCCCTCAGGTTGAGCCAAAGATTTGTCTCCGTTAGGTTCAGTCATCCTTCCCCTTTGCCGTTGAAGTGCTCTGGACATGAGAGGATTAGAGCAACTGTCACTCGGGTAGGGGCAGTGTCGGGATCTGGGGCATCCCGAAATCCTGGGATAGGCTCATAGCGTGGTCGGTTGTCCGAGGGACCGTTTTAATTTGAACGAGGTATAGCTTAGCTACTTCCCGCAGAAGTCAGGCGATGAAATCAGAGTGTAGTTTCTTGCATGCAGGAGGTGAACTGGATTATTTAGTGCGGGAGGTGTGTTAAAATACAGAAAGCTATCGAGCTCTCAACGAGAGGTCTCTACATCAGTCACTTCCATCAACACAACGTGAAGCACTCGTTTGACAAGTAAATCATCTGGAGTTTCGAAAGCAGCGAGGGGCACTCACTTCCTGTTACTGGCCAGATTTAGATACTTCAGTGATTGAGTTTTCTAAACAGAACCCTGGTTTTTGTCCTTGCAACCAATACGAAATGAATCTGAATCGATGGGCGCTACTTGAGAGGAGAATGTACCGTAACGCTACCACGCGGCGTTCAGGGGAAACGGTCAACAGTATAAAGGTCGACATGGGCTATTCGCCTCTCCGTACGTTCTCGTCTCGTTTGTGCAATTGGGTCCCTTCATAAGAACAGAAAATGAAGACATTTTCTGAAGCAAGACAGTGTCAGTCTACATACTAGCCACAGCTTTGTCGTGAGCGTGAATAACATGTCCTTTTAACAGCACGGAAATGTAATACCCTTATGAAAAAAAAAAAACTATTGATGGTCTATAAAAACTCTGTTGACAACAACAACAACTTTACTTTGGCATTGGAGAGTGGGGAGGTTCATCGCCACAGGCTTGCCATCGCCACAGGTTTTGATACATAGAAAATCAATATGAAGGACATAAACATTATATTTACAGAAATCAATAAACTGATAAATGCAATAGGATGTCAATATAATACATGACTCGGTGTCATGTACCAACAAGCCCATCAAGCTACTCTAGTCAATATAATACATGGACTTAAAATAAAGAGTCAATACGGAGTCAATGTTCATTTTTGTAAGGGCTTGCCGACAAGGCCACATTGAGTTCATCATCTCGAATTCTCAGCGCGGCGGGAATGTGACTCGCCACTTTGCCGGTGTGCGCTGGGACTGCACTGAGCGGGATCTTCGTGTACTCAACAAAATGCTGGTCCGTCCGTATTGCACGGTCTATCAGCAGCGTCTGAACACTAGCTTCGGTGTACACTGGCACACAGGCTGCGGACGTGCCTTGGTGTCCCGCGCAGCGCTGAGACGCGGATGGTGATCGCCGACGCCTAAGAAATACTTATCGATGTCCTCCGCCGAAGAGAAACCATCCGGCACTATTTGCACTATTTACGGTTGCTCGCTCACAACCGGCGCTACCCTTTGGTTCAAAAGCTACGTAGGCGGAAGAACAGTAAACTCTCGCTATGTGTTAAAGCAACAACTGGCAGCATCCCTGTCTTTAATGTTGCTCGGACCGCGCCTTCAGTGGCACCATGGACACTGCCGAGCCCATCGCTCTCGACACGCATTCCACTTGGCCACTTGGGGCCGAAGAGCCAGATCCCCGTTCTGCTTCTTAAGCAATCTTCTTTGGAAAGTATGGGTACAAAGTACAGACGCCGCACAACTGTATTTACAGATGGTACGTCTACGTCAGATGGCTCCTCCGTTGCCTTTGTCATACCGGACGAGTCCATATTATGTGAGTTTCGCCTGTCCCATCGTGCGTGTTCGCGTGTGACGTGCCTCCTCATCACCAGAGGTTGCGTTGCTCCGCTGAAACCAGTTACCCTTCCACGACTTGAGTCTCTGGGATGCTTGCCGTCAGCACGCATTTTCGATCGCATCTTCAAAACGTTGACCATTTTACCCACTCTGCCACCTTCTGGACCGACTCGTATATAGCTCTGCACTTGGTGAAGAATGACCCCGACAAATGGCCACAGTTCGTCGCTGCGCGAACACGAGAAATAAGATGTCTCACAAGCTCGCAACAGTGGAGCCATTGCGACGGTAAAGACAATCCCGCGGACCTCTTGACTAGAGGAATGCCTCCCAGGAACCTCGTTGAGAGCAACCTATGGTGCAATGGTCCAAAATGGCTGTCGGAAGAATTTAACTCGTCAACCCTTGTTACTATCGACAGTGGTTTGGCCGAGACGAACAGACCTGCTCTGCGGTATCTGCAGAATACATCGATCCTGTCCTTCGACTAGCCGACTACAGCTCCATAACGCGTGCGTTACGAGTGACTGCTAATGTTCTCAGGCACATCCACAAGCTCCGGCATCCACTGTGAGGAGGTGGAGGGGAGATGATGAGGGTGACGATGATGGATGAAGAGGTGGGGCTAATAATACGAGGGGCGTTCAAGTCAAACCGGGACTTTTCATTTTTCGCAAAAGTAAAATGAACTTACAGACGAGAAATTCGTTTTATTTTTCAACGTAATCTCCAGCTGCACTAACGCACTTGTCCCAGCGTTTCATGAGGGCTTGGATGCCAGCAGCGTAGAAATCCTTACCGGCGCGTAGCAGCTATGATCGGACCGCAGTCTTGACCTCGTCGTCGCAGCTGAAGTGGCGGCCCCCAAGGAACGCCTTCAGTGGCCCGAAGAGATGGAAATCGCTGGGGGCGAGGTCTGCACTGTAAGGGGGATGTGGCAGCAACTCCCAGCCAAGTTCCTGTAAGGTGCGTGTCGTGAGATGCGCGGTATGCGGGCGTGCATTGCCCTGTAGGAGGAGGACTCCTTTGGTGATGAGGCCCGGCTTTCCGAAACTGGAGGTGTTCATGGATGTGTAGCGCAATCCAAGGAGGGACAACCGGAAGACTCCGAAGGTCAACCAAAAAGAGATTTATTCGCAGCGCACGGGGACCGTGCTGAGCTCAGTGCGCGGCGATGACAATGATGCTACATAGCCCCCCCCCCCCCCCCGCTGGAATAGACTTATAGTCTCCAAGTGACTGTCTTGGGTGATGGTCGAGGTCTTGGGGGTTCTGGAGAGAACGGGATGAGGCCCAGTGTACGGCGGTTGTAGAGACCTGCGTACGGCGTCAGTCCGCAGAAACACGTGGGAGGACTTCATGAGATCGGGGCTGACGTATGGAGACTGGCTGTGCCGTTCGCGAGGCGGGGAAGGTCGAAGGCAGCGGAAGGCCTGCTGCAGCTTAACGAGGTAGGCTGCCGAGTCACCTGGAGAAACCGTGGTCTGGGAAGCGTAGAACTCCTACGGCAAGCGAAGCGTGGTGCCATAGACTAATTCGGCAGGGGAACAATTGAGCTCGGCATGCAGGGCCGTGCGGATGCCTAGAAGCGCGACCGGAAGAGAAGAAACCCATTCGGCTGTGTTTCCAATGCACATGAGGGCGCCCTTCAGGGTGCGATGGAAGCGTTCTACAAGGCCGTTAGTTGCCGGATGGTAGGATGTCGTCCGGGGTCGTAGATGTGGGGGCCACGGCGTAGCGTGGGTGGCAAGACAACTTTCTTAAAACGAAATTTTGATCCTGTAGGTGGGAAGCAAGCGAACTTTGGGAAGTAAAAGTGGCGGAACGAGGAAAAAACAAACAAACACGAAGACGAAAGCGCGGGAACCGCAGCGCCACCAAGAGCCGGCCCCGTAAAATACATGTACACATAATTTGGCGCTAATAATTGATGACTCCATTTGGTGGTGTGGCGTATATAAACTAAAATCACTTCACGTCGTGAGGTGTCACGTTGGGAGATGCAGATTTTTTACCCTGAAATGTTTCGCAGCTCGCTTTTGTCGTCGCTCAAATGGGTCGGAAAACAGCAGCACTAGCACCCGCGACAGCGACAAAATCTGTAGCACGTCGCTTGTCGCTTGTTATGGGGTCCGTGCTTAAGAGGTATTCAACCTTCTGGGCGTCTGAGATTGTCGCGGGGCATTAGTCAATGATGCGCAATTTAGCGTATACAGTCACGAAGTGTCTGCGAGCTGGGTTGTACTTTGGCAATAACCTGTTGTTGCCATTGAATCAGGGACATGTCGTCCGCCCACGAAAGTGTCGATGAACGCTTTGCTCCATTTTTCCCATGTGCTTCCAGATGTCAGATGCCAGTTTTTGGAAGTTCCCCGAAGTTTACCGACGGCGACGAGGCGTGTGGTTTAAGGGGACCATGAAGCGAGATGTTTGGTTCTTTGGATGTCTTCAATCCAGAAGCGAGCAATTTGCTTCTTACAGTGCTTAAAGAGGGGCAGGCTGACTGACACATTTGGCATTGTACGGGGTATTACCCTATAAAAGTCTACCCGCGCCGGCACTCCATGCTTGGCAAATACACAATGCAGACGCAACATTGTACTGCCTGCATGTAAAGCTCTTAGGGACATTCAACCATGCTAAATTTCCACGCGATTGAGCCCCGCGATGCGAAGTTATTACGCGAAACGTGTGATTCCCGTAGTCAAAACAACGAAGATGGCGGTTTGTCAGATAATAATAATAATAGGGGGTTTACGTCACGAGACAACTGAGATCATGAGCGACGCCACAGCGGTCGGTCTGTGGATTGCTTTTGCCCACCTGAGGGTTCTTTAACGTGCGATGAAAGCTCATCACACGGCACCCCGTATTTAACGTCCCTCGCGGAAGACGGCGTGTCTAAGCAACTTGTACCCTGCCACCAAGTTGCTGGCGTCCTCGGCCGGGTTCGAACCCGCGATCTCGGGATCAGAAGGCGAACACGCTACCGACTGGCCCACCGAGGCCGGTGGTTTGCCAGAGGGTAGTTATGATGCTACTCCCCAGCACGACCTACTAGATTATAACGACCATATGGGGTGCGTCCGAATAGTCTCAGATGTGTCACCGCATACCGCACACCGGAAGTGCCGCCATAATGGTGCGCAATCCGAATTCTCCACAGGCGCACATGTGCGTCACAGAAGGCGCACTTTGAGGAGTCTCCTCCGATGCAGACTTCGCGGCGTGCGTTTCGCGTTTCCCGCTTCTGCCGTGTTTCGTGGGAGGGCGCGTTCGTCGAACAGTTAGTTTAGCAGACGACAGTTTTCGGCGGGCGGCGTCTCTTTTGTTTGCAAAAATGGCGGCATACCAAGATAAATGGGCATATCGCGAAGGCGAAACAGGGCGGAACAATTACGCTTGCCAGTTTAGTCTCTCATATTAGCACTGAACATTTTATCCTTCGTTCTTTAGTTAATTTTAAAGCGACACGAGCTTTCGTACCTCTCCACGGGAATGAGAAACGCCTGAAGATCGGCTGGAAGGTCTAGAAAATCGGGAGGAACGCCCAGAAGATGAGGTGATCAGTGATAAGGAACCCGGGAGGCGCCCCCCTGCCAGTCCCCAACAAATATTGAAGTAGAAATGTTAAACGAAACACGAAAGCAGACTGAACTTCTCCAACGATTTTATGATCTGCGAATAGGTTAAGGTCAGCTACGCCGATTTCCCGATGTGTTGAAACGGTTGTGATATTCAGAACGAGCACATCGAACTGCCCCCGAAACGCACCTTCGTTTCTCAATTTTGTCTTCCTATTACGAAAATTAATCCACCAAAGAAACCAAAACAAGCCATGGGCGCAGCCATTTTTGTGACGTAGATGGGATAAACCTGCTCCATTTACGTAGATAGAGAATCGTGCGTCTGATTGGATGAAAGCTGAGGCTTTCTCTGACTTCCCTGGCGTCTTCTCCCGTTTGCGAGGAAATCCAGTTATGGCCGCCGGCTACGATGAGCGTTTCGTCCGAGGTAATCCCGAGAACTATTGAACGATGGAAACAACAACCGCAAACTCACCTCAACATCATTTTCGGCGTGAAATTGTGATTGTGTGCTCGAGAACTTCGCAGTTCAACCGTTCAGCTGCCATTCACGTCAACCCGTTTGCTGCTTTTACTACAAGTGCAGGAATGGGAGCGATTGAGCAACAACGTCAGACTTGGTGATCGTTTGAGCATATACCTGCAGAGGACTGGTCTTCAAAGAAAGAAGGCCGTATTTCTGCCCATGCACATCGTGCGATTGCCAGGCTTGTTACACGAGATACATATATTGTGCAGCATCATAGCGCGACTGCAATGATCGACGTAGGAATGTATCGTGACCACTCGAACTGCATTCGGTGAACCATTCGTCAGTTATATGAAAGTGCTCATTAGAGTTGCCCCGCACAAAAAGTGTTGAATGTAGTTTTGTAGCGTGTTGTTTATCTCGTAGAGCGCATCGCGGCATGTAGGTCGAGAGCCCTTATACGTATGTTTTGCATGTTTACTTGAGCGTGCGCATTGTTCTATACCACACAGGCCATATTTCATTCATAATTGTTTCGCAAATAAACACGTACGGGTCGATCTCATATTGCTTTTGAGTTAGGCATAGTGTCTTCAGATCAGGGTATGTGTACCCTGTTTGCTGGGCCCAACAGATGTTATTAAGGGTAGTGCAACATTTCCCACTTCTTGAACCATGCTAACATTGCCAGAATAAGGAACATTACACTGTGCTGTGTATTCCACACTCAGTTGTCTCGCGACGTAAACCCCCAATTATTATATTTGGTACTCCACATGTTCAACCAGTCAGCACTTCCCATATTCTATTTTTTTAAACATGTGCTTAAAATTGCACAACGGCCACTCAAGTAACTTTGCCACCAAATTAGTCAGCGACAAAAGGTATATGTACTTTATCACAAATTTAATAACCTTAGTGGAAATGGTTGATGGTGTCCTCTGCCTTGTACGGTGCACTTCATAGCAAAATACACAATAGTCCAAATATTTTCCTTGTCCACAAATGCCCTGTCAAAGCTGAAAGACTCTTATCAAAATGGGGAAGCGGGCTTGCTTGTCCAGAGAAACAAATATGAAACTGCAGTGCTCAACATAAATAACTGCATGCTCAGCAACTAAGGCTGGTGATGCCGAAGACCTAATATTTATAGGTTAAAAGGAACAAAGGAGAAAAGACCACTGCGGCATATTAATGTTGTTTCAAAAGTATAACACCGCAAAATTTGTGAGAGTCAATTGTTGTATTTAGTTATGTTGGTCACATCCTGCACCAATTTTTAATAAGATTCAAATGCGTTCTAGGACCTAAGCCTGACCTATGATCTAATAATAATAATTGTATCTATCTATGACCTATATGGACCTTCACCACTAGTTTGGTCTAGGTTTCACACGTGGCTTCTAGTGAAATTCGAAGCTGCTCTGTAGAGCTGTAAACAACGAGATTTGGCCGAGGCAGACCAACAATTAGGGACGACACAGACAAGTAAGCCTCAAACGCCCAGGAATTAACGAATGCAAACAACTCAGGAGTTGTTTGCATTCTGTAGAGCTGACAGGAGACTTGCAGAGTAAAGAATTTTTTATTTATATTTTACAAAGCACATGTAAAAACAATGTGCTGTACCAACTGGATTCAAAGAAATACAAATATACTTTGTTTTAGCTATGTGCATATTAGCAGATTACAGGTGACCGATGACACACAATGGGCGTCAAGGGTGAGAACACAAGAATACTACCACTGCAGGCACTGTCCTGAAATTCTAAGTCACCATCTGTCAGAATGCAATGACCACGCACAGCCTAAGGATCATATTGAGCTCCTTCCATTATCCTTTTTATTGACAGCATGTTGGCTGCCATCCAGTCTATGAAAGTGACCCTTATCGTTGAAAGAACGGTTCAACAGCAAGCGAGCTGGCTGTGTCCATAGTGTCCATGATGGCGAGATCTGAAGAGGAGATACAAGAAGGGACATAAACACGCTATGTTGAGACATTGTGTATGTCCCTTCCTATCCCTCGTCTCAGGGTTTTTCGCTATGGACCTTGATGATGTTTCCTTCGGCAAATTTTACATATTTTATGTAGAATTGTGAAGGTACAGCCAGGCGCTGTTAGCAAATCACACAGTACTTTTCTTGAATCAAGAATCCATAGAAGGTACACAGTCATCTTCAGCATTGCACACATCTATGGGACATGTTAATCACTTTGGAATGTCACAGACATGTCATGGAGGCTGGCACATGATTACTAGTGCTGAACAGACAACTATTTGTCATAGTTTAGGCATGTATCTCTACATACTTTGCCATGACACAAATATATGAAGCAACAAATGTACCCTCTACTTTATTATGGTTATTAGTCAACACTGCCAAGAATGTGGGAACACAGTCTTGTACCACCTACACTCTTCAAAATGACCTTCACACACGACACATTGTAGGTCAACGAGACTCCAGAATGATGTCCTCTCCGTCCCCACTGGCTGAAAACATTTTTCTACTACTTTGAATAAGGGGAAGCTAGTACAAGAAACGCACACATTCCTTGTTTGAGCAAGTCAGTATTCAGAGCGTTACCATACTGTGGTAGGCCTGCAGTGCATTACGTGGTACAGCACACACTGTAGAAAATTTCACCGTAGAACATGTCCCCCATTCTAATGACAGCCTTCTCCAGTTTTTCAAACTGCTATTTCACACAGTGCTTTATGGTATGACACAGTATTTCTAAATCTTTACTGTAGTTTACTGGTTGTAGCAGAAAAAAGACACCACTGTTTCCGATCACAGGACGCAAGCCATAAGTGCTATACGGAAACAGTACATGCTGCTCTCTAGCAGTTGTTAGTGTTTGGACATGGTATGGTGCATGCAGGGTAAATTCCATGGTTAAAATATCCAAACGTGAACAACTGTTAGATTACATGATGTAGAATGGTCTATAGTGCAGTAAAACCTCCAAAGTCGGACACCTCCCTACCTCGGACAACTCCCCATGATTTCATTGCACGGGCAGGCTCCCATTGAAACTACGTGGGGACGAAATTCTCTATGTCGGACACCTCCCTATCTTGGGAGTAGGATAGGGTTTTCCCTGCAAAGTCGGACAAAACCCTGGCCAAATTACCTCAATATTGGCCCATCTTTGCACCAAAAAGACTCAAAATGAGCCAGTGGCCTTGACTTTTGCCCCTTTTTTCCCCTATACTGGTCTCAGCATTTTGTTACTTTGGTTTTTAGAGTCCAAAAACAAATGCTGTCAGTCTACATTGTAATTCTTTATGTGAGCACTTGTCTTCAGTTTGTCTAGCGCCTTTGAACGAGCACTGCACCAAAGCTATGAGAAGGAGGCTAACGCTTCAGAGACAAGTCCTTGCTGCTTGAAAAGCTCCAGAGGTAATGTCATTGAGTAGAATCTGAACGGAATTGAATATACTAAAATCAGTAATAATTATCAGTGAAGAGTGGGTAGAGGTACCAGTACCAGGTACCAGTACCAGGCACCACCACCAGGTACCACTAAGGACCTTAAATTGAAGAAGGGGGACATTTCTCACAGCTGTGATCTCTTCCATTTTTTGTTGCCGTCATATTCTGTAACTCAGACACCTCTATAAGTAGGAGACGCTTCGGCTGCACCGCGGGTGTTCAACATAGGAAGGTTTCACTGTATTTATGTTCCGTGTCATGTGACCACAAACAATATATGCTTTTGCTCATGCTGCACAGCACAGGCGAATTGAGCTGCATGTGAGGATAATAACATGAAACCCGAGGCGCGGAGGAAAAGGCATGACATTATGGTCTCTGTGTCAGTTGTTTCATGCTGTAATTGCGTACCAGCTGGCCTGTACCTGAGAATAGGTTTGATGCATTGTACACCCACCATAGACATGCAGTATGTGGTGTGTTGTGATAGTAATGCCAGGCCAATTGAAGAATAATGCTCCAGGTGGATTGTTTCGGTACAATCTTGAACTATGCATACCAAGGGGTAGGGCATCTGCGTGACAGGTTTACCTGGAAGTAAGAATGTAAATGTTAGCTAAAGTCATTGAATAATTACCATTATCAATATACTGCTGCAGATCATACCAACAATAGCACACAAGATGCTCCGATATGTTATGCAGGAATGTCTCTGTACTCACAATGTTAGTACAGCAGCTACAGAAAGGCATAAAACAAGTTTTTGTACACATGATACCACTTGAATGCAACACAAGCTTCTGCTGCACTGCCAGAACACCACGGCAGACAGATTTACCTTACTTCACCTGAGAAAAAGTATGTACTGTTGCACACATGATGCTGTTTGAATGTCTCGAAAGACATAATTTATGACCGAAAGACATCAACTGGAAGATTTCGATTTACCTTAGTCAAAACGGAGAAAAAGTACGTGCTGTTGCACACATGAAACTGCTTGAACTGCCCTTGAGCGCTCTCGAAGAACACCTTATTTGTGACCAAAATACAACAGCTGAGCCAACATTGAATTTATACCTTACTCAAAATACACAGGATGTGATGCCGTACATATGATACGATGATACTGCTTAAATGTACTCTGAAAGCGCTGGCACCTCAGGTATGGTTGCTCTAAGCTAGCGAGCAACAGCAAGGGTATACGAACACAAGAAGTCGAGCACAAGTGATGGAATGCACTTGATTAATCAGAAAATGAAATGTCTCAGTACCAGGTGTCACTGTTCCGTCAACAAAAACAGATGAACTTTGAAGGGGCGTCTGGTTGGCACTGGTGACAGCCTTCAGCTTGAAACCCAGACGGTGATAGTTGAGACGTGGAGTGCAAGCTTTTCGGTGGTGCCAGAATGCCTGCGAAATCATTTAACAAATAAGGCAATTCCAAATCTGTACTGAGAATACAACCGCTGGGGCGTAATCTCTAAAGGATGAAGCAGTAACTGACAGATAGCGTATTTTTCTCTTTTACGTGATGCAATTTGCACCGCATGACTGACTTGTCTAACATTACGCGTCTTACCTTTATCTGCTGCCTAGACTTGCCCCTGCAATCTCCTGCTGCAGATAAGGTTGGCACAGCATCCCAGACGAGACATCTTCGGCTTCTTGTGAAACAAGTTGCGCATTGCTTCCGTAACATTCGTATGAGCCAGATGAACAGATCAAATCACTGCTTTCGAAGGTCACCCACTCGGAGTTGTAACCGATTGTTGCAGTCAATAGATTTATCTTTCGCCTTTCGGAAAATTGTGGTTTGAAACATTGGAACTGCATGCTCAAGTGTTCGTGCAGACGGGAGCAAAACGCTCACGCATTCTCGGCACGCAGCACAGAACACGAATCACACCAGGAAGTCCGTACTGGCCTAGCAAATGCTTTGCAGTCGAAGGAAGCAAACCTCACGTTCCTCGCGGGTTTAGTGAAGTCCAGAAATAATATACTGGCTCCCTAATAGCGACCTGTTTATCACATCCCAATGTGAATCTGCGCAGCAGACGGCTCGGCAGAAGCAGAAGAAACTGGCCGGCTTGGCGGAAGAAACCAAGCCAAAAGTCATGCCAAGCCGGAGCGCGGGCAGACCACGAACGAATGTGTCGTCGACACAGGGTTTGCGGGCCACAAGACGGGATGTCAGTGAAACTAAAAATTCACTTTTTCGGAAAACCGCGAGGAGTTTGGGATAACTATTTTGCATACATAATCAGTGTTCCCTTATGAACACATCGTGTGAGTACCATTCCATTCTGTAACACTCGAAAATCGGCGTAGCTGAGCTTTAATAAAGTTACAGACAAATGCTCCCTGTGCGGGATTGTCGCTTTCAGCTTGGATAAGTTGTCAGAACACAACCGTTGCTCATGAGGTTGCATGATGGTTGTCATGCACGATTGCAGGGTGCCTTGGGCAGGATAAATGCGCAGCAAGCCGATCCCAGTACTACATCACGCTACTGATGTCAGAATTAGAGGTCTCGTCGTCCCTTCTCTTCCGGGAGTGCTCCTTTTGGGCACATTTTGTACTACGCTTTGCTTACTTTTCGTCCTTCCGTCAGTTGTCATGCACAACTTCTACACACATTGTCTGGAATGTCTACCTCACTCTCTCTGCGCATGTAGATAAAATACAAGACAAATGAAAACCGTCTCGGTGTCCATGCTCAATTCCGAGAAATTATTGTCGTCTGCTACTACGGCTTGCAGCACCTCACGCTATGCGCCCTCTGGAGTCTTTTTTTATTAAATGGACGTTGCAGACGATCAGCACCAGATGGCGCGCGTAGCGGTGCTCAGAGTGCTCGTCCGAATGCTTTGGCAGGCTCCAACAGCTCCCCATAGAGCCCATAGTTTGAGATAATTCACACAACACTGGGCACACGACCAATGAGAGTGCAACGTTGTAGAAATTATGCAATGCCAGTCGGCCAATCAGGAGCCTTAACATTGGCTGACCTTTCGACCGGTTCTGGCTACCATCGACTTCTACCGGATTTCACGCCTACCGCCGTTACCCGATATTCAAAATAACTGAAGCTTCTTTTGGCTGAAAGAAATATTTATTTGACACAAAGCACTGATTCAAAGACCTGATACATGGATGTACTGTGAATACAAAGTCCACTGCGTTGCTGACGCACTGTAACTAAGTTCGAACTTGAAGCAAAACGAACACACCTCACCAAATCCGACGGGGCCCTCGCTTGTTCTTCACACTCCAACCGCTCCAACTCACGAAGCATTCCAGTTCCGGAGTTGATAGACTGTTCGTGGGATAATAGTCGTGTCCAGGAACAGCACAACACACGTTGAATCACATCGACGCATGAATAAACCAGCGAACACTTCTACAAACTGTTCTGCCGATTGACATTACCGAAACACGGAACACAAGAGGACGCCTTGCCGGCCGATTTTATGATGAGCATCTTCTTTCGTTGTTTGCAGAGCGGAAAAGGCGCTTGTCTGGCACGTAATCGTAATCCTGTCTTTCTTGTCAGGCCTCAAAGTCCGACGGCGCCCGAACGCGTTCTTCACGCTCCAATCGCGCCAGCCCACGAAGCATTCCAGTTCCGTAGTTGATAGACTGTACGTGGGATAATAGTCGTGTCCAGGAACAGCACAACACGCGTAGAATCACAAACTGTTCTGCCGATTGATATCACCGAAACACGGAACACAAGAGGACGGACGCCGTGCCGACCGATACGAGCTATTTCGAAACTATGCTGAAACTGCTGAAACGGCCGTCGGGACTGGCCGGGACGCTGCACACACATGCGCGCGTACAAAATGCGATTTCAAAACGTTCTCGACCAATCGGAGCGCGCACGCAGCCTCGGCCAATCAGCTTGCAACGTTGTAGATTGGCGCACTGGTACATACTCTACAGCCGCATCCTCGGTTACCTGAGGAGGACTGTACTTTGGCTCGAAGGCGCACATGTGACGCACACTATGACGGCATGTGCGACGCATCACTATTCGGATGCACCCCATGTCACAATCAGCAAACCCTATGAGGAGCCTGTCCGCACGATCCGCCAGGGGCGCTACTGATCGGCACGCCACGATTGGACGATGAAAATTTGAATTCTGAACGCGCAGAAGCGTGTGTACGACTACCGTAGCAGACGACAGCAGCTCCGATGAAAACGTGTAGAATGATGATGATAATCAACCTCATAATGAAACATCTGTGGAACGTCCACTGCTTGTACAGAAATACTAAGGTAAGCTGAAGTACAAAGTATTGTAGAAGTTGAGAAAGCAATAACTGGGACGATGAGAAGCGCCACCGCTACCTTCCAAAAATGCGGCGCAAGGAAGGGGTGCGCACGACATGGTCGTTATAATCTAGTAGGTCGTGCTCCCCAGACGGCGACGAGTCGCTTTGGCAGAGGCGTGTCCTCCGTACTGCAAGCCAAGCCAACTTTATCGCGGTATCCAGTTCCAAATATTTGATCTGGAACGATTAACTAACAGGTAGAAAATTACACAATGTTCGCGGCACGTAAGTTTTTAAAACTTTCTGTAAATCTGTATTGTTGGCGACGGCAGCTTTTACGTTATTTCGCTGTCTTTCAGTAAGCAGACGACATCTGTTTTGGTTGTCGTCTGCTAATTACGCCGGCAATTTGGTGTATCACGTTGTTTGTTTCGCGAGCGAAATGCGACAGTTAACCGCTTTTGAGCGTATAGTAGGGTGGTACTCTGGTATGCGCTAACAAGAATACCAAGAAGGTACGCATTCAATGGCGCCGTCACTTTCGCAGACGACATCTGTTTTGGTTGTCGTCTCCTAGTTACGCCGGCTATTTGGAGTTTCACGTTGTTCGTTTCGCGAGCGAAATGCGACAGTTAACTGCTTTTGGGCGTAGTAGGGTGGTACTCTGGTATGCACGAACCAAGAGTACCAAGAAGGTACGCATTCAATGGCGCCGTAACTTTCACAGAGGACCACCGAGCAAAAAGACCATACTGAAGTGGGTGAAGCGATTTGCGCAAGACGGCACAGTCCTTAACCGCAAGCATAGCCGCAGCCACAAAGTATCAAGCACGGAATTAAAAAATGCCGTGGTTGGTGCATTTCAGGCCGACGCCCGCATGTTGATTAACCGTGCTGCCAATCTTTTCTCTGTGTAAAAAAAAAGCAAACAAAAAAACACACAAGGCATTGAAATCGAACAAAATGTACTCGTTCAAGTTGCACAGCATCCATGCCCTGTCTGAGATCGACTGCCGGCGAAGGAAGCAATTCTGCCTTGAAGAGTTGGAGAGAATCCAACAGAACCCGACTCACCTGCCGTTCCTGGTGTTCACTGACTAAGCAGTGTTCCACCTTGACGGCAGAGTTAACACCCAAACCGTCGATACTGGACACGTGACAACCCTCATTGGGAACTGGAACGACCATTTCAAACACAAAAAAATTGTTGTATGGGGTGGAATTTGGAACCAAGGTGTGATTGGCCCGTTCTTCTTCCCCAGTACCGTTCGCGCCGTCAAAACACCTTGAAATGCTCAATGAACTCTTTCTCTCCGAACTGGAAGAACTGCACATGCAGAGAGAGGTGTGCACATTTATGCACGACGATGCGCCACCGCACTGGGCTGTGTCAGTCCAAAGCTGGCTCAATGATATGTTTCCTGGTAGGTGGATGGGTCGAAGATCGCCTAACATGCCATGGCCCCCACGATCTCCAGACCTCAGAATATGTGACTTTTTTCTGTGGGGTTTCCTCAAATCAAAAGCTTATGATGGTAGCCAAATTCCAAACCTGCAAGTGCTTGAAGAACGCATAGAAGCAGCATTTCTTTCTGTGTCAAACGAAATGCTAGAAGCCGCAACTCGCGAATATGTGACAGGGCTGCATCGCTGTATTGCCATGGACGGACGCCAGGTCAAATCGCACTTCTACAAATCAGCACAACGAATTTCATCATATCCCTCCTTTGACAATGGCCCTTGGCCTGCTCAGCGAGTTTTTCGACGGGTTTTTCGATGGCCCTTATTAGGGGTAGAATTGATTGCACAGAGACTGCTTCATATCGAAAAACCCAATCGCAATTATTGTGGTGAAACACCTCATCTCATGGTCATTCAGGTTCTTGTTGTTGTTGTTCAAAAACCCACTTCACCTTCGCACACGGAGAGACATTCGTCAACAAACAATGCAACAACAGAAAAACAAAAACTCAGGCGGAATCAATGGCACTTTGCACTGGACCGCTAAAGTATCAAGCGTGCACATTTGATGAGAAAGTTGTGCAGAGGGTCAACTCATTGCTTTGCCTGTGCACGGGCGCCATATGAGGGGAAGAAGTAGGCCCTGATGGTTGTCGTATACCTCAAAAAGGTTAATTTGCACATAACGCTTTCCAAACACGGAAGCGAAATTGAAACGACAAGCAGGTTATGAGGAACCGCAGTTCCACATGGCTGGCTGCGTGATGTTGTGCGACTCGTCGCCGTCTGGGGAGCAGCGTTGGCAACATCCGAAGTGCTCTTCGCAACACCGCCATCTTGGTTGTTTTGACTACGGGAATCACACATTTCGCGTTATAACTTCACACAGCGTAGCTCAATCGCGCTGAAATTTTGCATGGTTGATTCCCTTAAGAGCTTTACATGCAGACAACATAATGTTGCGCGTGCATTGAGTATTTGCAAAGCACGGCATGCCGGCGCTGATAGACTTTTATAGGGTAACACCCTGCCCTTATGAAAAAAGTTTTCTATATTGTATATAGTTTGTAAACAAGGACATAGAATGGGAGCATTAACCCTGAATAGAGAGTGTATAGAGCATTTATCTGGTTTCAATGTGGTTCCTTACAATAATTGGTGATAGAAACAGATACAAACTGGATCGCAAATTTGAATAGAAGCTGGAAACGATACTTTATAGAAACTAGAAACAATATTAGGTAGGAATTGGAGAGCATATTACAAGTCGTATACAATATGAATAGAATCTCGTTTCATTTACGATACAGCTTCCACAACTGGTTGACTACGCATTGTTTGTGAAGCCTAGCCGATGGCAGTAGCTCGATAATCTTCTTTTGTATTTCAAAAACCAGGAACATCCCACCCACTGCGTGCCATCCCACTCCAAACCGAAAAAAAAAAGAAAAGAAAAGGAGAGGAGAGAAAAACAAACCGAACACTTGCACACGCACAAGCCTGTGACGTGCTTGCAGAGGAACAGATACTGGTAGAACACGCAACGAAATGGCTAGGCCACATGTGGAGCCGTCCTAGCCCGAGATGCAACCACACGGGTGAGGAGAGCACGCATAGATTGTTATTTCGGTAGCGAATAACAGTAACTAAAAATATTTCCTCCAACTGCTTAATATATTACTGCATTAAGGACTGTGTTTATTACTCAAATTACTCGAACTAACCCAGCACAATATCCACACCAAATTAATGTGGTGCTGCACGTTGCGCATACATGGAGCCAGCCCCGTACTATGCGATTAGCTACTGCTCTCAGTGAGTTACACTTGGTTTAAACGATGGTATAGACAGTTGAAATAGGTACAAAAATGGTACTTCCGCCCTGGTTTACCTTTTTTATACATACGCTTTTTATACCTTTTCCTCTGACAGTGTAGAAGCAGCAGTTCGTCAAGTACAACATTAAAAAGTACTAAACGGTAAATGTTCACGTTGCCTGAAGTGATAAGTCACAATATTGCTATGAGCATTTGTATCTATGTCCATACATGCACAAATCACATATTAGTTGTTCTTCAAATGTACAGCATAAAACAAGTAAAACATGCGCGTAAATAAGACCTTTCGGCGCCTAGTATTAGCTCTATACAGACTGTATAGAAAATGTATACATTCTAGTTCCTGAATCCTGTATAGAATGTGTATAGAGTTTACCAGTTAAAAACCCTATACAGCTTTTATCTATTTCCTATGCACAAGATTGACACTAGATACGATAGATAGATTATCTATAGGTCCTGTATAGAAACTAGAAAATCATTCTTATAGCCGACTTGCCGGCTTCGTTTCCCGTCGGCGCAGGGTGCGGGCCACCACCGCTCCTGTGGCTATGGGCGACCGGCACTCGGTGTCGGGATAGCTGGCGATGGTTTTCTCGCCGGTAGCGGGATTTTGAAAACCGTAGGAGTATTACTAGTATTTATATTAACACGGTTTATTTCGGCATGATTTATTTTGGACGGTTTATTTCGGTCACCACCCGAGGAGAGCACGCATAGATTGTGATTTCGGTAGCGAATAACAGTCACTAAAAACATTTCCTCCAACTTCTTAATATATTACTGCATTAAGGACTGTGTTTCTTATTCAAATTACTCGAACTAGACTATCACAATCTCCACACCAAATTAATGTGGTGCTGCATGTTGCGCATGCATGGAGCCAGCCCCGTACTATACGATTAGCTACAGCGATCAGTGAGTTACACTTGGTTTAAACGATGGTACAGACAGATGAAATAGGTACAAAAATGGTACTTCCGCCCTGGTTTACCTGTTTTATACATACGCTTTTTATACCTTTTCCCCTGACAGTGTACAAGCAGCAGTTCGCGCAACATTAAAAAGTACAAAACGGTAAATGTTCACGTTGCCTGAAGTGATAAGTCACAATATTGCTATTAGCAGTTGTATCCATGTTCATACATGCACATATCACATGTATTAGTTGTTCTTCAAATGTACAGCAAAAAACAAGTAACACACGTCCGTAAATAAGGTCTTTCGGGGCAGGTAGTATTAGCTCTATAGAGACTGTATAGAAAATGCATACATTCTAGAGTCTGAATCATGTATAGAAACTGTATAGAGTTTACCAGTTAAGAACCCTATACAGCTTCTATCTATTTCCTATGCACAAGATTAACACTAGACACGATAGATAGATTCTCTATAGGTCCTGTATAGAAACTAGAAAATCATTTTCATAAGGGTGTAGTGACATGAACGGGTGGTGTGCACTGAACTTGGTACGGCTACAACACAGGAGGCGAAGGGGGCAGTAAGACGGGTTGCGTGGGCTGCGTAGGCGATTGATCAAAACTGTCTGTGCGTCCCACGGTGAATACTTGAGACTTGAGAGGTGCCTCCGGGCTTGACTTGAGTGCATAACGAGCTTGGTACTGACAAATGTGACTCGTTGGCAGGTGAAGCGGCGCAACAACTGCGGCTTGCTGCGAAAGCAGACTGAGGTTGTTCATCGAGGCAGTAAGTTGCTGTAAGATAGCCGAATACAGAGCGGCCGTAGTCACTGTGTCATCTTGTGGGGGATCCTGCTCTTGTGGATGCATGGTGTTACGCTCTTCTTCAAGACACGTGGTGGGGCGTTGAACGAGTTCGTCTTTGGAGCCAGTGGCGTCCAGGTTGCGGCGTGTGAGCTCAGTCTGAAGTAACTTTGAGCTGTGGCAAGTCATTGTTGCGGCATCGACCCAAGCAGCACGCCAATATTGGACCCCTATGGGCTGCCAAGATTACCAATATTGATCCAATATGGGCTGCCAATAATGGTCGAATATGGGGAGTGCAACCAGGCTCCATATAGGACGAATATGGGCTGCCCATATTGGCAAGCCCATTTTGCACATATTGCGCCAATATTTCCGTGATAACGCCAACGGGGACTCGGAGTAATAATAAAGCATTATCCGGTTTAATATCCACCACTGATATTACTTCTCTGTTCTTTTTTGCTTTTTCATTTCTGCTGATCTTATTCATCCACGTTGCATAGCATTACAAAAACAACACTGCATCGCCCCAAAAACGAAGAACAGGCACTATGCCCGTCTTCCTGAAGGACCCAGGCAGTCCCACGTAACTTCCAATGCCAAACATTGTATTGTTGATTGATTAGATGAGTCATACAATTAGTGAGCCCATCTTCCTTATCGTTCCAATGCCAAACATCCCTCAGAAGCCTTCATGGGGATCGTAATAGTGTATGCACCAAAAATTTCCAACCCGCTTCTAGAGTACAAAGGAGAGAAACACTTTCGTCACGGTGACGGACATCCGCCTCAGCAACTTACAGTGCCTGCAGTAACTTGAAAGCATCTAGCTTTACAGAAGAGACATCCCTTTCTATCAAACATTGTATTTTTTACTTGACCTGCCACAATTCCGTCGTCATTAGAGGCAGTGATTTTCCCAGCGCCCCTCCACACCCCCCTAACACCCCCAAAATTTGTCAACCCCCCCCTCCCAAGTCATCTGGCCCTGTCGGATATTCAAATCAAACCTTGATATTTACGCTACCTACTGGTTTTGAAAGCTGTGAGTAAAGCATAAAAAAAGTAACAGCAGTTTAAAGGGTCTCTGACCAGAACCTGGAGAGCCTTTTCCGCAGTGGCTACCGATAGAATACACAAATGCAACTTCACATACGTAAATGCATGCCTCAACACCTCGTAGTTTTTGTAAACTCGAATTTTGAACATCGCGGTTCACGCCGACGTTGGCACACCTAGCGTCAAATCAAGAGAACGTACGCATATATAGAAAACTCATCTGGTCATCTCACTGGGATGACGTCAATCGCCCATGCAATCAGAGCGCAGAATGCCGTCACGTGATCGAGCACTACAACAACAACTTTCAGCAAGAACCAACATTTTTACGCCGATATACTGTTGTCACAATGTCTGGAAATAAAAAGTATGTATGTACTTCGAAATCTGCGACCTGTTTTATAACTGCGACAATCCAATTAGCGACTCCCGTTGAAAGAGGAGCTACGAGGCTACGAACTACGACGACTTTCGGGATCCAGCGTGCTGTTTCACAGCGTTAGTGTAGTGTGTGTATTTCCAAGTTTTCTTTATTTATATCTTTTGGAACAACGACCAATTTATCGAGGTACACAAACTTCATTTGACATGCCTCGGTTGTGTCGTCAAAGCGAGATTTCTCGGCGGGCATTCAGTTCCGTACGATACTGCGCGTTCAACCGCAGCGGCAGGTATATGGTTGGCAGGGGATTTTGCCAATCGTATTTGAAGAATGCAGAATATGAGACGGACCCCTCAGTTTGAGTACAAAGAACCTCCGCCTACAGCAGTCCGCAGTGCTTTCCTTGAATCTATCTTCCAAGACTCTTGCATCTGGACGTGACGAGGTTAGTGTCTTCTGTATAATTTATACAGTGATTACTCTCCTTGTGAGAATTACGTTGTGGTATGCAGATGTTAGGAGACCATTTACGCAACAAAGAAAAATAAGGATTAAAGAAAACTGAAGTTTACGCACTAAATCAAAAGACTACTGTACAATTCCGAGTGTTGTTCAGAATGCATCCATGCCAATGCAGTAAGCAACATCCACAGTACGTAAAATGAAGCTGTGTATTCCGCATCTAGGCGTAACATTTTAATTGTCACAGCAGTGTGCACCAATGTAGTTTATGACTTCTTTGGACAAGATGTGGAACCAAATGTTGGAAATACAAGGCAGGGATCAGGTACAAGTTTTCTTCTATTTGTTTTCCTTATAATATGCAGCATACTGCACATAATAAAGAAGGGCTCTGGATTCTAAACCAACGCAGTTGAAATCCTTAGTTTACCCCAAGCTGTACTATGTCGTCTAATCTGGGGAAACACCACAGAGGGCAACTACGATAAAACTGCAGTGCACAAAAAAAAAGAAAGAAAGCCTGGTGTATGACAACCATGTCTACAGGTGCAATGTGCTGAACCCTCGTTGCAAAGAGGCCCACCAGGGGTGCCACTACAATCGATCCATCCATCCAGCCCCTCAGCTCCTTCAAGACATGCAAAATACAGTAGACAAAGTGTTCACTTGGAAATCAGACACTTACATAAAATTGCCTTGCAAATTCAGGATCTTTTAGCGCCATCCCAAACACTTGCCATTACGGTATGAAATCCATCACTGTACCACGTTACAAGATTCCACTGCTACGGACCAACTACAGAAATCAGCAGAAACCGTTCCTTTTCCGAAAAAAAATTTTTCAGCTGATTGGGAATACCTTCCTGTGTCCAGTTTCAATTGTGTATTTTATTTATGTGGTTGTGATTTGCTGTATGCTCCTAGTGGTAATATCTCAGTTATCGCACACTGTATTGGTGCTAGGCACCTCATCAGGCTGATGCTTTCGTGAAGTGATTTTCTATGAAGTGAGATCCTCATAAATTTATATGGCTTTTTTTAACAGTGTTAGGGTGATGACTTCATGGAAGTGGAAGGAACAGGAGAGGGACAGGGGGACAGAGGGACAGGAAGGGAACAGGAGAAGGAACAAAAAACTTTTTGTTAGTAAAAACTTCATGCTATATACCACATTTATAAAATAAATTGGTCCCGTACCTGACGAACAACTGTCATGACCATTGCCAGATGTCTATCTGGCCTATCACCTGTCCTCGTTTTCTGTTTTTAATGTCACACAACATTCTTACCAGAAATGAAGATGCTCGCAACCCTGAACTACCTATGTGGTATTTTGAGAGCAGCAAAACAGTGTTCAACGTAATAAAGCCTTACTGTTTGAAAATTGAATGTCGCTACATTTAGCCAGAAACACAGTTGTTAATGGGCAAGTCTTCTAAAGCGCATTTGTACTGCCCCATTCCATTCCTTCAAATCCCGATTCCCTCAAAAACGGAAATCCTGGGAAAAGTCACTGGGTCACATCATACTTGACGTCATAGGATACGGTCACGTGCTAGTGACGTCATGTGAGACCGTGACGTAGTATGTCGCACCCCCCTCCCCCCACTGATCTCCAACCCCCCCTTCTAGAAGAAAATCCTGGACAAATCACTGATTAGAGGAACCAGCGACATTTTAGCCCGTATCAAACGTCCGATCCGAGTGTCGCGCATGCGCATTAGTTGTAGGACGCGTGATTTCGCTCAAACGACCACGCTCTCAGTCGGTTCGACCGATTGGCATTGGCATTGAAGGAAACAGGCGGGACAACCTTCATGTCGCGTGATACTCAACAAGTATCACGGGCTGTGCACGGGCTGTGCTCCGCTGAAATTTTATTCCAGCGGAGATCGCGCCGGCAACGGCTCTGCACGAGAGGATAGCGATGGCGCTGCATGGCGATGGCGCTGGAACCGCTGCAGCATCATAAAACAAGGTGGCGGCTGTTTGCAATAAGTGGAAAGCACGGAGGAGAAGTAAGGAGACCGGACTCTGCCGTGCCGCCGTTGAGAAAGCGTGGTCCCGATTCCTCGAGTCTATTTGTGGCCGCGGCGCGGCGCTCGCGTTCCGTCAAGTACTTGCTCCTCTGAAATGACGTTCCTGTAATGCGCTGTTTCAGATGTGCTAATGTGTCCAGTGCGAGCAGAAAAATATTTTGATAAATAAACACGATTGTATCCAGGAACGATTTCTCTCTGAATTTTTCGCCTCCAGTTTTTGTTGATGCAAAGCGAGAAGCTTTTATTCTACAATGTGGGGAAGCCGCCGTCAAGAGGGCTTCGAGTTGGCTTCAGGGCTTGAATGTCTCCATAAGCGCAGTCGGCTCGCAGTTAAGAAACTGTCAAGGATCGCGGAAGTGCGTTTTGAATTTGAGAAAAAAAAACACCCAAACGAACACAAAGGTGCGGTTTGACATCGTACAGGATGGATAAGTTGCATCAGCCGGCAACACACGACTGCGAGATGTACATTGATGAATGGTGTGCATTGATTATTATTACTTCCCACGAACAACTCACAGCGTAGAGAAATGAGGTCATTGAGCTGGTTAATCCACATTTGCATTCCAGCTGTTGCACGAGAGCTTTGTCGTGCGCGTTTCTGCCAGGCGCTTCGTGTGCAGAACGGTTAGGGAAACGGAAGCTTTTTGTCGTAACTGTGATGATTCCGCTAGGATAGAGTTACATTTCGCATGCCACCGTACACGAATTTAATACCAAGGCGCTAGAACGCACTCTCTGTCACGGGTTTCTACACGTGGTACAGGATTTAGTACATGTACTTCTGCTTAAGGAACGGATCACGAGGACGATTTTCATCTTGGTGTCCTGTGGGGGTGTAAAACCCATATCTATAGGTATGTTCCGACATATAGCGATTTGCTATATAGCGCTACAAAATTGCGCAATATCTTTCTCCTCGCAGTGCTCCAAGACGCTGAAAAATAGCGTTTGTCGCAGTTGAGCTCGTGTCAACTTTTTCAGCGCTAATGTTAGCACTACATTCGTGTTGACCAATGAGGAGCTGCTTCAGCGATGACGTCGCGGAAGTCCTGGAGTTGTTTTGCTTCCGCAGTTCACGGCACGGCGGCCGCATTCGAACCGGCGAGTCTGTCATCCAAAATGCCTGCTAATTTTTCGTTTAGTCAGTTGATCAAACTTGTTCGTCCGCAACTCCGCATGCTGTCGAACTCCGGAGGCGCTATGATGGGTAGCTTCCTCCTATCACACGAAAGCGAGGCAGCCGAAAGTAAAAAAAAAAAAAGAAAAAAAAGAAGGATTGTAGCTCACCAGAAAATATTAGTTCATTACTGGAGACACCGTGTTCATGTTTATCAAACAAACACTGGTTTTCAACGCCTTGTAGTAGAGTATTCGAACACAAACGGCGCATTGCCCAGCGGCAGATTTCCCGGAGGGAACGCGAGCGCCGCCCCGCGGCCAACAATTGACTCGAGGAATTGGGACATCATTCTCCAGTTGAGTTCGGTCTCCTTACTTCTGCTCCGTGGTGGAAAGTCTAGTTGTTGAGTTCCAGCTAATATTATAGTGGGATTGCCACGTACGTTGACTGTTTCGAACAATGTGTGTCATCTGCGGGAAGTTGTTGGATGTAAGGACGTATTGAATTGGGCATTTCACACGCTTCAACGTCCAATCTTACCGTTCTGCTTGGGCATTTGTACAACACGGGTACGTACCACTTTCTGCATTTTCACTCAATATTGAGGTGTGCACGGGCAATATGGGGGAAATCCTGGCAAAACGGGTTCCATATTGGACCCGTATCGCCAACGACCAGCCAATATGGGTCCAATATTGTGTGCTGCTTGGGGAGCTCAATCTAGTTGATGCCAGTGCAGTGCAGAAGCGGCGGACAAAAGACCAGGATGACGTGCGAATGGGCGGTCTCGGAGAGGAAGGACACCGAAAAATGGCGAAACGGGCAGTGAAAGCGAATGCATAGGCGACTAGTGGGCATTGGTTGCGCCTGGTTATGCTGTGTTACGCTTGCTCTGTGGGTGAGAGGGGTCTCGGAAGGCCAGGAGAGGGCAAGGACACCATGTTTCTCGAAGAAATGCGGGGGACGTCCATCTTGAACCGTTGGAAGGAGTTGCCTCAGGACAGAAGCCGCCGATATTTCGAACAGAGACTGTTCTTCTTCTGGGCGAACAGCCTTCTTCGAAGACTGTCGAGGGCGACTGTGAGGGCGAACAGTCTTCTTCGAACAGTCTCTGTTCGAAATATCGGCGGCTTCTGTCCTGAGGCAACTCCTTCCTACATTCTACCGGTTCGCTGGATTTCTACCCATCTACATCTTGAACCGTTGATTTTCATGGCGGCTGTGGCTGTTGTGAAGTTGTGAATTGGTTGCTGCTGCTGGCTTGTATTGGGCTTGAATCAGATCGCTTGCAAACGACGGTGAAGGCGAAAATATGTGGCTGGGTGCTGGCCAGCTGACCTGGGCTTGGTCTCGCTGACTCAAACCGTAAAGACGCACTTACTGAGGCAGTGTGGTCGACTGTGCAAAGAAGGTGGGGCTTGGATGAGATCGCTTCAAAAGAACCGTGAAGGCGAAAATGACTGGCTGGTGGCGTGAGGCTTGGGCTCGCCACTCCATCAGTAAAGGCAGGCTTACTGAGGCAACAGAGATTCGAGGGTCGACTGCGAGCTGGTCTGCGAGCTGGACTGATCGAGAGCAACCTATGGTGCAATGGTCCACAATGGCTGTCGGAAGAATTTATCTCGTCAACCATTGATACTATCGACAGTGGCTTCGCCGAGACGAACATACCTTCTGTGCAGTATCTGCAGAATACATCGACCCTGTCCTAGGATTACCCGACTACAGCTCCATAAAGCGTGCGTTACGAGTGACTGCTAATGTACTCAGGTACCACAACCTCCGGCATCCACTGTGAGGAGGGGTGATGATGAAGGATCAAGAAGCCGGGCTAATAATATAATACCACTCTTATTAACTGGGAAAACAGTGCGTCCGAATACTACAGAGACGAGGCAGACCCCCACAGCTCCCCACAGAGCCCATAGTTTGAGATAATTCAGGCAACACTGGGCATGCAACCAATGAAAATGAACTAGGATATTTAGCATTATCAGGAGTCTCTCAGTTTGGCTCGCCTTTCGGCCAGTCCTGGCTACCATCGGCTTTTGCTTTTACTGGTTTTCATGCCTGACGCTCGTTATTCCGTATTCCAAAGCAGGTAGGCAGATTTTTGACAAAATACACATTTATTTGGTACATAGTATTGACTCAAAAGCCTGACACAAATATTCACCGTGCGTACAGAGCCCAAAGCGTTGCGTTCGTTGACTGCAATCAAACGAAATTCGAACTTAAAAAAAAACAAACACAGTCTACTACTAGAAGCGAGCGACGTTCACATGAGTTGCATGCGATTTCACGGTGAGCATCTTCTTTCGTTGCTTGCAGTGCATCGAAGGTTACAACGAAACGGGAAATGCTTGTGTCGCACCGCCACCGAATCCTGTCTCCGTTGTCACTGCATTTGAAAATGCAACAGGGCGACAGCGCTCAAAAGTGTTGTTCAGGGGTCAGCTCACCACTGCATTTCAGTTCTGAACTGGAGAGACTGTCACTGTTCGTAGGATACTTGTGTCGGGAAACATCACGACACGCGCAGAGTCATGTTGACACACGAACAAATCCGCGAGCACACTTCTCGGTGCTGTCAACCGACATCATCGGGACGCTGCCACCCTTCTCTTCTCGTAACTGTCCGTCAGACCGGCTGCCCGCGAAGGAATGCTATTTCGAAACTTTGCCAACCAATCGCAGAGCGCGCAGTGCTCTTCGGCCAATGGGTATCAACTATGATATCTGACGCTGTAACACCACGTGACTATAACGTGGAATTATTTTTTTACTGCCACGAATACGGGGAGCTATTGAGGCCTGGCCGAGGCACCAAGTCTCTCTCCGACGGCGGGCAAGGAGGATAGTTACAAAAGAAGCGCCGCCGTAGGGAGTCCGGAGAGAGTTGTCGCACTCGCTACTACACTACTACGAAGCAGAGCAGCTGAGCAAGATCGCTGAAGACAAAGCCGAGCGGCTGAGCCATTTTCCCGCTGTTTGTTAGCGGCACGAGCAACCACTAACTGAAGAAACCTTCATTGTCATGAAAAGTATGGCAAGGTGCACAGAGCGCAAGACTTGTTTCTGTCACGAGTAAGTAAAATTTTCCGTTCTTACAATTTTCAAATTTTGCACGATACAGACACTAAAGAATGCACGAGTTCGTAATGTTTCTTCAACTTTCGGACATCATTTCACGGATTTTCAGCGGAATACGCTCCACAGTTAAGTCCACTGCTGAGGTAAAGGCATTGCGGGTGTCATAGGGGTCAGTTGCCCCATACGAGGCGGGGTAAGTTGTCACATGCTTCAACTGGTAGAGCAACGGACAGCGCAAACTATATCTGCGAGAAAGTGCTTCAGTAGCTTTTGGTACATGTTAAAGATCGTGTAATAATTTAGTGCCGCTTTAACATTCAGAATGCAGGTCAACCAGCCAGTAATGGCTAACTTGCATGAATCCTGTACAGCTGGGACAAACGTGGATATATAAAATGTAAGGCTTAAGATAATAGGTTCTTCTCTGCTAGGTTAGTTTGTTCTCGATGTTCACTTCCAATGGTATTCCATTCCGTACACCTCCACAATAGAGATTACAAGAAAATACAGCTGAGACAACCTGCCCCGCAACTGGGGCGTATTGTCACACGTGACGACGTCCACGAAAATCTGTCTTAGAAACTGTTTTTGGAAGCCAGCTTTAGTTTAATATGTGCGTGGTCTAGCTAAAAGATCGCCCTAAAATGCAGCGGCGGTTACGAACGTAGTTTCGTCACAGCAATGTCAGATGTAAAAACTGTGACAACTCTTCCCGGTCTCCCTATAGGAGCGTGGGTTGGCGCCACTACGTACGCTCACGCCGCAGTCAAGAACAACCGAACTAATTTCAGAGGGGGAACTAAGTGCAGCCGAATTCGTCTGGATACGATGCACACAAGCAGAATCATTCCCCGAGGAAGCCGTAGCTCTTATGGCCTCCGCTCCTGCACCCCCTTCATCGACTGTACAAGCCTTACGCCCCTTCTTAGATTCAAGCTCTGTACTTCATGTGGGTGGTCACCTGCAACAAGACTGGGACGGCATTCGACATTCCACCCTTCTGCCCTCCAAACACCGATCTACTGATCTACACATCTTAAGGCTGGTTTAGAGTCCGACGTAGTCTTCGCCCATCGCCGCCCGCGTTCCGCGCCGACAGCCAGCGTTCGCTACGCCACGCTTCCCCATCCTACCCAGGTCATAGTCTGACGCGATTCGGCGCAGCGCAACGAAAACACCACCGGCGATTTTCACATTTCATAATGGGAAAGCAGTCATATCTGCACCCGCTTGCTGAAATCCGACTAAAGACAATCCGTGTTCCCATCGTCTGTACTGTTATATTTGTACTACTGTAATACGGTTGGTACACCCCAAACATGAACACTGATTAAGAAAGACACACGTCTTCCCAGCTTTTCTCCTCCTTTTGCTTGTCTCCACAGTCCATCCGCAGTTTATTATATAGGCACGGATGTTCCTTTCCAGTTTCGATGAAAAGCTCAATGGGCGACGCCATGTTGGGAAATTCGAGTCCACGCCGTGCTCAGCTCGCCGGTCACCGCCAGATGTAGGGCATTGCTCTACTCCCCCGACGGCGGCTGGCGTAGCCGTGCGTTGCCGCCGCGCCGTGCTTCGCCGGGTGTCGTCGCACTATGAACTCACCGGCGGCGGCTCGCGATGCGCAGCGGTGCGCTATGCATCGTTACGCCCCGCTCCGGCGGACTCTAAACCAGCCTTTAGACACCCACTAGCGTCTACCTCACGCAGGAACCAGACACTCTCAGCGAGCTACGTCAGGAATACTGGGTCCTAAAGGGACGCCAAACTGTTCGCCGAACCTAACACATACGTTTTAGTGCAAGCACAGACACTGATCGCCAGACAATGCACCAATAGCTCAATTGCAACGCAAACCCACAATTCGCGGTCACCCCCCCCCCCCCCCCCCCCCCCCGCCAGCGCGCTCCGCCACTATGCTCATCCGCTATGCGGGAAGCGGCCTTGCAGGATGCGAATTCAATGGGAGACAGCGTTTGTGCCAATTAACAGCAAAACAGAATAAATATTTTAAGATGTCATCGTCTAGTACAGAAGAGTACCATAGAAAGAACCCCTGAAGACATGAAAGGCACTAGCAGAATATAAATCTAGTGCACCCTGGCCAAATGAATTGTAATGCATTGCGCCTATGGGGATTCTGTCGATTTTTGCGCAGGGCCCACATTTAGACTACGATTTTTCGACAAAGCCAGTCAAATTGTGGAAATGTCATCGCCTATTTTTAGTCAGCACGTCCTCCAGGCCACATACCAACCACGGCAAGATGTGTGAGTATTAATCCTCATGCACTCAGGGCCTTCAAAGTTGCGACTCAGACAGGGTTCCCCTCCTAGGCGCTCGATGGACTAAGTCCCAGTATTATCGTAATGCGGATGCAGTGAGACTGTACGGCCGGTCTGAAGGAGTTCGAAAGGCGGACGGTCATTTTTTCCGGAACTCCAAAGGGCTGACAGAATGGACAACTTATTTGCGTTGAGTGAGTAATATACAAATGATACCGTTTTGTATTTTATATCGCTGTTTTATTAAACTGTACAACTTGATAAAATTGTCAATTTTCGAAGCGATTTTGTCAAACGCGATCTCTCAGGGTGCAACACGGGAACAAGGTACGGGGTTGAAACGCCGTTATCTTACTTTCAGATATACATATTACAAAATCAGCTTAGGACATCTTTAATATTATTGTTATATCAAATGACATTAAGCCCCAAAGTTGATGAAATTGGCCATTGGGCCATTTCGAGTGCCGTTTTGGAGGCGATTTTGTCAAACGCGACCTCTCACGGTGCAACAGGGGAACAAGGTACGGGGTTCAAACGCCGTTATCTTACTTTCAGATATAAATATTACAAAATCAGCTTAGGACATCTTTAATATTAACGTTATGTCAAATGATATTAAGCCCTGAAGTTGACGAAATTAACGATGAAAGATGAAAGTCACTGAAAAGGTTAGCCAGCTGTGGGGCTTTGTTTGTATCTGTCCCTTCCATGCTTTTCCAGCCTCAGAACATCAGTTTCTCTCTTGATGAAATTAGTCATTTGGCCATTTCGAGTGCCATTTTGGAGGCGATATTGTCAAACGCGACCTCTCAGGGTGCAACAGGGGAACAAAGTACGTGGTTCAAACCCCGTGATCTTACTTCCAGCTATACATATTGTAAAATCAGCTTAGGACATCTTTAATATTATTGTTATATCAAATGATATTAAGCCCCAAATTTGATGAAATTGGCCATTTGGAGTGCCGTTTTGGGGGCGATTTTGTCAAACGCGACCTCTTAGGGTGCAAAGGGGAAAATGGTACGGGGCTCAAACTCCGAAATCTGGATTTCACGTATGCATTCTGTACAACCAGCTTAAGACATTTTTGATATTACAGTATTTTTATATCAGATCATATTAAGCCCCAAACTTTTTTTTTTTTTTTTTGCCTTCGCGAGTGTCGTTTTGGAAGAAGTTTCCTCAGACGCGACTTCTCCATGTACAAGGGAAACAGGCACGCCCTGGCACTACGATTAAAGGGGCTTCGCACGTTTTAAAGGGCTCGATCTGCTGCCGAACGTTGCGGTAGCCTCTGTTACAATCCCAGTACAAGCCGTTCATAGTATCTTTTTGGCACCATGATACAAGTCATTTGAGTTATTGTAAAGTGCCCTGCTGCCGCCTCTTCCAAATTTTGCGGTAGTCTCCGATACAATCACAGGAGAGGGGCATAACATAAGCCGTCGCGTCGTTGTATGTGTGTAATATGCCTTTGCCTCCATGATTAAAGGGGTTTCTGCATGTTTTAAAGGGCTCTGCTGCAGCCTTTTATGGAGTTTGCGATCGCGTCCCTTATAATTCCAGTAGAAGGGTAGTGGCATTAGCGGTTGCGAATACGTATGTGACTTTGGAACTATCGACCGTAAGGGGTATCGACCGTTTTAAAGGGCTCTGCTGCCGCATTTTCCGTATTTTGCAGTAGGCTCTGTCACAATCCCAGTAGAAGGGCACACCACAGGCCATTGATGACATATCTTAGCCAGCATGATACAAGGGGTATGCTGCATCCTTTTCCGATATTTGCGGTCGCCTGTGTTATGATATCGGTAGAATGGCATAGTATAGGTTGTTGATAATAAGTCTTTGGCAGCATGACACAGGGGGTTTTGCTCGTTTAAGAGGGCTCTGCTGCCACGTTTTCCGAATTTGGCGATCGCTTGTGTTATAGCCCCAGCAGAATAGCATTGCACAAGCCACTGATGACCTTCTTTCTTTCGCTTCATGATAGAGGGAGTGTCGCCCATTTTAAAAGGCCTTGCTGCCGCCGTATCCGAATTTTGCGGCCCCCTTTTGCGCAATTCCAGTAGAAAGGCATAGCATAAGCAGTCATGAATGTGCCTTTGGTACCATGATACAAAGGGTTTCACCCGTTTTAAAGGGCTCTGCTGGCGCCTTTTCCAGACTTTGCGGTCACCACTGTTAAAATCGCAGTACAAGGGCCTATAGTATAAGTTGTTGGTAATAGCTTCGCTATGCAGAATACATCAGTGACTCTTTATGGTGTATTCCTTGGATGCCCCTGCCGTAATCGGTGTTGCAGAAAGGTTGCTTTTTTTTTAACGTTTCGCAAAGAAGTTGGCAATGCAATGCAATGAAGTTGGCATGCAAACATGATGCAATGTTTCAGAAGAAGACTGTGGGTCATTTCTTGCAGGTAGACGTGTAAGCGAAGCATGGACTTCACTATGCGTGCTGCACTTCGAGAAAAATTGGTTGATTACCATGAACAGTGAAATTCAAAAGGCTCTGTAAAGGATATGTGTTGTCATGTATAATGTCTTTTCCTCAGACTTTAGCACCCCAAGCAGCACAATGTACTGGAAGTCGAGTGCAATAGGGGTGGACGGTATGTGTCTTATCAACGTTCTTTACCTTCACGAGTGTGTTCAAGGCCTTCCACCTACCCGTCCACCCCTATTGTACTCGACTTTCAGTACACTGTGCTGCTTGGGACCAGTGCTCGTAGGTGTCTGCTGCCGCGTAAGTGTTCGGACTGCCGGCGATTTGCCGTGCAAGTTCACTTTTGTGCCTCGTATCTTGGCAGGTTTTTTCCTTGCCATATCGTCGCGGCTCTCTCATGCTGAATTCAAACGTCAGGTATCAGCTTTTAGTCCGTTGTGCAACCATATCAGCAGCGAAGAGCAACGAAAACTTCTTCTTTGTCATTGTTGTTGCGGCTGGCACTATCATCAATGCGCATAGAAGCCAAGATGCGGGACCCGACGTGATAAGATGTCTGCGTGATTTCGAGTGGAGCGAACCATAGGGGGTATATGTTTTAACAGACATCGGCAAAAAACTCATGAGTGCGATAAATCGCGATATCCACAATCACCGAAGCGAAGAGTCTCACGTGATTCTAATCATTTTGACAAGGCACTTGCGATTATCTTAAACAAGGTTTATGGAACATGAATGAGGTGGGAAGTTCTTATGGTTGCGCCCAGCTGTCATCTTATCTCGCTGGTCCGAGTATTGCGATCACACTGTGGCGCCCCACGGCGGTTAGAAAAAGCAATCTCAATAAAACCAGACTACGTGATGGCGCGCTTCATGTAATGATTTCGTGAGTGCGCCATCACAAGCTGCGATGCTTTGAAGGCCGGTGCACTTTGCTTGAAAATGAAACAGCTCGGGCTTCCTTCTCTTTTTGTCTTTTTCTTCTTTCTTTTTTTTTTTTTTTGTGTGGCATGGTCGATTCTGCTGTATTGTATCCCGATGTATTGTATTGTATCCCGATGTATTGTATCTCGATGTATTGTATTGTATCCCGATGTATTGTATCTCGATGCCGATGCGCATTTGTTGTACTGCGGGTACAATTGGTTCTTCGTTAGATCTACATCGTTTTGTAGCCTCACATTTTTATTATAACGGCTTCCACCAGGCCTTCAAGAAAATCACAATTTGTCCTGTTTCGAGAACACTAGTTTGCGTGTGCACAAACTCCCCTGCATGTCCCTTGCGGAATGAAAATCGCTATTAAGCGTTTGAAGCACAGCATTTCCGGAGACGGTGACAAAGCCGTGGCACAAGTTATAGTGCATCGTACGCTATCATCTTCGCGTACGTAAGGGACAGCATGATGGTTCTGTGCACTGCGCGAAACTCTCTTTATGTATTTCGCGTGTCCAAAACCGCCAACGCTATCCCTTACGTACGCAAGGGCGATAGCGTATGATGCACTAAACTCTCTAATGTCTTTGTAGTTTGCTACATGAAACATCGTTCTACATTGCACACGTTTTGGTCGTTACCGGCCTCAGCGGCTCATCGGTGTAGCGTGTTCCCTTATGATCACAAGATCGCGGGGTCGAATCCGGCCGAGGAACTTTGTAGTTGGGTACAAGTTGGTTAGAAACGCCGTCTTCCCCGAGAGACGTTACATACGGAGTGCCGTGTGGTGAGCCTTCATCACAGGTGACCCTCAAGTGGGCAAAAGCAATCTTCAGACCGACGGCTGTGGCGCCGCTCATGATCTCAGCTGCCTCGTGACGTAAACCCCTATTAATAATAATAACAATAATAAAATACTCACCAATTATTATTATTATTATTATTTTCGTTTTTTGTCTTTCTCTTTTTCTTTTGTTGTTGTTGTTCCTGTGCACAGGACTGGAAGCCCCCTCTTATTGTAAAACCTCTACGCCAGAATTTACAACCAACAGACTGTCGCTATTTATGATAACATACACTCTCTCCCCCAAAAATGAAATAGCTGTTTTCTCTCACAAACCGCTCCTGTATCTCATCAGAGATAATACAGCGTCAGTCGCTGGCGCTGCGGGGTGGCACGTGTGTTGTTATCGCTATCGCACGAATGCACTCGTAATGCCCTATGGTCACGCTTTATAATATCGCGAACGTGTGACGGCAATCACCAGTGTCACTGTTTTTCTTTCGTAGCGTGGTAGCCTGCGATAACCAGCGATCCTCGGCTGATTGAGTACAGTATCGCACCGACGCTGCAAATAGTTTCCCTGTGAGTACGGGATGACGGACACCATAGCGGCCACCACTGATTACGCATGGGACTGCAATGGGCGCATACTATATCAGATGATTGTGATCGTGAGTTATCGTGAGTCAACATGCCGAGCTCTGTGTGTTTATGGATACATATCTATAGGGGGGGGGGGGGTACATGCATTGGTAGCCAAGATGTATTAGGCAATCTCAGGTATTTCAGGGGGGGGGCTGGAAAAATTCAGGGGGAGTGTACACCTCCCTGGGAGGGGAGGGTAATGAATCTCCTGGAAATGACCGCAATTATAGCAACGTACCTTAGCGTAAAAGAAATAGAAAAGGAACAGCTGAGCCGTATAGTTGTTAGGTATCCCCATATACAGTTCATCAGTGAAAAACTTCACTTGACACACCAACAGAAAGAAATGAGCTGCCTTTCCAAATGAGACACAGAAAACTTGAAAGGCGTTTCAAGTTCTTCGTACATAGTTCTTCACGAACGATTCTCCCAACGCCCAGGAGCCCTGAAATTGTCGGTTTACACAATGTATTGAGGATTTGGCTTACATTTGCAACGTGAAAAAGAAAAAAACAAGAGAAAGAGAAATGATTAAAAATTTTCACAAATGACCCTCGTACATAACTGCTCAATCTCTTTTATTTTCCCTTTTTTTCTCTGCGCCTCCCTGTGCTCCGTATAGTTTTTCGCGCATGATATCCGGAGGGGCTGCTGCTATGCTGCAAACCCATAAACTTAGTGTAATAATTAAGATGATGCCATTCTCTGGACTTGTCTTCACTATTACTTCTTAATTAGCATATTACTTACAGTGTAGTTTATCAAAATGCACGTTCAAACCAGGTTGCTATAACTACTTGTTGAGGTTCATGAGTCACAAGAACTGCTCGAATGTGTATGTACTTCCTAACATCGTCAGTAGCAGCACTGCATCGAGCAAGAGTAAAAACAAGACCTGAAAACCTGGTTTCTTTCCGAATTCTTCATTATTGGGGGGTCAGCTTTATTCTATTTAGTGGTCAAGAGCCATCGGGGCACACCCGCCGGAAGCATATGTTGGTATAATTTCGGATGCCTCCATGCTGTCACGGAACGACTCACGACGTCAAGCAAAGGTAAACATTTCAACAAGCGCGTTACGGAGAGCCTTCTGTAACGCGTGGAACGCTACCTCGTCGGTGCTAGCGCGGTTCGAGACGCCAGAATGCCTTCTCTCCCGTCTTGGCCGTGCATGGTCAAAGGTGAACCCGAGCATTCGCTCGCTGTCGCAGCGCAATACAAATAAATTGCTGGTGGAAAAATTACAGCACGCGGTATATCCGCATCCGATCCGCATCCGATCCGCTGCCTTCGTATCCGCATCCGATCCGCATCCGACCTCGCGCCATCCGCATCAGATCCGCACACCGCAGAAAGTTCTGAATTTTCATCCGAATCCGCAAGCAGCTTGCGGATATCCGCGGATATCCGCTTCCATCCGCGGATGGTGCAGGGCTCTAGTCACTCACTCAGCCGATGATCGCTGGTTATCGCAGGCTACCACGCTACGAAAGAAAAACAGTGAGACTGGTGATCGCCGTCACAAGTTCGCGATATTATAAAGCGTGACCATGGGGTATTACGAGTGCATTCGTGCCATAGCGATAACAACACACGTGCCACCCCGCAGCGCCAGCGGCTGACGCTGTACCATCTCTGATATGATACAGGAGCGGTTTGTGAGAGAAAACAGCTATTTCATTTTGGGGGGAGAGAGTGTATGTTATCATAAATAGCGACAGTCTGTTGGTTGTAAATTCTGGCATAGAGGGGTTACAATAAAAGCGGGCTTCCAGTCCTGGGCACAGGAACAACAACAAAAAAGAAAAAAGACCAAGAAACGAAAATAATAATAATAATTGGTGGGTCTTTTATTACTATTATTATTATTAATAGGGGTTTACGTCACGAGGCAGCTGAGATCATGAGCGGCGCCACAGCGGTCGGTCTGAAGATTGCTTTTGCCCACTTCAGGGTCACCTGTGATGAAGGCTCACCACACGGCACTCCGTATGTAACGTCCCTCGCGGAAGACGGCGTTTCTAACCAAATTGTACCTAACTACAAAGTTCCTCGGCCGGATTCGACCCCGCGATCTTGTGATCATAAGCGAACACGCTACACCGATGAGCCGCTGAGGCCGGTAACGACCAAAATGTGTGCAATGTAGAACGCTGTTTCATGTAGCAAACTACAAAGACATTAGAGAGTTTAGTGCATCATACGCTATCGCCCTTGCGTACGTAAGGGGTAGCGTTGGCGGTTTTGGGCACGCGAAATACATAAGAGTTTCGCCCAGTGCACAGAACCATCATGCTGTCCCTTTACGCAAAGACGATAGCGTACTATGCACTATAACTTGTGCCACGGCTTTGTCGCCGGCTCCGGAAATGCTGTGCTTCAAACGCTTAATAACGATTTGCATTCCGCAAGGGACATGCAGGGGAGTTTGTGCACACGCAAACTAGTGTTCTGGAAACAGGACAAATTGTGGTGCTAGACTCGTCATATCTTGAAACACGAAGAAAGTTCAAGAAATAGGGGGAGGGAAACCATTGGATGCTTTCCGTGGCCCACGTGAGCGCTCCTGACTGTCAATCAAACCTCAGGTCAAGGCTACCGAGTCGGAAGCACACTTCGAAATATTTTCATGACGTCAAAATGACGTTTTGGCTAACCGGGGGTGGGGGGGGGATGGTGTCTTTGCAGATTTCACCAATGTAAACAATTCAAGAGATAAGGTAGACAGCCGTTGGACAGTTTCCCTGGCCCACGTGACGGCCCGTATTATCAATCAAACCAAAGTTCAAGGAAAGGGAAAATGCAGAAGTTCCGTGACGTCAAAATGACGTTGCGCAACATTCTTTTCCACCGAGAAAAGTTCAAGGAAAGATAGTGGCGAACTTCGAAGTTTGTTCGAAAGAGTTGCGGCCGCTTTTATTACCGTGCCTTTACTACTGCGCCTCTGACTCCACACTTATCATGAGTATCGTTTGAAATGCCAAACGAGGAGTTTTGACAGTGTTACCGACTGTCGAAGAACGCTGTTCGTTCGCTGTGTGGCCATCTGCGCAGAGCCTACACTCTCAGAACAGAACTTTACCGCATAGCATGTTGTGCGCCGACTGCAGACACGAATTGTATGCTGATCGCTTCCGATATGAAGAGAGAGGGAGACATAGGCATTTTTATAGCAATTATCCTATGTCCAAATTGCTATCCGCCCCCTCGCTCTTCGAATCGGAAGGGGTAATCCTATCATTCGTGTCAATGGTTTGCGGATAACGTGCTATGCGGTGAAGTTCTGTTCTGAGATTGTAGGATTCACGCAAGATGCGCTTCTCATCACGGATAATGATATTACTGCGCACAAGATTGTTGTGTTCTCCACGTATGACACTGTACCTCCCATGGCCGCAGGTTCCGTGATATCCTCTTGTTTTCACGTGGTTTTCTTGCTGTACAAAACTTAGACTTTTCATTGAGACGCGGAGGAGGACAACAGCTTTCCGTCTGATTGAGAGATGCATCCTAAATATAAAATGCACACAACAGTCATGAACACTGCATGTGCAGGGCGTTGGAAAGCGATGGTGTTCTTCTATGCAGCGGAGCAGCACCTCGAAATCAGCGCTTGCAAGCGCACGGACCCAGGGTTTTTCGGACACGCGATTTTTCTGTCCCTTTTACCATGAAGTGGTTGTGTCGTCGCGGTGCGGGCACTAGTCTGTTTATATGTGCTTAAATTTACACAGGGTCATTTTGAATTAGAAGCCAGCTGATACATAAAAAAAAAGGAAATAGGAAACAAATAGTTTTCAACCGAAGCGTTGTTGTGTTCACTGATCCAGAATACACGTATAGCACACATGCTGATACAGCGAGTGTGTCATGTAATGTGGCATAAAACAGAGGCGTAAAATTCTACTTCGGGGTGTCACTGGCGCTTGTCATCGACAAACTTTTGGGGTGACTTGCGCGCACTTGTTCGATTTTCAGTCGCGAGAAATATTCTGAATAGATCTCTGTGCCAAGTCAGCACAACTTGTTTTTCAAACTCAAACTCAAACTTTTTTTTCGTTTGTTTGTTGTTGTCTTTCTTTGCGTATTTTCTTGTTTCGTTTCGTTTTCTCAACCACTTTCAACACAAAACACATTACCTTACTACAATAAAAATAGCTGGGGAAAATTTTCTTTGCGCAAAATCTCGACCGCGTTAATACTTCATTACGTAATGTAGAATACTGCGGAAAGAAACGAGTCTCCCCTTCAGTTCCCTCGTCCATGCTTCTGCTGATAGCGGCAGCAAGGTTGAAACGACGCAACTATCTGAAGAAACAGTGAGGAGGTTACAAGAAAAGCCGTGTCACCGGGTGCTTCGTCTTTTCGACCTTTATTCTTTTTGCATTTGCATAACTTGACGGACGACTGCACGGCCGCCAATTTCCGTGAATCGTACAACAGTTTTCCGTTTCCTTCTTATCATTACCTAGTAGCGCGGGTGTTTTGTGATGCCATGGGATCAGGCCTCGAGTCATGCTGTTCCGGTATGTATTCAGTTTGGAAGAAATATTGATTCGATTCAAAATTGAACATATAATTCCGTATTCGATTCGGAGCAGTTATGCGCCTCGGGATCCAAAATATTCTAATGCTCGCACAGCCCAAACATATCCCAAGCAGCACAATGTACTGAAAGCCGGGTGCAACAGGGGTGGATGGTATGTGTCTTATCAGTGTTCTTTAGTTTCACGAGTTTGTTCAAGGCCTTCCACCTACCCGTCCACCCCTATTGCACTCGACTTTCAGTACATTTTGCTGCTTGGAATTTGACAATGTGTGATTTGACCTTAAGTCCTTCAAGGATGTATTGCTCTGTATTTCACTCTTCACCGGAGCGGAGAGAAGCGGCGCGCTTTCTAGTTTTTCATTCTATCACGCTCGTGCCAGTGGGCGGGTCGCGCACACACTGATATGGATCAGGCACTGACCCATATCATATCATAGACCCAACTTCAGATGCCGGGAAAGGGAAACATTTTACTTGAACTTCGGAAGTTCAAAACTCCTCCCCGCGCTACGTCATCTTTTGAACTTAGTTCTGCTTTGACCAGTCTAGCACCCTTGGTGGAAGCCCTTATAATAAAAACGTGAGGATATATAACAATGTAGATCTAACGAAGAACCAATTGTACCCGCAGTACAACAAATGCGCATCGGCATCGATACGGGATACAATACAGAAGAATCGACCATGCCTCACAAAAAAATAAAATAAAATAAATAAATAAATAAAAAGAAAGAAAAAGAAGCAAAGAGAAGTAAGCCCGAGCTGTTTCAGTTTCAAGCAAAGAGCACCGGCCTTCAAAGCATCGCAGCTTGTGATGGCGCACTCTAGAGCCCTGCACGGGCCCGGGCCCCCGACCCGGCCCGCGGGCCGAGCCGGGCTTGTTATTGGCTGTGTGCTCCGGGCCGGGCCGAGCCCGGGCCGACAAAATACGCTAGCACCGAAGGCCGGGCCGGGCCCGGGCCGTTAAAATACGCCACCACCGCGGGCCGGGCTGGGCCCGGGCCGACAAATATGTTTCCGAGAGTCAGGCCCGGCCGGGCCACGCAGCTAATTCCACACAATGGAGATGCATTCGTTCATATCATCATGCGCTTGCGTCATTCCTGTGCATATTTTGCAAAGACAAGCAAGGGATACTGCATTAGGCATATGATTCGACCCTCTAGAACATTTTGAAAGCCACTTTACATTGCTCGTCACTCCTCACGTATTGCACAATCACTTGGCAAAGCTTGGTGAGAGGGTTATGGACTGGGAGAAGGAGTTTACAGCATCCTCTACCTCCGCAAAATTTTGACAGTGTAACAATAACGCCCATGCCCGCGTACGTTCTGGATTTAATTTGGTCTGGTGCGGTTATGGTGTTAAACCGCCATCACTTGTATGTTTGTCTTCTCTCCTTATAAATTTACTGATAAATTTGTTTGATAATCGCCAGAAACGCGTACGTCGCGGCTGGAAATACTATGCCGGGATCTACTCGCCGGGTCACCGGGCCGGGCCGGGCAGGGCTCTATTTGCTTAGATTCCGGGCCGGGTCGGGTCGGGCCGCATAAAAATAGGACGGTTCGGGCCCGGGTCGGGCCGGGCCATTTTTCGATGCGCCCGGGCCGGGTCGGGCCCGGAAAAGTCGGCCCGTGCAGGGCTCTAGCGCGCTCACGAAATCATTACATGAAGCGCGCCATCACGTAGTCCGGTTGTATTGAGATTGCTTTTTCGCACCGCCGTGGGGCGCCACAGTGTGATCGCAATACTCGGGCCAGCTAGATAAGATGACAGCTGGGCGCAACCATAAAAATTTCCCATCTCATTCATGTTCCATCGACCGTGTTTAAGATAATCGCTAGTCCCTTGTCAAAATGATTACAATCACGTCAGATTCTTCGCTTCGGTGATTGTGGATATCGCGATTTATCGCACTCACAGTTTTTTTGCCGAGGTCTGATGTCGAATCGCCACAGGCGGTATTCTGCCCTGTTCCAGTCTCTACTACCCTATGCTCGATCCGATGCCAGTCTTCATACCAGGGATCCATACAAATGGTTATTGGAAATCTACAACAAACATTGGATATCAAGTTGTTATAGGCTGGAATTGAAGGAAGAGGTCGCACAATCAAACCGCGTTATTGTTGTTTCGCTTGAACCTTATCTAAACTCGCTGATTGCTATACAATTTAGTTTTGGAGCACCTTATATTTTTCACGCATAACTATACTACTGAATACAACAGACATGTGTCTACGTCTGTACGCCGCTCATAGCCACAGTTACTTCGCGGCGCTAACACGCAATAATAATTAAAAAAAATGAAGACAACGAGCTTCGTACGGTGCATCCGATGCACTCTACATTTGTAGCTGTAAGGGACGAATGTCGCCTCGGTAGAAATACTTTCACCTGCTGGATCACGTCACGGAAATGTTTCCTTTCCAGGCGGGGAGCGGCAGACGTCCATTGTCATTCAGAGATGCGATAACACACCATCGAACGCGTTTCAAAATGAACTGCCACAAAAAAAAGCTCATTTTCATGTTCTTTTGGGTGTGTCACTGATTTTCCTTTCCCACACTTCAGCAAATCAAATTTTGCTACATTCGGAAGGCAAAATCTGACATGGGGCTTTAAGTTAGAAATTGCAACATCTGTTGTAATTGTCTGTCCTTGTGTTGTTGTAAATTGCCCTGTGACCTATCCACCTGCGACTATACCCACAAGTATGGGTAAACAGTATTGTAATTACAGTAAAATAAAATTCACTCAGTGTTCTCTACTTCTTCACCGCTCGTATGTCGGCGACCTTCTGTATTCCTAGCCACTGCAAGGATTTCGGAATATACACGCCTTCGATTCTGAATGTATTTACTTCTGCGCCAAAATTTCTGGTTCAACGAAGTCGCGTTTGATCAAATCATTGCCAAGATAGCACTCGCAGACGCCAAATTGTCCACATCTTCCATTTCATTTCGTAATAACTATTGATATAAACGTGATATCGAAGATGTCATCATTTAATTACGTTGTCTGTATATCCGTGCTTAATAGCTATGAGTCCGGGGCCCATACCTTGCCTTGTTTCCTTTGCTACAGCCTGCGAGGTAGCGCTTGGTCAAATCGTTCATTTTCAAGTGACCAAAGAACAAACAGGAGACAAGATCACAGACAAGTCGCTCTGTTGTTGTTTCGTGCTTGTTCTTTGGTCGCTAGTGGATTTACACCATCAAGCCCAATCTATATACTTCTTCACAGTTTGTCAAATCGTCGCCCAAGTGGCCCTCACTGGCGCCAAATTGTCAATTTCCTCTATTTTAGCTCGTAATAACTCTTGACACTAACTTGATATTGACGGTATCATCGTGTAATTACTTAGTCTGTATATCGCCTGCGGAAAGTAGCTGTTGCCTTTGCTGCACCCTAAGAACTCGCATTTAGTCAATTTGTCGTCCAGAAGGCTATTACAGGCGCCAATCAGCCAATTTCATCCGGCAGTCTCCCGATATCTGGAAAGTCTCATGCTCGTTTTCAGTTATAGATCACGTCTTATTCTTTATCTTACGCGAAAGTTTCCGGGCGTGTTATCGTATCGGTTTTGTTATCAGGTCGGGGCGCGAGAAGGAAATTGTTCACCTAACATATGTCCTCCTCTCCCTGCCCAAATCTGTTCCTCCTCACGTACTGACGCATCACCCTGTAAACTTAGCTTCCTTGCGTAGTCCTCTGCTATCAGGTCAAGCCGGGTTTCAGAGGGGGTGTCCAGGAATGCTGCACTTGAGAAAGGATTACTCAAACCAACCCCTTTGGCGTCGTGGGAGTTTATTTTGCCGGGTCTCTACACGTTGCACACCATGAACCCGGCCTGTGGCTGGTAGACATGGAACCCATGTCTACCTGCGGCGTAACACGTGCAGTCCATCTAGCTGGAACTTGTATCGGCGATGCCAACCCAGCAGTGTTTTTAGCGCGTTCCGTAGATTCGTCATTGAAACTCCCCGTCCATCATCTCACAATAAAGTTGTTGTTGTTTGTTCGTCGCAAGGCGAGGCTTCCTCGTGTCGTCATGCCCGACAATGCCCATAACTTCCACCAAGTCTCCCGCCTTTTCTCCATGTCATCCTCACCTGACATTCATAACTTCGCCGCTCACCACCGCATTCGCTGGCGTTTCACCATAGAATGGGCACCCTGGTGGGGCGGATGGTGTGAAAGGATAATTGGCTGAGTGAAGGACGCCCTGAAGAGATGTTTAGGAAGACGGCGACTCAACTTCCAGGGTCTGGCAACCACACTATGGGAGGTGGAATCCGTCATTAATAGTCGTCCTTTAACATATGTCTCCTCAGAAGTATCTGATCTCGATCATCTGACGCCTTCACATTTCCTCGTGGGAAAGAGATCGGCAGTTCCTCCCAGCTCTACCGGTACTACCACACCACAAAACGCTGCGGAATTCGCGTTTTTCGCCAAATCGACGCCGCACAGCGGTGAAACTCGGGACTAGCCGATTCAGGTACACACGGCCGACACCGCGTTCACTTGCGGAGAACTTGCTGCTTTTCGCATGGGTCGCTCAGCTGCACCTGTCTTTTGCTGTGGAAATCATGGATGAAGGAAACAGTGCAGACAACGACCCGCAAACCAAACCAAACGACGTTTGTTCTGTGCCACAATGCGACTATGCGCGCCGAGGGGACAGCAGTTTGTCTTTCCACGTTTTCATCTTTCCACACATGGAATACCGCCTACTTTGACGCATCCTCGGAAGAGATGGATTGAGCGACGCAAAATCAGCAAACCTGTTACATCAGCAATGCTTATGTGTGTGTGACAGAGCTCTTGGAGCGGTACTGCCTACATATTTGATGAACGTTCTCTTTCTTTTTTCTTTTTTTTTGAAGCACACTTCTGTGCAACTCACGTCAGGAAGGGAAGCAAAAACCTAGTCTAGGCAAAACAGAACAATATTTTTCAAACTTGAGTAGCCATTATATGTGCAATAAAGCGCAAGGAATAGCGCGAAAACGTATACCAAGTCAGTTTTGTAACTGTGCATTTGAATCAGCGCGTCAAATCACTTGGGAAGGAACGCAGAAAAAATGCGACGTTTCGTTAAGGTTTCCCAAAAACATGCAACCAGTGACACACGGATGTGGCAACATTACCCTGTACATTCTAAACTACATTCGTACACGCGCTACACACATAGATCTTATCTGTAAGAGAGCATCAGCACAGATATCCTGTGCTTGCATGTCTCTGACATTCCTGCAGCACAGGACACTCGCTGCTTGCTATTTCGGCCTCGCAACCGGTAAACGTGAAATTCACCTTCACGAAGTGTGGTTGATCAAACACGCCGGAACTTCGCAAATAATACGCGACAACTATAGCCTTCTCTTTGGACAACTCGGTTACGCCTGCCAGAAGTATATGAGCAGCGTTTAATACTCGTTCGCCTTCAACGCATCGAAAATCAACATTGCAGTTCAGAAATCTCAAAATCGAAACTAAGTGACAACCTGGATACGTCCGCCATGTTCGAGTTAAGATGCGCCACCTACAGGTCGCGCAAAACGCGAATTGTGACGGTACTTCAAGTCTCAAGAGCGGATGCGTCTGCAATTCTAGTCGAGCTGGCGCAAGGGGTACCTCCTGCAACTTCGCTCCGGGCATCTTTCTACACATCAACCCGAAACATGACTGCAGCAATGGAGAAGTGGTTGTTGTGCACGACAAAGGAGTACCTCGAATGCCTTGTAAGCTTGGCCGCGTCAGGGACTGATTTTGGGACGCGATGTGATGGTGCGTACGTGCGAACTGATGCAAGCTAACGGGTTCATTACCATTCCAGGACAGTTTTTCCAACGGGGGGACATTCCCATAGACTCCAATGGGGACGTTTTTCGGGCAGCAGCAAATACGACCCCAGTGGTTGCAACACCAATTCTGCGCATGCGCATTCGTCTGAGGACGCTGTTTTTCATGCTTACCCAACATGGCGGAGCGCTCTGCGGTCAGCTGCAGTTCTGTACCTTTCATTAATTATTCTACTGGTTTACGAGGCGGACGTCAGAAAGTGACACACACAGATATTGGAACGGAAATACTGATTCATCAAGCTTATTCATAGATATGCAAATATGATGTCACTACTTTTCTCGAAATCGCTGCACAAGCGTTGCAAAAAAGTATAATTACATAGCTAACAAACACATCACAGGATTTCTACGCAACAAGCCTCTTCTGGAGGAGGCATGCTTTATGACTTGCTTTCCAGTATCATGAAGCTTGGCTTTCAGGGGGTCTTTATATATTTGCCAGGTTCCTTGGCATGTCAATGTGAATTTCCATACGTAGACAACGCTTCCGGGAAAGCAATTTCGGTGTTCTGCACCTCGGAGGAGCTGAGAGTAGTCGATAAAATGTGAATACTGCAATTCCGGTTTCTGCACGTCCTAACTACCTTCGCAGAGATACAAGTATTCTTATTCTTACCAGTGCGCTTTTTCTTGGCGTATACCCGTGTATCCGGAACTGGTGTCTATCACATCTGTGCAATACAAATCGTACAACAGTTCACGCACCCGGCCAGACACATTCACCATAACGCATAATATTTCTACGGTTGCTTACTTTCAAAAATACAGGTTGATACAAAGCACACACTAACGCACTAGCTTCCACGTTCCGCTGCTGCCACTCCAACGGTCAATGGTTCAAAGCTCGCGCTCGCTCGCGCCCAATGTTTCAGATTGCTTGCTGGCGGTCGAGGGAATGTGACCACTTGACACGCGCATTGTAAATCGAAGAGAACGAGTTTACTCAAAGAAACGTAGGCTCGCACTTTGTCCAGTTTTTGTAGAAGAAGTACATCTATTAAGTCGGGGTTTGTTTTCGTGATGAAGAAGTCTTGCGAAGTGATGGCATCCCAATCGATACTACCGTGGCGACACACTTGGCGCGGCCGCGAAGCTCTCGCAGTGACCCCCCGTTGGTTTTCCTCCGAATGCACAGTGCATGCGCGGCGTGGTTCTGGCTGAAAACAGCCGGAACCATTACTACGCTAACGCTACTATATACCATGTACCTTGCATACTCATGTATATGCGTATACCATGTATACAGGGTGTTTTTTTTTTCGAGACAGATTTTTCATTAAAAAAAACTATAAGGGCTAGAGATATGCTGTTATCATCTCTGGGCCGGCGGACGTTCTTGGCCATATATTGCTCAACTGTCAAATGACTAATTACCTAAAAATCGTTAATTAACTTTTGAATTATAAAAGCTGCGAAGATCTTCCAATGAGAACATCTGTTCCTTTCGGTGGCCTGATATCGTAGCCGTTTTTAGAACAAAAATCCGTTCGGTAGATCGTTCGCAAAAAATTCGTGAAGGAACACCATTTTTTTCTTTATTTTGTTCATTGCGTATCTTCGGAGACGCGTCTTTCCTTCACCCCCAATGTGAGAGTGTGGCTACGCTTCCGGGGTTTCGGCATCAAAAATGTAGGGAAAGAACCCAGGAACGATAACGAACACCTTTAATGCAGACCGGCTGCACTACGCTCCTTAGTATTTTTCTTCGTCAACATCAACATCAACGCTCACGAAGCGCAAGAATCTTCTTCCTCCTCCTCCTCAAACCAGTGGTGCACAGCTCATTGATTTGGCATGGAATGGCACGGGGGGCTCTAGAGTCATGTTGCATGCATCAAACGGACACTCACACTTCGTACAGACAGAAGGAGCAGAAACCAGGCCCGAAAACGAAAGCACGCTGGACGCTGGAATGAAAGGCACGAAAACTAAACCGCGGCGTTTCCTCACACGCACGCATTTATTTTCAGCCAGTAGCACGCCATGGTTGTGTTGGTTTATTGGACTCGAGCAACTGGAGAGCCGAGAGAGTAGACTCTTGCTGGGCGAAAATGCCCTGGTGCGGCTCTCGTGATGTCATCGCCCTGGCAGTGACTCCCGTCCTAAAATTCGAGGAATCAACACTAGAGGTGCTCGAGAGTTGCATCCCAGCGACTCTCATCTCGATGCGAGTCGGTGGAGTCGATGACGTCTCATACGTCACGACTCGCGGCTAGCGCGAGTTGAATAAACGAACACAACCCGTCTCTTTGGGCCGGGTTTCATAGCGCAGCATCAGCAAAGCAGCAGCGGCGCAGCAGCAGCAACACGGCAACATGGCAGCAGAGCAGTTTTCTGCTGCCGCGGCTCTGCTGCTAGAGGCGTCCCATAGCTTCGTTTTGAATTAGCCGCAGCAGCGGCGTAGGAGGTACAAAACGTGTTGGCAACTACGGCATTGTTTACGTTGCGAACATTCCGAAGGCGTACGCAGTAGCAAAGCAAAGCTTTTAGTACACACACGTAGGAATGCAATTCTAGGCGAAAGGCTGAAGTGTGTGGGATATATTATGGATCTGTAGCTCCCAAGTGAACTGTGAAATGATTGCGGTGGTGGTCTGAGCCTCATATTACCTAATTGACCCTTCGTTGATATGTAGCAAGTCTCTTGACATTCAACGTAGGCTCGTCCTTTCTCACTGCTGTGCAGAACAGCCTCTGCTGCGGTTGTACGGAGACTCTTCTACGGGATTTTGTCGTATAAATACCGCCTCGTTACTGGTATTCGATATTTTCATTTATTGTGACTGTCAAATGCGTACGTTGCTCTTAGTGAAATAAAGCTGTCTAACGAAAACAAAGCCCTGTTCTGCTATTCATCACTAGTTTCTGCCTGTTTTCAGAAGGTAACGAGTTCATTGTCTATCTCTACCGAACCTTTTTGTAGCCTGAACGTTGTCTATCTCTATGGAACCCTTTTCAAGGGTCAGTTTCATTTACAACAACCTAGCTCGCAAGTCGATCCCCACAGAAAATGTGGTTGGTATGGTTTTCACGCAGGATGGACATGGAAGTAATTTTCCTGTACGATATCAGTTCACGGGTTATCCAGTACTTACCAGAAAACAAGCGAACATGTTATCTGCAACTCTGGCTTAACATGTGTTTCACGCACGTTTTGTCGAACACTTTGGGTGCGTTCCACAACTAACCCTCGAGTAGGAGTTGGTCACGTGACAGAGTTGTACCACGTGACGATGGGGGTAGGGTAACCCTCGGGTAGGTTGTGGAACGCGTGGAACGGGCGCGAGTACGATTCTCAACTTGGCGACAGCAGACGACATTGACATTTGGGCCCCGCGACATAAGAACCGCTGTCCGCTGCTTCGCTTTAGTGTGACGCTGTTGACTTTGCCATGGGGACACCTGCGTGGGTTCGTAAAGCATTCACGCCACGAATTAGGGGTATTTACCGCACGTTCCGAGAAAGGGTAGCGCTCTTCTCGTCCGCAGCTAGCTCTAAAACGCATAGAAACAGGTTTCGACCCTCACATGCAACGATCTGATGTGTGTTGTATGTATGGTTCCGTGCATGTTGCACTGAAGAGAACATCATGTCGCAAAATCGGCACTGGAACTTCCCTGCATCCTTTATGATGCTGCCGAGACAAGCAGCAGCAAAAGCAGACGACCGTAGATTTCAATGCAGACGACAGCTCTGACGTCACTACCCTTACCTACTCCCGTCTGATAGGGGGTAGAGCGAGTCGACCTCGGGTAGCAGGCAACCCGCTTTTGGAACGGGGGTCGCGACGTCATCGAGTAGGTTTTGGAACGCGGAGAGTAGCTACTCCCTACTCTCGGGTCGACCCGAGTGAGTTCTGGAACGCAGCCATTATTATCTGCAAACAGTAAAATAAATGAACTGAATTAGGCCCTGAAAGCGCACTTCATGCGGTACCGGTGGTTGAACACTCACTCCTAACCACTGGTAATCACAAGCGTGTTAAGGTCTTCAGGAACAAATCACAAAACAACCAGACAGAAACCTTCAGCCGTCACCACCTTGCTAACCCTAAACACCATCGAATGAAAACAACACCAACGAACCTCCTGATTGGCTTGCGAGACCGGCTGCTCAGGCTGCACAGCAACAGTACTGCACAGCAACCAAAAATTCGGGTACGGGAGCAGCAGGGAATTTCTGCAGCTCGGCAGCGCTGCTGCTCTCGCCCAGTGCTATGGGACCGCTCGCGTAGCTGCAGCTCTGCTGCTCCGCTGCTGTTGCTCTGCTGCTGCTGCTCAAATCGATGCTATGGGACCCCGCCTTTTCTCTTTCCAATAAACATATCCCCCAGTGGCAGACGACATTCGAGAGGGCGCCACATCTCAGGAAAATGGTGCAAACTGCACCGTCTTGAGACGGATATCGGATAATCGGCGGCCCGAGGCGAGGTGCCATCGTGATGTACGAGCAGAATAAAGTGTTGAGAAGTATAGCAAACCGGAGTCTGAGAGGTGCAGGGTTTAATGGACCGATGGTAGAACAATACAGGACTGAATGGTAGATGCGCGCGTGAGACATGGGCGATGATCTTCGTCCTTTTTACAACATACTCCCGCGCCCGAACATGATGCAAAGCATGCCATGCGAGCGTTAAGGAGTATCTGAAAAACACACTGGAACAAACAAAACACGAAAGATCACGAAGAAGGCCCGGTGTCCCAGAGGAATCCCTTACGGTAGGCAAACATGCTTGGTTACCAGTTCTCACGTGGGTGGTAGTTGCATGGGACCAAATTGACGGGTGTCACCACATGAAACTTCCCATGAAGACGTGGCCACATAATGTGCGCTGGCACGAACAGAGGCAGACGTTGCGATTTCATCCGAGGTAGACGTTGCGTCGACCCTACCAGTCGAACGTCCGTCAGAGGGAAACTGTAGCTAGCGTATCCGACGTACGCTTCAAATGTAACGAGTACAAGTCAAGTGCACCCACGTGCACCTGCACTGAGGTACAAGTCTGCTTGGACACACGCGCAGAGAATTGGGCACCGGCATAAATTATTTCCTCACATACCGAAAGTTCAGATATGCGGACCTCCACGCACACGATAACCCTATAGAGTTTCTGCAAATTCCATCAAACCATTTTATACGTGGAAAACATTTGTCCGATGAACTAGTTGCAAGTGGTCAGCTGTTGTTCGCCAACTAACACTTGTTTGTGATTCCAGCATCGTGAAAGACGTAACCATCCGTGCAGCCTCATCACCGTGTTACACCGTCAGGAACAAGGTCCAACATCCATCTGGTAATGGTAGGTATCAAGCCTGTACACCATAACTTACACCTTTCATGGCCAGTCGTTGTCCTGACGCAACAAATAACTTCATTGGAGACTAGCGAAAACTCAGTTGTATAAGCCTCTTTGTGGCCTCTGTTCCTTTCGACCTGCACTGTCATCGCCACGTGCGGCCTTGAATGGATAACAACAGATATTTACGTGGCGAAACACTGTCATAATAACCGGAAACCAATCACGCACGAAGCACAGGCTATACGTACACCGTTCCCATGCTTAATTCCTCGAATTTCGTGAGCGATTGTGTAAATGGAGACTGATTTAATGCATTTCGACGACCGAAATTTAGACGCAATTTTTCGAGCTGTTCCCGGGATACTTTGCTGACTTTTGCACTTAGTTTTCGCGGTAATAAGTTTTCGTTGTGTGTGTCTGCGCACCGTTCCGTGGCTACTAGTTGCAATATGTTTACAAGACAGCTGTGAAATTTTTGTGACACAATGACGAGGAAATGAAAATGGCGCGCATTCGATCTTGCGATCATGTTGAGAGCCCTGCTTTTTCATAGTTTTTTACCTGCACATCGTTCGGGATTGGCAAACCAGGGGTCGCTCAGCGAGCGATACACACCTGGGAGGGTGACTGAGCACTCCTCAATGCCACAGTGCAAGCCAGTGTATTATAAAGAGGGGGAAAAAGCCATTAAAGAAACTAACAAATTACACTAGACGTGTTTGAAATTCAAAATTACAGATTAAGATGGCTTCTATGGCTGCACGCAGAGAAACAGATACTCATGGAACGATGCGACAGCACCAGAGAACACGTGTTTCGCCGTGTTTGCGGCTCGTCAGCTCTGGATACCTGCGTATCGTTCGGGATTGGCAAACCAGGGGTCGCTCAGCGTGCTGTCGCATCGTTCCATGAGTATCTGTTTCTCTGCGTGCAGCCATAGAAGCCATCTTAATCTGTAATTTTGAATTTCAAACACGTCTAGTGTCATTTATTTCTTTCTTTAATGGCTTTTTTCCCTCCTTATAATTCACTGGCTTGCACTGTGGCATTGAGGAGTGCTCTGTCACCCTCCCAGGTGTATATCGCTCGCTGAGCGACCCCTGGTTTGCCAATCGCGAACGATGCGCAGGTACCCAGAGCTGACGAGCCGCAAACACGAGGAAACACGTGTCCTCTGGTGCTGTCGCAGCGTTCCATGAGTATCTGTTTCTCTGCGTACAGCCATAGAAGCCATCTTGTCTTAATCTGTAATTTTGAATTTCAAACACGTCTAGTGTCATTTATTTGTTTCTTTGATGCCTTTTTTTCCCTCTTTATATATACATATATATATATAATGTTTCGTACTACCGGAACATCGCACCACTAAATCCCCGCATGTGCGCCTGCCAAAACTCTCCACTCCGATGTTTTCCACTGCCTGATTCAGCCTAGCTTACTTATTTGCTTCGTCTAACTTTCTTCCTCTTGAAAGCTTATCGTACGTGCTTTACATCGAAGCATATAACAGACGACGTGGTGCAAACGCTCTCTAAGGACCTGTTCTCGTGAAAGCCATTTACTTTCTGCGTGAAGGAAACAATGCTAAGGAGACAGAGTGACTTAATGCTGAGACAAGTCGGAAGTTCTCCCGTCGCCATTTGTTACTAGGGTTGCTATCCAGACGGTATTTCGTCGACTTGTCAGGTAATATGCTGGTTCTGCCGGTTGCTGGTCGAAACTACAGTCACTAAATATGGGCACAGAGTATCGCATTCCTTTTCCGCGCCGGAGCCGCCGTTCGGTGTTCGCGATTGGGCCGATCGAGTCACTTGGTTTCTCCTTCCAAGAACTCGCCGTCCATGTTGAGTCACCTCCATGCAAAACCGGTTTCCTGGATTGCGAGCTGGCTCGACTGTGCGTTGTTCTCCACCAGATAAGGGGGGAGATTTGTGGATCTTATCTTCTTGTTTTTACAGACACCGACCACAGTTACGTGTTTTACGGGGCGTTGTTCATCATTTGCGGGAAATGTGCAGTGGTTCAAGCTCCTCAGCTGAACGGTGAGACATTGACAGTTCATTTGGTGGTAGTGATGGAGACGTTGTTGTTACCAAGCTGTTTGTCTGCCTGCTATATACAGGGTGTCCCAGGTAACTGTGAACATATTTTTTAAAAATATATATAACACTTTTTCCAAGATGAAATCAATTGCAATATAGCATATGCTGAAGGGCACTCCCTAGGAGGGCATTAGCAAAATCCAAAGGCAATCTCTTAATTAACTTTCATTAAATAACTTTTTAATTATAAAAGCTACAAAGTTGTCCCAATGAGAACATCTGTTCCTTTCGGTCACCTGATATCGTAGCCGTTTTCAGAACAAAAATCTGTTCGATAGATCGCCCGCAAAAAATTAGTGAAGGAACGCCATTTTTTCTTTATTTTGTTCATTGCGCATCTTCGCAGACGCGTATTTCCTTCATCCCCAACGTGAGAGGGGAAACTAGTACAGTGCCGCCTCATGCGTCGAAGATGAGCTTTAACTTGCGGAAACAAGACAAAAACAAATGTATCGGGTGACTCTATCGGAACTGGCTTTATCTCGGGTTGCATTTTCTGTTTCCTTTTAATCTTTTTCCAGGACGCGAGAGGCGATAGTGTGCTCTTTCTCCCTCTCACATTGTGGGTGAAGGAAAGACGCGTTTTCTAAGAGGCGCAATGAACAAAATAAATAAAAAAATGGCGTTCCTTCACGAATTGTTTGCGGGCGATCTATCGAACGGATTTTTGTTCTGAAAACGGCTACGATATCAGGTGACCGAAAGGAACAGATGTTCTCATTGGGACAACTTTGTAGCTTTTATAATTAAAAAGTTAATTAATGAAGGTTAATTAAGACATTGCCTTTGGACTTTGCTAATGCCCTCCTAGGGAGTGCCCTTCAGCATATGCTATATTGCAATTGATTTCATCTTGGAAAAAGTGTTATATACATTTTTAAGAAATATGTTCACAGTTAGCTGGGACATCCTGTAGTTTATCTCGTGTAAATGTAAGGCAGCTGAGTGAACTACAATAGAATGCAACATTTTCTGTGTCTGGGGAGCAGAGGTGGGCACCCTCACGAGGGCAAATGAGGGTGAGGCGCCCTCACCCTCACATCACCCTCACCTCACGCACATTGAGGTGAGGTGAGGAAAAATTCCTAAAAGGGAAATTGAGGTGAGGTGAGGAAAAATTATCAAGAGAGATTGAGGTGAGGTGAGGTGAAGAAAATGTTTCGAGAGGCAGGTTGAGGTGGGGTGAGGTGAGGAAAATTTTCGAGAAGGAGGTTGAGGTGAGGTGAGGAAATTTTTTTGACAAGGACTTTGAGGTGAGCTGAGTGAGGAAAGATTTCCGAAATTGAGATTGAGGTGAGGTGACGAAAAATTTTTGAGATGGGGACTGAGGAGATGTGGAGCGGCTATTTTCAATTGCGCGATCTCTTAAAAGGGCACCGAGAGCCAGCTTTTTCTATTAGCAATGTAGCAGAAATGTTACTGTGAGCATAGGCTCTCTGCACTAAAATGTGTTCGCTGTAAGCGCGTTAGTTTCAGACTTTTAGTTGAGTCAGGTACATGATAGACGGTCAGATCAGATACACGTACAAGTGAATATAGCTTTTGTGTGCATTATGTATTTAGCTCAGATTTCAACACAATCAAACTAGTCAGTTGAGTCACATACATGATGTGAGACACATGAACAAGTCAGTATAGTTCCGTGTGCTTTGAGTGTTTAGATTTCAACAAAGCCAAACTAGTCAGTCTGTAAGCAGATGTCTTTCACGTATTATTTGGAACGATAGTACATGACAACCAATGATCTTATCAGAGGCTGATGTAAGAAATGGAGGCAACAACACGCGCTTTAAGTGCAATAAGCGCAAATAATGGCATATATTCCGTATTGCCACAAGTTGAAATATTGTGCTCTTAGTGCGGCAATGAAGTTAGGTGAAAAGGCACAAGAGGTCTGTGTCTACATAAAGTAATTTAATTAGTAAGTCAACACATAAGTCACTAGTAATCGGTACAGCACGTCTACCTGATTGTTTCAAAAGAAGGGTCATGAAGAAAAGGTCCCCGAATTCCGGCTACAAATGAATACGTCTGCTATTTAAATAATATTGATCGAGAATATAAAGTCATAACAGACAAACATGCAAAATCTACAAGTAATTCGAAGTATAGCTGCATAGCATCCCGAAAACGACTTCCGCAGCTCCATTATCATTCTCGCTTGAGAGATACTCGATAAAAGCCATTCCTGCCTTGTCTGTATGAAAAAGAACTAAAAATTGCTCGGTTTGTGCAACTTCTCTACCTATGTACCCTACGTCCAATCGTACATGTAGTGGATACTTGTTGCAAGAAGGACGAACCAAGCAAGGCAATGAATCTTAGCTGTGGGTACTTGTAACTTGTTGTCAGGAGTCAACCAACGAAGTAGTAAAAAGCCAACTGCAACGTATACACGCACGCGTACACGGCGCATGTCGCATTTAGAAACAATTCAAGCTTGCGGCCCAGTGTAGTGCCACTCGTGCCACCCAAAACCTTGCAACCCCCCCAAAAATCCAGTTTCGATTCAATAAATCTTCATCTTAACGATGTGGAGATGACAAAAAATAAATAAATAATCATCATAAAGCAGTGTACAGTGCCCATTCCCGAAATGGGTGTCACCCCCCCCCCCCCTTGCCGAAAATCCTAGGAATATCCCAGTATTCTCCCATTGTTGGTCTCAGGTGCGTGAACTGAAGATCATAGAAAACGTTTTAGACGTTTTCATCGTCCAGCATGCCGCGATATACGAGCATACCTTGTGGACATTATGAGCATGATATCGAGAATTATTCCACGAATCATGTCGAAAGTGCGAACAGAAGAAACAATTTACTTAATACATCCACACACCGCCAAGACTGGGAGGTGACTCGGGGTCGAATCCCCGCAGCGGCTGTGCTGCCTGGGATTTTCGCTGGGTCTTCCAGCAGACTTTCCAGACGAATGTCGGCACTGTTACCCCGAAGTCGGCCCAGGACGCATACTAAACCCCACTGTCCCCGACTCCTTCCTTCTCTCCTCTCTCCATCTGTCCACGTCTGTACGTCGCTCCTAGCCACAGGCGCTTCGCGGCGTTAACATGGAATTGAAAAACATCCACACACAGGGGGGACAATTTAGTTCAATTTATTCATCTAAACAATAAGATTTGCAAAGTAATAGTGGCAACTTTCTTACAACGGTATGCGTTGTCCTCACAGGCACTGGGTGTTTCGTGTTTGTGAATAACCTGGAAGCCCCCGTGGACACCTGCTGCGAGTTTGTCTACGACCTCTTCTGCGGACCGAAGAAGATATCAACGTATGACCCTGCTCGCTGTGCTCGTCTCTCTGCTGACAGCTAGGCTAAAATCATATACAGAATGAAACAATTATAATCGATTACAGAAACATTTCAGAGAATTCCAGATGCAATAAAAAACAGCACTAAGGCGTGAGCGGTTAGAACTTGCTGTGTCGTTAATGACAATCTTAGTTACTTATTACTGCATGATACCGGGAACCAGTATTCTTCATTGTGGGAAAGATGGTGTGTCGTATCATGGAGAGGCTACACCGATGCTCGTCTCATCATGGTGCTCCAACGTTCTCTCTTTCGTGGTACATCATTCGTTCAATGTTGACCTTTATTTTTTTTAATATTGATATGAGGGATAGTGATATGATACTGATATGAGGAACGGCAGTTCAGAGAGTGCCGTTTGGCGAGAATGGAACCCATACTTGTCTGATTGACGGTCAAGAGTGCTACCTTTACACTATGCCGACATTATTGTTATTATTATTTTCACGACGACATTCCGGTTAACAAACAACAGCACACCAAAAGCCATTCACAAACGCAGATATGAACAATGATGAACTGGAACTGTACATTGCATGTTATAGTATTTTTTGTATTTTTGTATTTATTTATTTTAATTTCTCCTGAAATGCAGGTCAGGCACAAAAGGGAAGAGTCATGTATACAGGGTGTTTCACCTAAGGTGATAAAAAATTCTGACTGGGGACGTACTCATGGGAGGATTGCGGGACTTTCGGCAATTACCTTCTGGAATGTTTTGCCGCCATTGAGGAAGGCTTTGGACAATTTTTAATTGCGGGAAATTTATTTTTCCAATTAAACTTTGAACCTTGCAAGGCGAGCCTCACTTTTTTTACAGAAACATAAATCCCTCCACGGATAACCGCAGTCCCCCCCAAAAAACTATGCACAGTATCGCAACAGAAATAGTCGAAAAAATAGTGAAAACTCCGGTTTAGCCCGGCTTGCTTGTCGCAAAGAAGCGCACGGGAAATGTGCGTTGGAAAGAGAAAGTGTCCCCGCCTTTATTTGTTTTGCCTTCTTTGTGATAGGACGGTTGTCACCAGCATCAAGGTCAAAGGGGGAGGGGGAAGAAAGGTAAAACAAGAGGCTGGAACACTTCCTCCTTTCACCGCAGCCTCCTTGTGCTCTTCTTTGCGACAATCAAGCAGGCGTGGGTAATGCGGAATTTTTACTAATTTTTCCCGACTATTTCTGTTGTGATACTCTGCGTAGTTTTCGTTGGGACTGTGGTTATCCGTGGAGGACTTCATATTTCTGTAAAAAAAATGAGGTTCGCTTGGCAATTTTCGAAGTTCAATTAAAAAAGTAATTTCCTCAATTAAATATTATTCAAAGCCTTCCTAAATCGTGGAAAAAGTTTCCAGAAGGTGATTGCCGAAAGTCCCACAATCCTCCAGCGAGTACGTCGCGAGTTACAGTTTATTTATTTATTTATTCACATACCTCCAAAGGCCCTTAGAGCGCATTACATGGGGGGTGGCACATAGGGGCTGGTAGGTAAAATACAAATTCAATTGTCAATACACGGCTAAAAAGAGAGGCTAAGGCTAAGAAACAGATAAATGATTAGATACTGCGGTGCGAAATTGATGAGGGTCAGTAAGTTCGACTATGTGATGATGGAGGCTATTCCACAAAATGGCCGTTTGAGGAAAAAATGAGTTCATGGAGCGGAGACGTACGGCACAGTTGTCTTTCTACTTTGTGTGGATGGTCAATAAGTGGAAAAACTGTTCGCGCTGGTGTTATGCCATGTCTACAATGAGAAGTATTGTGATAGAACCTGTGGAATAAGCATAGTCTCGCAATGAACGTACGATGTTGCAGAGATGGAATACCTAATGATGATTTCATGCTTGTGACACTTGATGAATATGAGTAATCAGAAACAATGACCAGGACTACAGCGTTCTGGGTGGATTCGATACGGTGTGTCAGGTATTGTTGCGGGGGATCCCATATTGCTGAGGCATATTCCAGTTTCGGACGAACAAAAGTAGTGTATGCGATATGGCGAACTTCAGGGGAAGCAAGCTTCAAATTACGGCGAAGGAAACCAATGGTACGAGAAGCATTGCTGATAATAGAGGAAACGTGAGCATTCCATGTGAGGTCAGAAGAAATAACGACTCCAAGATATTTGTACTGATTATTAATAGGAATCGCGGAGTCGCATAGGGTGTAGGAATGGTTGAATGTTGCCGTAGTGCGAGAAAAAGGGGTGTAGCAGCATTTAGATATGTTGAACGAAAGAAGCCACTTATCACACCAAGTTTCCAGAGCCTATAGGTCACGTTGTAGAAGATGTTTATCTTGCGATGAGCGAATTGATCTGTAGATGACACAGTCGTTAGCGAACAGGCGTATACTCGATAAGACACAATCAGGGAGGCGTTCTTGGGGGCTGCCACTTCAGCTGCGACGACGAGGTCAAGAATGCGGTCCGATCATGGCTGCTACGCGCCGGTAAGGAATCGCTGCTGGCGTCCAAGCCCTCGTGAAACGCTGGGACAAGTGCATTAGTGCAGAGTTACGTTGAAACATAAAACTAATTTCTCGCCTGTAAGTTCGTTCTGCTTTTGCGAAAAATGAAAAGTCCCGGTTTGACTTGAACACCCCTCGTATATATGATAAGGGCCCTAAGGGCACACTGCATGGCTTATACCCTCCGGAATGTATATCCATACCTGGCTGCAACATTGCTTATTAATGCACGTTACAATACACATTTTGACTTTTGGCCGCGATGAAACGACTACCTTCGGCCGTATTGACACTTTGGCCGTAATGAGACACTTGGGGATTAAAAGATTATCGGCCGTAATGAGACTTCGGCCGTAATGAGATACAATCGCAACAGGAAAGGGTTGCGAAATGTCAAACATACAGGGATACCAACTGCATAAAGTCAAAGAAAAGTAGAAACATACGACACTGAGAAAAAGAACTGCGTTATATGATAGGCTGCAGAGTTAAAATAGAAGCATTACGGTTTCATCAATTACAATCATCAATACAATCATATCAAATACAATCATCCAATACAATAGTCAAGAATTATAACTTCAACGGGACAATGGCCGACAGAAAAGCATCGAGAGTTGAAGCGTTGGTTACATCATAGGACAGTGCACTCCAATTAGCCTCACGCCTTTCGTTTCGACGCCTCAATCACATGACAGAAATAGACAGATCGAAGAAGCGAAAAAATATCACTGTACTCTTTGGCGCACTGCCAAATGCGAACGAAATACGATAGCATTGTAGCCGACGAACGGCGGTCCCAGCGCTGTGACGGTACATGATTTGCGTGCGGCGCACCGACCATAGGTTGTCATGGGCCTCGTGCAAAAACAAGGGTTTTGCCTGCAAATGCGTTCACTCTTTGGTGCGCATTTCTGAACATCTGACGGAGTGTAATGGCGGCACGCTTTGACGCACGACGCTTCCTGGAATTATGGTCGCACGCCGCACCGCATACGTCCCTCATTTTCGGTCACCGCGTCTGCATCTCCCGCGGCAGCATCTCCGCCACAACTGCGATATCTATACTTACGCGAACGCTCCGCAGCACAACGCCTATGCTGTAACTGCGCAGCGTTCGTGTTGCCAGAAGACGTGGAAGACATCACGTGAGACGGGCTGTGCAGACACTGAGCAACCAACGGCATGGCCGAGTGGGTAAAAGCGTCCACTCGTTGGTGGTTGCCGAAGTCGTCGGGATGATTAGGAGGTGGTGGGTTCGAATCCTACCACCGGCTGTGCTCTCTAAGGTCTTCCCTGGGTTTTCCGGCAGACTTTCCAGAAAATGTCGGCACAGTTTCCCTTGAACTCGGCCGAAACCCAAACTGACCTAATCTCACTAAAGTGAGGTGAGCCCCTCCTGGAAGCTACTGCAAAAAAACAAAACCCATACAAACGCCTCCCTGTCCCCCACTCCTTCCTGCTGTGCTTTCGCCACCTGTTCAGGTCTGTACGCCGCTCATACCCATGGTTGCTTCGTGGCGCTAACACGGAATCAAAAAGAAGCACACATTAGCGAGTTTTAGCACCTCGGAAGCGTTCTACGAAACCAATACTACAGTATAAAGGAAGCTGTCAAAAACAAGATCAGCAACGTGATGTCAGCCAGTTCAAAGAAAAAGCAGGTGCTTTGCGTATGATATTTTCGGGACCGTTATCGCAAAGACCACCAAATCTGCTCAATTTCTTCAAATCCTTCCAATCTTTCAAAATTTCCCTACTGAACCGACGCCACGATAAAGAAACAAACGAAGTGGAGCAGTGACACCGAAGCCCCAAAATTGCGTTAAAGAAATGCTACGCATTTAGTATTCGTAAGACATCCGAATCCGCATCTGCATCGCTTATTGCTCTGTCGCGTTTCCTGCAACGGGGGAAGAAGACGACGAAGAAGGTAGAAGACGCATGCGAGGGAAGCAGCGCGAAGTACAAAATATTCAATTTGTTTTGATGCTGAAGTATTTTAGTTATTGTAGTTAGTTAGTTAGTTAATTTAGTTATTTATAAGACATTGTAGACCTTATGCTCGCGTCCAGGTACATAATTGATAAACTTGAGTCTGTACAAAACAAAGCCGCTCGCTTCATCGCAAGGGAATACTCGCCTTACTGCAGCATAACTCAACTAAAACAGGAACTTCATCTCTCTAATCTCGACGCTCGCAGAAAGGTTGCCCGCATGTCATTCTTTCACAAGCTTGTCTACTCACCTACTACATCCCATCGTACACTGTACTGTTCCACACCAGGCCGTCAAACCCTGCGTCACACTCAATCATGTAAAGTTTTTGCTCCACCTGTTTTTGCTCCATTAACAGATTCCTACGTTCACCGCACCAACGCATGATCACGTTGTGGAATAGCTTACCGTGCGATATCACGTGCACCCGGGACGCAAACGATTTCACACGAAAATGTAACATGTACTTAGCTCCTCCTTAAAATAATTGGTCCTTCATAAGTGATGTGCGAATTCCGTGTTAGCGCCGCGAAGCAACTGTGACATAAGTGATGTATTTCTACCCATGTTGTACTGTTCATCAAAGTGTCTCTCTCTTTTGTTTATTTTGTAAGTATTGTACCCCGCATCTTTTGTAATGCCCTGCACCAGGGCCTTTAAGGTTAAATAAAATGAAATGAAATGAAATATGGACTATATTTAGGACATCAGAGGCCAGCGCCTGTCGCTCCTTCAAACTTGGGCTCAGGAAGTACCCCTTCGCTAGAGTGTTTTCTTTACTTCATTTTTATTTTATTGGTGCGAATTGTGCGTGGCAGGTTGTACTATGCGACGAGGAATTATCCGTTCATATTTACATGTTTCCATATTTGGCAATTGTAGAGTCACTAAATAAGCTACGCTTATTTAGCGTATTGAAGCGTTATTGAAGCGTAGCTTATTTAGTGACTCTAGTACAAGCTTCCTAAACAAGGGCGCGCCCACACACATGCACAGACGGTGATCTCAGTTGTCTCGTGACGTAAACTTATTTAGTGACTCTAGGTAATTGAAATGCATCTGGCAGAGAGGATGATCCACATAGGAGGAAGACGACGAATTTGCTCCGCAAGATGTGGCTCACATTACATGAGCTAACTATGAGCTAACCGTCAGCTAACTGACGAGTTTGATGAAGAGCAAATCACAGGGAATGTATAATGGTGAAATAAACTAATGAAGAAGCCGTACAGCAAATTTTTAGGGCTGAAAAAAAAAAAAAAAAAGAATGGGGCGGGCTCAGTCGTGTCTGAGCCGTGCGCTCTGGCAGTCGAATTTGCCTCCGCCGTTAGTCTTCTTCGGCGCCCCCGCAGCTCTTTCCATCGCTCGGTGCTTTTTGGATTCCTCTCGAGCCAGATTCCCAAGAATTAGGGACAAAACGTAAAGCGTGCTTCACCTAATACACGCGTGTGTTGGATGAAACCTACCCCTACACAGCCCGTAGGCGCGATACATTTTGAACGCTTTTTCTTGAATAACTTAATTTTTCTTATATAAATTGCAATGCTCTCTGGGGTATCTGGAATATGTTATAAAAAAGGAATATTTTCACGAAGTTTGCACAGTCTACGCATAATTTCCTTGGTTCCACGGACGCTCAATGGGAAAATGAGTGGAAACGCGCGAGCTCAGGGAGCCGACAATTTTCTACCTAGAAAAGAATACTCTGGTAGAGTGATGCAACTATACCTCTAGTATTTATAACCCGGAAAGTATTTTGATAAACGTAAGTGATTACGAGTTAGGAGGCATGAAAGTTGCTCGCCTTGCCCACGGGAGTAAAAATTTGGGCAAGCGCGCCGGCACGAGAAACTGACAGTTTTCCACCTAGAAACCAATAATTTGGTAGCATGATGCAACTATGCCTCTTGTATTTAACACCTGGAGAGCATTTTGGTAAGCGAAAGCGTTCATGAGTTAAGGGGCATGAAAGTTGGTGTCCTCGTCTACCGCGCAAGCGCAGGGAACCAACAGTTTTCTACCTAGAAAAGAATAATTTAGTATAATGATGCAGGTATAGCCCTAGTATTTATATCCCGGAGAGCATTTTGATAAACGTAAGCAATTACGGGTTACGAGGCATGGAAGTTGCTTCCTTGCCCACAGGAGTAAAAATTTGGGCAAGCGCCCCGGCACGAGGAACCGACAGTTTCCAACCTAGAAACGAATAATTTGGTAGAAATGATGCAACTATGCCTCTAGTATTTAAAGCCTGGAGAGCATTTTGAGAAGTGGAAGTGTTAACCAGTTAAGAAGAATCAAAATTGGTAGCCTTGCCCTCAGCGAGTAGAAATTGTGGTAACCTTGCCTTACAATTCATGTGAACCATGGAAGTGCGAACGTGAACCAGACAGAGAAAAATATGGCGGTTTTGTTGGAGTGTTTGCTACAGGAAATGCATGAGGTGAGAATCTGCTTGGCTTCTGCCGTTTTTAAACAAAATGATACCGTATGAAAAATATATCGATAAAATTTCAGGCAAACGACTATCAGCATGCGAAGTGTGAAGCCGAAGAAACGTCATCTTCTGCATGTATTTTTGACGCGATCGAAACGTTGCTCAGTCAAACCTGCAAATTCTCTGACATGGTAACAAAACACTAGATTGCAGTAGCAGAGAGTAGAGTGTGATATTGATAGATAAGCATAATACTTTTACTGATTTCGGAAGTATATAACGATACTTCACAATGGTGCCACATAGTTTTGCCACTTTGCCGCAGGTGATATCCACGTTAGTATCTCAAAATAAATTGGTTCAGAACAACACCTAAGGCTTTAAAGGGACCGAAAAGCGAAAAATAACCCCCATATTTTCGCCCACTGTCGTGCACAACATCGTTGTTTGATAAGACACAGAAAGCATTACTTCTCAATTCGGCATATTCTTTACGTATAAAAATGTTGAAGGTTGCCGGAACATGGACGGTGCTGCCAGCGAACGGCGAAAAAGAGCAACTTGGGTTTCGGGTCCAGGGCTCCCAGGGATTGGTCAACCCTTACCACGTGGGAGTTAATTTTGTAGAGAACAAAGTTGACGCACATAATCTTACAGCTAAACGCCATTTTAAAAATGACGCTCACTTCCATAGCTTTTACGTTAATAAAGCATTCAGCTACTTCGCCGCTACGATCCGGCGCGCCATCTGCAAGGTCATCTGTGTTATCGCGTTTATTGTTTACGTCGTGGGTGGTCATGTTGGTCGCGCGAAGCAGAAAGTGAATGACATGTTCGTGGCTCTTATGTCAATTATTCGAGAGACCTACATATGCCTAGTGTAGTTTTGGTGTTGGGGGATGCGAAAATCATGTTCGTTCACCATCGGCGGCGGGCGTTTTCTATCACAAGATTCAACAGGAGAGTGCGCGAAAACGAATGTGGTTCGAAACACTCGGTTATTAGATGTAGCAGTCGTGTCGTGTGTGCTGAGCTCATTTTGCTGCCGATGACTACGAATATGCCGTAGAAGGCGAATTGCGAAGACGTAACGAAGCACACTGATGCTCAGTACCCAGTGATTTTGGTTCACCTAGGTCACGAGTTTAACACAACGTCTTAGGTACGTACAGACGTCATACATGTATAAATTTAACTTCCATTCTTAATTCCATTTAACTTATGTTATCCTACTTGTCCCGTACTCAACATTGTCAATATCAACAAATTTAATTTTAGGGGCCTTCCAGTGTTGAAGTTGCGCAAGACTGCTTCGTGTGTGTGATCTAGGCACTCAAGTTGACATGACAGATATAGCTGAAAGCAGGTATGCAAAGTCCACAGATGGAAGCACTAGATTTGTTACGTGTTGCAGACTTTGTGACATTTTTTGGAGTCTTTGGACAGGTGCAGAACATTAGTATGACGTCGACAATAGGAGACGAAACCGATGAGTACTACTAGCGTGTTTGAAGGGTACAAAAATACTTCCTGTTGAGGTGTAGTTATGACTTTATGACTAAGGAACGCTAATTAATTTTCTACAGATGCATCCCCTACACTTGAATGCCCAATGAAACAGCGAACGTTCATTGTCTTTGAAGCCCCACTGCTGGAATTCTTCAATGTGTGTCAGAGCTGTAGTGAGCCATGCAAGGTTACCACATCATATTGGTCCTAAATTTGGAGAGTCCCCCTATCTCGGACGCAACTGTCATTTCTCTCTTCCGATCCTACCTTCTCAGAGATTAGTGTGGTTCACCATACACTGCGTGGACACTGCCTTTCTCTACTCATGCTTTCGGTTTCTTGTTCTGTTGAATAAATCTTCACTTGAGTTTGCAGCCATCACGATGTCTACTCTGTCATCTATATTGATGCGCTATAACGGTATAGCACATCAACATCCCAACAACCTACCAACAACTACCAAACAACCTTGCCTAGTCCTACTTTTGGATGGAAACTACACGATGTGGTAACATCCATATATATGCCTTCATTGTACACTTCTTTTGTCTCACTTAGCATGCCTGAAGAAATGTTCTCATCTTCATCAAGATGACAGGTCATTGTTTGATCTGCAGCATTATTGTTCCTGTTATCTTTTCACCAACAGAGAATACAAAAGTGAACAAATGGTAAAATATAACTAGTTTGTTAAATTCAAAAGCAAAAGACAAAACTGTTTATACGTCTCTTGTTTATTTTGTTGCAGGTTTTACAACTCTATCACGTACGTCAAAACATCATGGGGCAGGAAGTCCTACTCTGTTTCCTAAATCTCTGGACAATGAAAAAGAAAGATATAGTTTGTGTTGTGACAGAATGTTGCTTCTGCTTTTATATTATATTTCAATTAAATGTTACGATGCATTTGTAGTGTACACTGAAGCCAGTTTCAATTTGCAGGGCTGTCAAAAGCACTTTACAAAAGTACATCTCAATTACAATAGCAGAGAACTTATGCAATAAATTATTTAGCCATTTTTGAATACTCTGCACACCAATGGTGCATGGTTAACTTTGAACCCAGATCAAGGGTTAATAATAATTGAAGTCAGCCCTCAAGTCCTTCTTTACAAATGTTAGTTGGTGACGTGAAAATGAATCAGTTAATTAACTCTGTTTTGCTAAACAGAGTACTTGTAAGTGTTAAATCCAATCTTGGTTCAAATATTAATTGACATTTGGAAACGTGGTCACTAAGTATACTAAAACGCAGTTCAGCTGAATGACACTAATGAAAATTATCTTACTTACTCTTCAGATATACGATTGAGACAGAGTATAACCTACAAATACATCTATGCCCACAGGTTACTTAACCCTCCAGGAACAAACTAGTAATTAGAATATGCTGTGACAGCAAAGAAAAAGCAATGAGAAAAACTTGCAGCAAGCACGAAATGAAAATATGCTGACATCAACATTTCTACAAGTCTGCCCACTGATGGGAAAGCATTCCTAATTGCATGCATGGCGCAGATCGAGATCCAGTGGAGTACTTTCTATTGTATTTTCTCGGAGCACCCCATATACTTCTTGTGAATGGAAGACAGGTGGTATAACGGAATTCCCTTCAGAAATAAGGGTTTTCCGTTCAGTTTGCCGTTCAAGTAGCGCGTAAAGACCACACGGCGCTGCCTTGATGTTGCCATACTCTTCGATTTCTCGGATGTATGCAAAAGACACTTGCAGTACTTCGGTGTCAAGGCACAGTATTTCGAAATATTCGTTAGTTCTGATGCAATTCTCTGTCTGCCTTCCACGCGCATTCTCTACCTCTCGGCAGCAAAAACCGTAGTATCCATCCGTAGTATCCGGCGGTTTGCATTTCACACATGAACACCTGCACGACGAAAAAACAGCGCTTGTTTCGGCTTACACAAGTGCTTCTCCCTGATACATGGAAATTTCACAAAGCAGTCCATGTTCACGGCACGGTGAGCTACTGCTGAGGACGAATGTGACTCCGACTAATCTCTGGACGAGGAATCTTCTGCTACGAAGAACACACTTTCCACCACGCTAACGCACGAACAACAGTTCTGTGTGAGCGACAGTTCTCGAATGCGGAATTCCAGCGCACTCATGTTTAAGAGGCTCGACATTCTCCACGCAGAAAGTGGTCACAAATGCCCACTGCCATTTTCGTTTTCGCCGGATTAGCGCCCGGAAGTGCGCGTGTTACATGCGTCCTCGACATGTTGCGCAGGGTCATGCAATTGTTGACAGACTGCTCGGTTTCCTACTAGGTCCCTGGACATGGAATTATGGAAAATTCGATTACAGAAAAACTACAGCGATTTCAGCGGAGTTCTTTGGTATTTCAACTTTTGAAGGTTCAAGCTTTTCGCTGAACATAAAGTTTCGATAGGTTTATATTCACTTTTCGGTCCCTTTAACGAAATTGCCAGGTTCAATACGCTGACTTTATAACACGCCATCCACAGGACAGGATACAGGTTTATTTTTTGCTCTGTACAGTACTGCGTTTGACTTTTCACTATTGCATATAACTGTTTGCAGTAAAGAGATCCAGCATTGAGCAAATCCTCTACGTAACCCTTGTGGGATCGCACACAACATTGGAAAAGCCGTATGATGATAACAGTTGGTTGAAATTCCTGGGATGATCTACTTTTACTATTGAATCGCCACCTATGTACATTGCATATTTAGGAAATGACACAAACGTGAGGAACGCTTGAAAGTGTTGGAGGACAGTAACGAAATCACCAGTTGGCGGGTGCCGGTTGTAAGGAATGTACCGGTTAAATGTAGCGGTTGACAGATTTTGTCCTCCGCAGGTACGGAAAATTTGGTTGGCTCGAGTGTGGGAAAGGAAGGTCATTGAAGAAACCAAAATAACAAGAAAATGAGCGTTTTTGGCCAGCCCATCTTGAAAGGCGCTCTCGGTGCGTTATCGCTATATCTGCATTACTCGCCACGTCCGCCGCCCGCCAGCCTGGAAAGAGAACATTCTCGTGACGTGATCTGCGGCTGAAAGTATTTCTGCCGAGGCGTGATTCGTCCCTTATAAATACTACTGGACTGTGCATCGGATGTATCATGCGGGCTTGTTGTATTCAGTAGTATATACTTATGCTGGAAAATGTAACGTGATCCAAATTTAAATTGCACCAGCGTCCAGCCAGTTTATATAATCCTGATAGAAAACAAACAAAAAGCGGTTTGGTAATGCGACCCCTTCGTTCAATTGCAGCATACTTTTCAATTGATCTCTAATGTTTATTGTAGATTTCCAAAGGTTTTAGACACCCTTAAGTACATGCAGATGTTTCTGCAGCAACGCGCGCTCGGTAGAGGAAATGTGGGCACACGTCTAGCCTTGCTCTGCACCACCTTCTTCCCTTTCTTCTTCCTCGCACGGTGAACCACAGAGGGAGATTGGCCACTATGTAAGGCTCATGTGTCGCTGTGAAATACCATATATTTTCTGTGTTCCATATGTTACATGGGTTTTTCCTGGGTTTCCTCAGAGGCTTTCAGTCGTATTTTAAAAGCGATAAAAATCCCCGTGCCGGGAAACAAACAAAAAGACGGTACAACACGCAGCACAGACTGACGAACAAGATTTTATTGACAGACCTGGGGCCGGATTCACAAAAGCATCTTACAATAAAATTTCTCGCAAGTCTGTCGTAAGGAAAAGTTACGACAAATAGCGGATTCACGAAGCGCGCGCGTCGTAAACTTCTTGCAAGTTACAACGAAATCCTAAGAGAGCCACCGAGCAGTCTTACGAGCAAAGATGGCGGCGTACCTAGCAGCCGTGGAGATTGAGTCAAGGAGGACTTTGAACCGTGAACGCGTTTTCAAGACAAGGACAGTGCTGGAAAGCATACGGGATAGCCATCTCCTACGATACTACCGTCTCCCACGCGCTTCAGTACAGAGCCTGTGCAACATACTGGCTCGAGCCTTACGGCGTCCAACAGCACGGTGCCATGCGATACCAGTAAATGTGCAAGTGCTTGCGGCGCTTCGCTTCTACGCCAGCGGGAGTTTCCAGTCAGTCGTCGGGGATGTGGCGTTTGTCAGCCAGAGCAGCACATCCCGTATAGTTAATGGGGTGACGAAAGCGATCGTCGAACTGGCCAACGAGCAAATAAGGTTCCCACGAACATCGCCTGAAGTCCTCAAAACAACTTTAGGTAATTTTCGAAGCTCTTGTTCAGTAACGATATGCTTGATAGGCACAGCTACACGACATGCGCACTTCATTTTTGCGAAGGATGTAAATTATTGCAAAAAGTTGTCTCTCTCTAATATGTTTGAACGACCCACAAGCATCACAGCACACGCATGATCGTACAGAAATATATTACTTCTAACATCACCTTCGCCCATTTCTAATGTGACCTTCTATTGATGTCCCCAGGGTTCCTCAACATTGCCGGGTTTCCAAAGGTTCTTGGGTGCATCGATTGTACACACGTGTGCGTCAAACCTCCTAAGCGTGAGCTCCGTGCAGCCTATCGCAACAGGAAGGGCCTCTATTCAGTGAATGTGCAAGCAGTATGCAATGCAGATTGCGAAATTACACAACTCACTGCTAGGTGGCCAGGAAGCAGCCACGACAGCTTTATTTGGTCTATGTGCAACTTGCACGACGAGTTTAAGGAAGGCAGAATGCCTGAAGGATGGCTTCTAGGTAAGCGCATTCCAGTAGCTATCGCATTAAATGATTATGCTTATTCTTACTACTAGGTGACTCAGGTTACCCTGCACAGCCATGGCTGCTGACACCTTTCCAGGCACCGTCAACTACCGCAGAAGAGAAGTACAATAAGGCTCATCGCTCAACCCGACAAGTTATTGAGCGTACCTTTGGCTTGCTGAAAAGCAGGTTTCGCTGTCTTGACAAGTCGGGAGGGTGCCTTCTATACCCTCTGAAGTCATGCTGCAGCATCACTGTGGCCTGCAGTGTCCTGCATAACTACTGCATCCGCCACAATATTATCTTGATTGACCCTGTTGGTAAGTTTTAACATACAACGTAACTTTTGTGCAAGCAACACAGTGCTGATGCTTTGATCCCTTCACAGAAGCAGCATCCTTTGGCTGTGTGTGTAAAAGTGTAGCATAATGATACCTTTACATACAGCACTGTGTGTGCCATACTCCTTCCAGAGATACAAGAAGAAGAGCCACAGGAGTCGGGAGTGCGAGACATGCCTTCCGGGGTTTCAGTACGAGACTGCCTGGTGGCACGGGTCTTCACATAGCTCAAGAAATGTTCAACAACTGCAAGAGTGTCCCATCGTACAGTGAACTCTATTTTTGCAGCATTCCCGCCCCACTGGCTGGAGGTACTTCCAGGATGTGGCACAGCAGATAAAGACTTTGAAACTTTTCCGTCGATTATAAATGGAGCCTGAAGTTTTGAGAATTTAACCCGTTTCTTCCTTGAATTGAACATTGCCTCTCTAGGGTGCAACTTGGTCGTTACCCAGCAAATTGCCCTTAATGAACTGCCTGTAGGAATGCACACTAGCTAGTTTAGCAACAAATGCAATCATATCACCATTTGTACCAAGCCAGTACAGTTCATGTGAGTAGTAGGGCCTCATTTCTCCTCGAATTTAGCATACTGGAAGTTCTTCCACCTCAATTCGCATGAAGTTAGAGTACATGTTCATTTCCCCAATTTTTGTCCTCCAAATCTGAAAAAAAAAGCATTTCCTGAAAACTTCAGGCTCTAGTTATAAATGATATGAAGTCTCTCGTGCACTAATTCCTGTGGACATTCTTCTCACCAACTGACATCATCTAACCTAATGAGATGCCGAAATGTTGCTAGACTAACTTATTCACCCTCCCTTTGCAATGCTGTCCCCTCTTGGTTTGTGCAGTCACGCGATTATACACATGCTAAAAGAAGTGACTTCAAGTAAGTGGATGGTAGCTTTATACATGGCTGGACTGTACAGAATATATACAGCTTGTACGAAGTACTACTTCTCCCAATGTTGCAGCAACAGTTTCAAGGTGCAGGGCAGCAGTGGGTCTCACTAGTGGGGGCACCCTGGACAGGCAGTGGCTGACAGTGTCGGTCATTGCACTCTTATCAGATGGCATCCCGGCATGTAGGAGGGAAAGATGCATAGGGAGCAGGGGAGGTATGTTTCTTTGCTTGTGGCTTTTGGTAATCGATGTGTGCCTTATCCAATCTCACATGAAGGATATCTTTGAATCAGACGTTAAAAGACCAGTAACAAATATAGCTTTCAATTTTATGTAGCAATATTACCTACCACTTTAATCCCATGTTAGCATCAATTACTTGCAAAGATCGGTTACGGAAAGCCACTAGCAAAGAAACTTGCTGCTCTCTATGTGTTTTTCCTTCCTCCATGCTGGGATACCATCTGCCAAGAGTGGAATACCCAACACTCCCGGCCATTACTTGTCCTAAGTGCCCCCACTGGGGTGGCCCTACTCCTGTTCCGCTACTAAAACTGTGTTAGTGTTTGCTGTGTGAGTAGTAGTACACATTTACAATGTAACATTTTCATCTATGTTTCTGTTGTTTACTTGGGCAGCTCCTGCAGGAAGCGTCTTTACACCATATTTGTACTCTTGGATGGCTAAAATCCTGCCCAATATGTCGACTAGTGCTGCAAGGTGTCCCTCAATCTTTCGCTGGGTTTGTGCAATATCCTCTGCGCTGCTGACCCTCGACGTGGAACGGGAAGCACCTGAACAAAAAAAAATGAAAATCCTATATAATGCAATAAGAGAAGATATGGATCATGTTGGTGCGAAAAATTTCAGTGTGCCGAGCTTCCAACTTCGAATATCACAGTTCAGTTAATGATGATGTTGGCATCCTATGTATAATAATTTTTGCTAGGATGGCATTTTCGAAAGCATCTGTGATATGTGTGCGAAATAAATTCCGTTCCTGCTAATGGTCTCCTCCCTGCCTCGGCATCGAATACATCTCAGTATTACACCAACCAGACAGTGTGACGTGCAGGCATACTATGTAATTATGCTAACCTCTGTGATGTGCAGCCAAAGGCGTAGCAGTGTCTGTTTGGTGCACCCTTGCCTCTTCCTCAGGTGCTGCATATACACACATCACACAAATGGTTGGTGGGTACAGTGCAGACTTTAGATTACATACCTTCAACGGGCTCAGACAAAACTGATGCAGTAGTAGAAGAGGTGGAGCCTGCAAAAAGGACACGTGGGGTGTAGAGAATGTACGACGAATGCGTGTATGAGCGGTCACTCACAAGCCGCATAGGCACGTCACTTACCCCTGCGCTGCATGCCGTCGTAGTCGAGTACGACGTTAGCTAAAGCACACAGTACAGAAAAACCATGTTAGGTAGTGAAAAGTCCATCTAACAAACGCAACTTACGTCCTCCTACCCCAATGTCGAAGCTGCCGTCGATGCCGGCAACTGTGCTGGTGTCCAAAGTGCCAACCACTCGTTCCTCAAGTGGTGTAAGGGGCGGCACGTCGGCGGCACCACCTCCAGTCCTTCCGAGACTGCGAATAACGCTTGCCCCTGTTTAACAAAGCACGAGTTGTAAACCGAAACTATTGCATATTCAAAAGCATGCCTCACCGACGTACCTCCGCAAGCTGTACACATCACTGTCGCTATACGTATATACGGTCAACGAATGAATCCTTACCTTTTTTCTTGTTGGCGCTTTTGTAGTCCGTCCACTTTTTTTTAACCTCTGCCGTCGTCCGTTTGATTCCTGACACAGCGAAGACGCTCTCGGTTATCCCTTCCCATCAGTGGCGTATCTAGAGCTACCTGCGCCCATGGCAACATGCTTAACATGATGTCCCTGGGGATGCGTTTTCGTGTGGTCCGCACTAGGTTTCACACTACAACCTGTCTAATGGCGGGTGCTTTAGATCATTTATGAATGTGCTAGGTTGAGTGCCCGACCTGGCACATTCACACCCGACCGCATAATGGCGCCCCTGTTCACCTGGCGCCCATGGCACCTGTCCACACCTGCCACACCCTAGATACGCCACTGCTTCCCATGCCTTGCTCTTCGCAAGGGATCCTTGTGGGCCATTACCAGTGGCATCGATGATAGTTTTGTTCACTTGATACCCTGCTACCAGGGCTTCAATTTCCCGTTCACTAAAATTCGGCCGCCGAGCGCGTTTCGCAGGAGGTCCCGCTGTCCCCGTATTCCCATTATCGGCACCGTCCATCATGACAACTAACGTAAGTTAGCTTTACAACAAAGCACGTGAGGGAGACGGGCTCTCATTGGTAGAATAAGTCAAGTTGCTATAGCAATAGCATACTCTCGGACACCGCCGTTCTTGTGTCGCTGTTGAATGTGACCGGAAACCACCCACTCGCCTACTTGCGTGATTGAATGCTTCTCTCTCCACAACGTTCGCGCTGTGAACCCACTTTACGACTTTCTCTTACGCGCTTCGTAAACAGCGACATCGTAACGAATCTTACGCTCGTCTTTGTGAATCCGGCCCCTGCTTCTTAAATAACCTGAGCCAGCAACGCCTGCTTCTGCAAGGTTACCCTTTTTCACCCTCAAGCCTGTGTATAGTGTCTTTATCTTTTCGAAAGCACGGCTTATAAAGAGGCCCTCCTGTTACCAACTTTGATAAATTCCTCTACTGGATCAGTTAGCAGCACAATTTTGCTCGTCAGTCTCCGCTGTGTGTTGTGTGGTCTTTTTCTTTGTTTCCCGGCACGGGTTTTTTTATCGCTTTTAAAGTATGAACTACCGAACAGCCCAATTTTTAACCATTGTCAGACACATGCCGGCAGAGTTCCCTTAGAAGTCGGTCAAGGACGCACATTCCTTCCGTGCGTTAGTCGTGACGTTGCCCACCTCAGTGAGGCCGATAACGGCGAGCCCTTTCACCATCACCACCACCACCACCGTTCCATTTTGTATTCCTCAACTTCATGGTCGCTACACGTGATCGATGTCCTTTGCTAAATGCAGAGGCAGCTGTAGTAGATTGGGTCACCTTTATGTATTAGACATGTTTCCTCCCCTATATTCACACATTGCATTCACGACAGCAATCGTGTTATTATTGCTCACTCAGAATCGCCAGTCACATACTTTACAGTCTAAGAACTGTTACTCCGCGGTGTTCCTAACATGGGTTGGTGTGAATTAGTATCGATATTGTAAGAAGTGTACAATAACGACGAGACAAAAAAAAAACACTTAGATCGGGAGACATTCACGGTAACGGCTCCGAATGTATGATAAGCCAATCGCAGTGTCGAACAGGTTCCGTGTTACGCCGCGAAAGAACTGTGTCTATAAGCGGCGTACAGACGGGGACAGATGGAGAGAGTACAGCAGGAAGAAGTGGGGGACAGGGGGTAGTATGCGTCCTGGGCCGACTTCGGGGCGAATTGTGCCGACATTCGTCCGGAAAGTTTTCGGACAACCCCGGAAATACGTCAGACACCACAGCATGTGATAGGATTCGAATCCATCACCTCCCAGTCTTGAGAACGACCCGCGCCCGTGAGAATCAATCGACTGCTGTGCGCGATACGTTTCTGCTACGCTCATATTTCGTGCGTGAAAACGCTATCCCATCACGATCAAAAACTCTCTTTTTTTTTCCTGGTCTTAGACTGCTCCTTTAATATAATCTCTTGGAAAAAGTTGCCGTGCTGAAAGTACAGCTCCTTGGAACAGTTGGCCTTCCGAAATGAATTCACTTCACGTAGGAGGAGGTCATGTGATTTCAAAACAGCTCCTTTCCTTTAAGAAGAAGAAGAAAAAACCGTCAGGTGCTCCTCAAATCCAACATCACCGAAGTATGCAAACGCGACTGGCCAGAAGAAATACTGCGGTTGTAGTCATGGGCGTTCCCAGGGTCTTTCCAAGAGGGGCAAAGCGTTTCTAGGGGAGGGGCAGGGTGTTCAACCAATGGACACTAGATAATAGAATGACGACACAGGAAACCTCTGATATGCAAGTCATTATGGAATGCGCACAAAACACACGGATGAAGGAAGAAGAGGAACAGCACACGCGCAACTCACAACTCAGTTCAACGTGACCAATGAAACCAAACAGTAGCACACACACACCCGGAACGCCACGGCGCCACCTACACAAGTCACAAGTCTTCTTCCTTCGTCCGTGTCTTTTGTGCGCATTCCATAATGACTTAAGTATACCAACTAGCCCAACGTCTTTTGTTGTTGCTCTGATATGCAGCGCTTAGTTGTCTCGCGATGTAAACGCCTAATTATTATTATTAGCATATTATATGCAACGGTTCTGGCCACTGGAGTTTCCAACCCGCTCCAAGAGTACAAAGGAGCTAAACACTTTCATGACGGTGACGGACATACGCCAGAGCAGCTCACACTGCTTGCAGCAACTTAAAAGCACCTAACTTTACACAAGAGCCATCCCTTCCTATCAAACATTGTGTTTTTTACTTGACCTTCCGCAATTCCGTTGTCATTAGGGGAACCAGCGACATTTTAGCGCGTATGAAACGTCCGATCCCGCTGTCGCGCATGGGCATTAGTTGAAGGACGCGTGATTTCGCTCAAACGACCCGCTCGCTCTCAGTCGGCTTGACCGATTGGCATTGGCATCGCGAAGCAAGATGGCGGCTGCTTCCAGGCCTCCATACCAGGTCCGCCAAGGTCGCCATTTTCCCATGTATTTGTTCCTATCCCGATGCGTGCAATGCCGGAGGCCGCCCTTAGATACCCCATTGTTACCAGGCGTTGGCTTGCGTGGATTGTAGCGCGTTAAAGATCCAGTTGAAGCACAATCCAAGCCAGGCCAAGTCACCGAAGGAGAAATGGACGACTGCAGCGCCTGCGGCGCCTGGTACGACACGTACGCTATGTGATGCACGCAGCCATGCACTAGATCCTTCCGATCACTCAACACGTTTAAAAACGGGACCAAAAAGTGAAACACGACAGAGAAAGTTGTTATACGCGTTTTATTTGGACATATAAAGACTATATTCATTCGCAGAAACCACAAAACATTTTGCCGCTAAACTTAGTGATCCGGAACGGCAACAGTGGGGTATCTAGTGGCGGCCTTCTTCGTTGCACGCTTTTCCGAGGTGAGTTTGGGGGACCTGCTCTATACACAGGGGTGACACAAACCCGCCATTGTTGTAACTACCCTCAAGCGGGTGCTTTTGGCAAAACTGCCATCTTGTCCTTGTCGCACGTCATATAAAACGTCATTTTGAGGTCATGTGACTTTGTTTACATGTCGTTTTGCCACTTACCGACATATTTCCGTCGTCGTAACACCAAGAGATTAACGTATTTTGCCAGCGTAAACGATGCGCTGCTTGTTCCGCAACATGGTAGCCGATTTCTCCTTAGTTTAGGTACATCGCATCGGCTCAGTGAGTCTTAACGCGCGGTCGTCATCACATCTTTGGAGGTCGTCAACAGCACGAGGGCTTATGTGCAAAACTTCGCGTTTTACTGCGAGATTATCGGATAAAAATAATTACCGTGATCGAAAGACATCCAAAACGTTGCGCAGAAAAAACAACCGCATTGTTTACAAACGGCTTGGCCGCCGATCACGGGCGCCGCCATCTTTAAGGTCACGTGTGCCTTGACGTTTGCCGTGACGTGTGACCAGGACCTGTCCAGGATGCATTGTGTTCGCAAAGCACGCTTTCGTCTACGGAGCAATACATTGAATGCCACCCCTGTGCCTCCATAGCTCCCCGCATTCGCGGCAGTAGAAAAATAAAGCCACGTCATAGTCACGTGGTATTACTTCGTCAGGCATCATGACGGATGCCCATTGGCCGAATGAGGTTGCGCGCTCCGGGATTGGTTGACAAAGTTTCGAAATAGTTTCTCACTTTTCGCTGGTAGTCGGCCAGGCGGGAAACTCCAAGCAAGGTCGCTGCGTCTCCGCGTCTCGCCGATGTCGGTTGACCACAACGATCAAAGAGCAATTCTCGGGTTTGTTCGTGAGTTATAGTGACTCTTGCCATGTACTGTTCCCCGATAAAGTATCAACCTACGAACATTCTAGCCGGTTCGGAACTGGAATGCTGTGGTGTGCTAACGCCTGAGGAACACTTTCGAGCGCTGTCGCATTTTCAAATACAGTGACTAAGAAGACAGGATTCGTAACGACACAAGTATTTCCCGTGACTGTGTGACCTTCGGTGCATCGCCAGCATGAGAAGAAGATGCTCATTTGTGAAACGCACGCACTCGTGGACCTCGCTTATGGTGAGCTAGAAGGACTGGTGTGCTTACCGGCCTATCCAATGCATGGGAACGCTTGGTCGCGGAAATGGCACCCGGTGACGTAAGATTGTTTACATGGATGCGCTGACGCTCGCTGCGCGCCTTGCGGAACGATTTTTGTGGAGATCCGAGAAGCTCTTCTGCTTCGAGTCACGTGCCTTCGCGTGAAACGCAGAACCTTGCACCGTGCCGCCTAAGAAACCAAACAGCGTCGGTGGATGGCCTATGGTGAGCTAGCTCACCATAGCTCTAGCTCTTCTAGCTCACCATAGATGGCCTATGGCGGCATCACGAGCCGCGAGCTCTCGCGCAGTTTAACTTCGTTTTTGTTTGCTTTCGCTGTTTCATGCTTTCTGCATGATGTTTGTAACGTAACATTATGAATACAAAGGCATCATGACAGCTTCCAATGCCTAGTGAAACTCTCCATTCCTAATCTTAAAATTAAAGTTGTGGTGTATGGATGCGTTTCATTTCGTGACTCAGAGTATGGTGCAAGCAGCGCTGCTGCCACATGTCAAAGCTACACTTGCAATAATAACCCCTCTAGAGGTGGGTAGGAAACAAAGGGTGCGAGTGTCACAAAACATTTGGCGGCTGTAAAGGGGGGGGGGGGGCTCGATCCTTACTGTATGGTACGGGTACTTGGAGGAATCATTTGTTTCAAGCTCGCTCCGTTGTCAGCAGTTTATTTATTTATTTCAAGTATCCTGCAATTCCACGTGAGTGGCACTATGTAGGGGAGAGGAGAACATAACAGTGCATACAAATGAACATCATTTCAAGTTACAAGACTACAACGTTTAACGCAACAGAAATTCGTGCACTCTTTTCAAGAAAATGTCCCTGGAGGCAGAATGAATTAAGTCACGAGGGAGGCTGTTCCAATCCGGGATCGTTATAACAAAAAACAAAAAAAGTTTTGAAAAATTGTTGATCTAAAACGGTAAGGCTCAATCTTGTGTACGTGATCTAGGCGTCTAGAAATAAAATTAGAAGGGAACAAGTAGTTACGCGAAGGAATACCAGAAAGATCGAAATAAATATCACGGAGAAATTCCAACCGAGCTTGCGTTCTCCGAGACTCCAAAGACACCCATCCCAGTATGGATTTTAAATGCGCAGATCGTACGTACGGTGAATATGAAATGCCGTTTTTCGACAGGGTTATAGGTGGCATGGGCTCTGCAATGTGTACGTTCTACTCAGGGTGTGAAGCTACACCAGGGGAGCGAAACACAGACTGAAAATACTTACTTGAGGTGCAAGCTTTAGCGAGACCGTTATCAATAAGACCGTGAGGCGTTTTAATTGAAGGAATGCCCATGGGTGCCTTGTTCATAGATTTTATGTACTTCCACAATAGCTTTGAACTGCCCACCAAATTCAACTTAAGTCTTGTAAAATATGACCGTTTTTCTTTGCGAATTGCGTTACGAATACATTTAGATAACCTTTTTATCTGGTATCATCAGAGGTAAAAGATGTTTGATCAAGTTTGATCACAAATTTCTCAAACATTCTTCGCCTGCGCTTGGCGGACGGTAAAAAGAACACAATGCAATAGATTTCCCTTTCGACAAGAGACGACACCGTACAGACTCACAGTTGTCAAAATTAATCTGAATTTCCTCAGCGTGCATAGAACTGCGTACACAAATGAACACTCCACCACGATGGCTATTTCTATCCTTTCGAAATGCCGTATAGCTTGGGGGAAACACTTCGGGATCAATCACGTAATCATCAAGCCATGATTCACATCCCATAATTATATCAGGACTTATCGTAGACAAAAGCGCACAGAAATCATCAACTTCATGCATAATGTAAAAACCCCGAGAATAGGGAACACGAAGGATTACATTATGCATCATCTTCACCAGCTAGACATTTTTTCATCATCAACTTTATTTTTTACGCTTCTGGCATTCAGACACAAAAGCGACAAATCACACGTCTTTCCAGTGACATTCTGATAAAGCTATGTTGAGGGCTTATCAAGTTTATCAGTTTATCAAGTTTACGATGTGTGCGCAGCGTGATGCACCAGCACGCGCACATCTTTCTTTTCCTCGAATTTGCGGCGTACTGCTTCAATTTCGCCTATCGCAGGTACTCCCGGGTTCTCCGCGGTGCTCTTTGCACATGGGGCCACGTGACCAGGAGGACGTGCGCCGCGACAGCGAGCCGAGCCCTTCGTAGCCACCTGTCGGCAGGCCCGTCGGCGCGACCCGTTTGCAACCGCCGTTCAACACACCAGTCCTTCTAGCTCACCATACCTCGCTCGCTTCCAAAAGTAGACTGTGTATGTGCTTTGCAAGTTCGAACTTGGTTTGGTTGCAGTCTATTCAACGAACGAAACGTCCTGTACGCACGGTGAATATATAAGTCAAACATTTGAGTCTATACGTTGTATCAATAAATGTCTATTTAGCCTGTCAAAAATGTCTTAGTTATTTTGGAATAACGGGCGCCAGGCATGACAACCAGTAGAAGTCAATGGTAGCCAGGGCCGGCCGAAAGGCGAGCCAAACGGAGAGGCTGCTGATTGGCTGGCTGCTAGGCATCACGACGCATTTTCATTGGTCGTATGTCCAGTGTTGCCTGAATTCTCTCAAACTATGGGCTCTATATGGGGAGCTGTGGGCGCCTGGCTGCTTCCACAACGTGGAAAGTTGAGTTGTGGAGTAGTGAACGTTACAATGGGATTGCCACGTATGTTGACTGTTTCCGATAATGTGTATCATCTGCGGGAAGTTGTTGGATTAACGACGTACTGAATAGGACATTTCACACGCTTCCACGTCCACTCTTGCCGTGCTGCTTGGGCATTTGTGTAACACGGGTACGTACCACTTTCTGTATTTTCAGTCAATATGGGGTGTACACGGGCAATATGGGGCCCATATTCCCGAGATTTTCCCAATATCGACTCAAAGCGGGCAATATGGGGCCCATATTGCCAGGATTCTCCCAATATTGGCCGAAACTCGGCAATATGGGGCCCATATTGCCCAGTTTCAGCAAATATGGGGGAAAATTGGCGAAACGGGTCCCATATTGTACCCGTATCGCCAATGACCAGCCAATATGGGCCCAATAGTGTGTGCTGCTTGCGTAACGACCTGTGTGTAAAGAGGCCAATTTCGACAAGTGACCTTGGTGCTTCAGGGGGCAACGACCCCCTTGCCCCCACGGTACGCCCATGGTTGTGATCCCTTTCTTGTTTTTGCAGACTCCGACCAGAGTTACGTGTTTTACGGGACGTTGTTCGTCATTTGCGGCAAATGTGCAGTGACCCAAGCTCCTCAGCTAAACGGTGAGACATTGACAGTTCATCTAGTGGTGGTGATGAAGACGCTGTTGTTACCAAGCTATTTGTCTGCCTGATATCTAGTTTACCTCGTGTAAATATAGGACAGTTGAATGAACTCTAATAGAAGGCAACATTTTCCTGTGTCTGGGGGGTGCAAGGGACGGGACAACAGACAAAGATGGACGCACTCCCAGACATAGGATTGAGGTCGTGTAGGGACTAGTTACTGTTGTAATCAACCAGGATATGTGTACTAGGCCCCCTTGGAACACAATCATGGTAGAACAGGGGCCGCATTGGATCATCGGTTGTTACAGGCCAATGGCAATCGTTTTTATCACTAATGAACGCAAGATAAACTGCTCGAGTACAGAGCTCAATCATAACGCCACGACCGTTCATGAAGCTTGGGCCGCATTGTTTGACGTGAAAACGTCTAAGTTCGGTTTGGTACCCAGATCAAAATTTACGATGCAACGAAATTATGCCGAATTTCACGACGCGATAACTCGGGAGTAATAAACCTATAGAAACCAATCGGCTAAATCCACATAGCTTACACGTGTAAGATTCTGGCTAACAAGGTCATTGCGGCGGCTGACGCATTCTCTGGGTGTGGCGTGCGCGTACGAGAGAGACAGAAATATAGGGGTACGCGTAACTTGCGGGCAGTGTATCTCGCGAACGCGTGAAGCTACGAGGGGTGTTCAATTCATAACGGGACTTTTTATTTTTCGCAAAAGTAAAATAAACTTACAGGCGAGAAATTAGTTTTATTTTTCAACGTAATCTCCAGCTGGCACTAATGCACTTGTCTCAGCGTTTCACGAGGGCTTGCGGGATGCCAGCAGCGTAGAAATCCTTACCGGCGCGTAGCAGCCATGATCGGACCGCATTCTTGTCCTCGTCGTCAGCTGAAGTGGCGGCCCCCAAGGAACGCCTTCAGTGGCCCGAATAGATGGAAATCCCTGGGAGCGAGGTCTGGACTGTAAGGGGGATGTGGCAGCAACTCCCAGCAAGTTCCTGTAAGGTGCCTGTCGTGAGATGTGCGGTATGCGGGCGTGCATTGTTCTGTAGGAAGACTCCTTTGGTGATGAGGCCCGGCCGCTTTTGCTTGAGCGCCTTATGCATCCCTGAAAACCTGGCAGTAATGTGCACTATTTTTGGTGGTACTACTAACCGAAACATGAACAACACCAGCCTTGTGCCAGAAAATCATGGCCATGACCTTACCCGCAGACGGGGTGCTTCTTGGGAGGTGGCTAGTCCGGATGCTTCCACTGTTTTGATGTCCGTTTAAACTCAGAAGAGAAATGGTGCACACACGTTTCATCGCACGTCATGATCTGATCAAGGAACGACTGTCCTTCAGTGCAGAAACGGCACCTTAGCTCTTGGGAGATTTCCAGTCTTCTCTGCCGGTCAAACACGGAGAGCTGCCTCGGGACCCAACAGGCACTAACTTTCCGAAACTGGTGGTATTCATGAATAATAGTGTTCAACGTTCCCACAGAAAGGTCCGTCGTTCGAGCCAGTTCGAGACATGTTATCCGTCGGTCCTTGAGGATCAGGCGCTCCACAAGTTGGATGTTCTCAGAAACTCTGACACTGGGCTCTGAGCCGCCCTGGCCGGGATCGTCCTGCACTGATGTACGGCCGTCTCGGAACCGTTTGCAGCACTCAAACGCTTTGCTGCGGCTAAGTGTATCGTGGCTATACTGAGCCTGAAGTCTTCTGTGAATTTCAGATGACTTTACGCCATCATTTGCGAGAAACTGCGAGTTCAGTGTGCGCGCTCACCTCGTTGTCGGTCATCTTGTCCAGCAAGTGTCTTCTGTTTTGCACAAACTTTACCCCACCACGTGGTGAACGCGGAGGCCTGTCGCGTGTGAAAATGACGAAAAAGAAGTAGCGCGAGCCATTTGTACACTCAGGAGACAGAAAGTCCCGGTTTGACTTGAACACCCCTCGTAGAACGCCGATCGAGGTGTCGTTGGAAAGCGCTTGAGGGGTTCTACCTGGACTTTAAAGGGACCATGAAACGATATTTGACAAGCCCTCAATCATTTTTAATTAGTTCCCCTGTACTAAAGCATTCACTCTGTGAAATATGAAGTTGAAAATCATACAAATATCGAAAATATTCGATATTTACCACAGGCGTGAACAGCAGCTGCTACGGCCAGCCTCCGAGGCGAACTGGCCGTGACATCATACACAGAACATGTTGCCGATTCGCGGACGGGCTTTTGTGAGCAAAGTGCGAAATTTTCAAACAAGCTTGTATACTTCGTCATGAAATATGTTTTAATTTGACTTAGAGACAAGATTGTAACTAACCGTTTACACAGAATCCTACGAGAAATGTAATATAGCCGTTGACTGTCAGCAGGGTTACCGGAGCACGTTTTCCTCTTTTAACTTCATCTTCGTCAGAACATACTTTCGTCGGTGACATTTCATGAGCTGCTGCGTACCAAACGATCCATAGACGCTGTGTGTGTCGCATAACCTCTTATTCCATTGCTGATAATTTTCCTTTCGCCATATTTCAATTGATTTCGACGGGAGATATACAACGTCGTTGTTGTCCAAACCGAAACCATGCACCCACGAGGTCCGGCGGGGTGTGTCCTCCTCGTCGTTCACAGTTGGCTGAAAGGATTGGATGGCGATGACGTAAGCCCACTTCGAAGGCATATATCCAGCGGTCACGCCCTGCTATTTTTGTCTGATAACTGCGCCCCCGTTGTACTGAATACGGCCAAAAGTCGATCTGTGTACGATAGTGATGGATCATGAGAACGGTTTCCTGCAGAGTACTCAGATTTCTCGAAAATCATTTCATGGTCCCTTTAAGCGGTATCGGCTACAACAATAATAACCCAAATTTTATAAATTCGCAAATTTGAAATATCAACATTTTGCCAGAATGTCGGCATATATGAAACTAAAATATGATCAGAATTGAAGGAAACGGCAATCAAAAGAAAGTGCGGCCTGACAACAACAACAACAACACAGATGAATGGATGATGATGATGCGGCATGAGAGGAACCCAAAAATCCCCCAAACTCCAGTACCGAGCGATCGATAGAGCTACGGGAGCGCCGAAGAAGATTAGCGGCGGGGCAACTTCGACTTGTGCGAGTGCGAAAGTGACCTACAAATGCTATGGAGTGCATCCAGAAGGGGGCTCAGCACCGTGGAGGAGCCGGAGCCTGCCAGAGAACCCCAGGCGTAGCGAGGCGGCGCGCGCTGCCTTCGGCGTATCCTTCGAGACGAACTAGTTTTGAGCAAAGGAGCAACTGAATCCGAGATCGTGATGTTTTCATATTAAACACTATGGCTCGGACGCAACTGATCCCGCCCCAATTTATATTTACATTTTTTCTACTTTTGCTCGGGGGCTACGCGGGCCGCCTGGCAACACCAGGCAGGTCGCATACATCCCGCCGGCCACCACTTCGGCACCCCTGATCTAAGGAGGCGTTCACACAGACCGATTTTCAGCACCAACTCACACCAACTCGAAGTAACGTCTTTGGACCAACTTCAAGACGGTACCGTCAGGCTCCAACAGCTCCCCATAGAGCCCATAGCTTGAGATAATTCACACAACAGTGGGCACACGACCAATGAGAGTGCAACGTTGTCGAAATTATGCAATGCCAGTCGGCCAAATAGGAGCCTTAACTTTGGCTGACCTTTCGGCCGGTTCTGGCTATCATCGACTTCTACCGGATTTCACGCCTACCGCCATTACCCGATATTCAAAATAACTGAAGCTTCTTTCGGCTAAAAGAAATATTTATTTGACACAAAGCACTGATTCAAAGATCTGATACATGGGTACACTGTGAATACGAAGTCCACTGCGTTGTTGACACACTGTAACCAAGTTCGAATTTGAAGAAAAACAAACACACCGTTGATTTCTTAATACCGAGGCAGTTTTATGAGTGCGTACCATTTTATGATGAGTATCCTCTTTCGCTGCTTGCAGAGCAGAAAGCGCTTGTGTGGCACATAATCCTGTCTTTGTTGTCAGCCCTCGAAATCAGATGGCGCCCGAGCGTGTTCTTCACTCTCCAACCGCTCCAACTCACGAAACATTCCAGTTCCGTAGCTGATAGATTGCTCGTGGGATAATAGTCGTGTCCATGAACAGCACAACACGCATAGAATCACAAAGTGTTCTGCCGACTGACACCACGGAAGCACGGAACACAAGAGGACGCACGCCGTGCCGGCCGATACGTGCTATTTCGAAACTATGCTGAAACGGCCGTCGGGACGCTGCACGCACATGCGCGCGTACAGAGTGTGATTTCAAAACATTGTCGACCAATCGGAGCGCGCACACAGTCTGGGCCAATGAGCTTGCAACGTGCTGGATTGGCGCAGTGGTAAATATTCTACAGCCGCATCCTCGGTTACCTGAGGAGGACTGGCACCGTCTCCACGTTCACACGTACCAACTCGTTAGCTCCGCCCACAACCAACCTTACGGCAATCGGGGTGTATGGGTTCAAGTCCAACCGCTGGTGACTTGAGGTGTGGAAACCTTAACCGATCTGTTGGAGCGTTACCCAGCGTATACGTCAGCGGCCTCCGTCACGTGACTGAAAAACAATACGGCGAATCACGAAATTCGAACCACGGCAAGAACGCTGCTGCCAACGGCCACTACAGTCACCCCTGAGGAAGGAGCCGAACTGGCTCCGAAACGTCGGGTATCCCCGTCCTGTAACTTGGTTGGAGATTTTCGTTACTATCAATGCTTAGATGCATTCAATGCTTAAACTGGTAGCAAAGCGCCCCTCTTCTCTCCTTACCAAGAGGGGCGACAATGCCGATCGCCCTCCCATTGGTCTCCTCAAGCGATTTCCCGCGATGATTGGACACCCTTTCTGCGCAGCCAATACTTGTACGTAACTTGTATTCCAAATACTTTTAAAAATCAGTGCGTGAGTGATGTAATAAACCACATCTCGCAACCCCTTTCATGGGGAGAGCCTCAGGGCGTGAACGGCCAATATATCATCATACATCAACATCATCATCATATCATCCAGAGAGGGCGAATGAGACATACATTTACAATCGAACGCCATTTTTCTACTTAAAAAATATATAGACTTCTTATTGTTGATAGCATGCTGGGGTCTTCTTTAATGTTCGATTGGAATTTGTAAATAAGGTAGGGTTCGCGTTGCTCCCGGGAGCGGTCAGAGGTAAAGTTTCACTGAAGAATAAAGATAGACACATCGTTAATAGAATGACCCGGTTGTTTGAATTGGCGGGAAACTGGAAGGAAGGTTTTTTGGTGACATCCGATTGCTGCTTGTTAAATCGAATTCTCTGACCCACATGTTGTGCTTGACATGAGTTACATTGGGTTGCATAGATAACATTAGAGGAATTACAGTCTAGGTCTGCAATGATCTTGGCGGTAAAATTAGAGTTTGTACTTTTGACTTCCTGCGTGGTTTGCATTAGTTTGCAAATCTGGCATCGACGGCCATTACATGGGTGACAACCAGTCGAAGGATTTGTCGTACTGTTTACTTTGGAGCAAGCTAAATTATCCTGCAAATTACGTGTATCTGTAAGCGACACGAGGCGGCGCCAAATTTCCTTGGTGCATTCGGAGTGGAGGAGGATACTATGGTGGCTATTAAATAAGCAGTTAACGTTTGGGATATTTCCGGTGCATGTTACAGTTAAGTTTACCGAATTGGTTTTCGAGTTATTTTTCCTTTTTTTCAAACAAGGTAATGGAATCTACTTTGCGGCCCCTGTTGAGAGCATCTTCCATTGGGTTCGGTGCATATTGACGATCCACAAAAGTTTCTTGCAGCTGTTCTAAATTTTTTCCAGATCGTCGTCATTTGAGCATATTTTCCTGTGCCAAAGGGCTTGACTATAGGGGATGGCCAGTTTTGTGTGCCGCGGATGACAGCTTTGGAATTGTTGAGAATCTGTTGGTTTACAGAACAGGTCAGCTGTTTAAACACCATTAGTGAACTTGAACATCCAGGACGTTAACAGTGGTGGGTGAATAAGAATGAGTGAAGTTAATGGAGGGGCGGAAGTTGTTGAAGCCGTGTATAAATTCCAGTAGGCTGTCTTCCGAGTGTGGCGAGATATAAATATGGCATCAGGGTAAGGTTCGTACTGAGTTGGTTTTAGCTCACACTAGCTCAAGAAATTTTCTTCCAAAGTGCCCATGAATATATTTGCATAACTGCGTTTCATTTCTCGTTCAGCTACATACTGCCACCAGTACTGATAAGCAAGCGCAGTATGTGATGTTTATCATGCGTCATGTTGTTGCTCTGTCGTCGCTGACATATCGATAATGTTCGGGGGGGGGGGGGCGTTTCCGTTGGCTGTAGACTAGTACCTAGGCGCTTGCTCGGGATTTCAACTGTTACCTTCCGCTGCCGTCACACTGGCGGTGTTACGACTCATCTCGCCATCTTGGCTACCTTGTTTCCACAGGGACGCCATTTCGCCAAAACACAGAGCTGCCCACTCGTGTCCGTCACAAAAGGAGAAATGGAGAGCGTCTTCCACGGAGTGCCCAAGGCTGCGACCTCTTTCCCAGGATCCGAGGCTACTTAAGCGGACGCGATGACCCACTGTATTCAGATCCCTATTTTGTATATATCCCGAAATACGCTTTCTCTTCGACCTGTTTTCCCTTCGTCCGTCTGCCTCTCCGTACATGCCCCAGGGTGTTGGGATTCCGGCCTCGCTACCATACGGGGGTTCGCAACAACTGGTGACCAGCGGCGGGATAAAGTCCACGGCTTCGGGATGCAACGAGTTAGCGGTTTCACCTTATTGTCATTTGGCCAGGAGTAGGTTTTGAGCAAATTCAAATCTATCCGGGGGTTCCCTCTGTGTGTACTAACTGGGATTTTGCATTGTACCAAGAGGGTGGGCCAGCACGGTATTGTGAGAACGGGACTTGCATCATGGATTTGGCGCGCTTGTTACGGGCAGATTTATTCAACGTGTGCAAAGAATTGGGGATCCCCATAGGCAGCACGGCAAGGAAGACTCAGGTCATACAGGCGATCGTTGATGCCGAACTTGAGGAAGATGAGATTCATGTAACCCTCAAGGCATTAGAAGCGAAACGGCATGAGGAGGAAGAACGGGAAAAGCAAAAGAGGGAATCTCAGGCGCTCGAACTGGAGAGGACGAAACTGGAACAGATTAAACAAACCCAGACGTTCGAGCTGCAAAAGCTAAAGTTAGAACTCGAGCTTCGAAGGGACGCTTCGAACCCTTCTGAGAACCGCCAGTCAGTCTCCAGAACGGAGAACTTAGACATGTCTAGACTTTTGCAACCTTTCAAACTTGGTCAAGACATAGGACTCTTTCTAGTAAACTTTGAGAGGGCATGCGAAAGAGAGGGGTACGTTGGCCAGCTCGGTTACTAACGGTCATCCCGTGCGAAGCAGCGGACCGTGTAATAATAATAATAATAATAATTGGGGGTTTACGTCGTGAGATGACGGAGATCATGAGCGACGCCACAGCGGTCGGTCTGTGGATTGCTTTTGCCCACCTGAGGGTTCTTTAACGTGCGATGAAAGCTCATCACACGGCACCCCGTATTTAACGTCCCTCGCGGAAGACGGCGTGTCTAAGCAACTTGTACCCTGTCACCAAGTTGCTGGCGTCCTCGGCCGGGTTCGAACCCGCGATCTCGAGTTCAGAAGGCGAACACGCTACCGACTGAGCCACCGAGGCCAGCGGACAGTGTGGCTCGCCTCTCTGCAGAGGACGCGAAAAACTATGAAAAAGTAAAGCAGAGCTTACTCAAGCGTTTCCGTCTTTCCGCAGAGGCGTTCAGGTTAAGATTCCGCGATGGTACGGGAAGGAACGTAAGCAGCTTTGCCGAACGTGCGTTCGACATTAAGGCAAAGCTGCGCGAGTGGCTAAAAAGTGCAGAAGCTTTCGGGGATGCGGACAAAACGGTAGAAGTAATTGCATTACAGCAATTCTTTCAGGAAATACCCGAAGCAATCAAAAACTGGGTGCGAGATAAGACCGGCATAGCGACAATAGAAGCAGCCGCAGATCTCGCCGATGAGTATATCTCATTGAGAGGTATGGACGCGAAGGAAGCCAAGACGCCCACGAGACAAAGTAGGCCAATTCCTAAGAACGGGCACAAACGGGAACAAAAGGAATGCGTCGACCACGAAAACCTCCACAGTGGTCAGTCGAAAGGGGAGCATAAAAGAAAAGAAGGGCGGGAGGACCGTCAAAAAGCGAAAGCGTTCGAAAAGAGGCAACCTGTCGTGTGCCACAGGTGTAATGAAACGGGGCACATAGCTGTCGGTTGCAGAAACCCGCGTGTTGCGATGGCATACCAGAGTGATAGCGATAGCGAGGAAGACCTAATGAAGCCGTACTTGGTACCAGATGGAAGTAAACGGAAAACAGTGTACCGTGTTACGGGATAGTGGGGCGACTATCTAGTTCATCCTTCATTCGTATCGCCAGAGAATTATCTGAGCAAATGCGTATGGATTCGGCAAGTGATGCAGGAAGAGACAATATGTCTACCAGTAGCCGAAGTAACTCTAAAGGGCCCATTCGGAGAACTCCGCACGGAGGCGGCAGTGAGTGACAAGCTACCATGGAGATACGTGTACTTCCTTTCTAATCGAACAGCACACTTGCTGCGCAATTCGGGTATGAAATTGGAACCTGAAACCATTTGCTCATTGACTAGAGCGAAGGCGCGGCAGTTACAAGCACTGAAAGATGCTGACGACGCAAAAGAGCAGGAAGCCGCGAGCAAGAGAGGTAGCAATAATGTCCGGGAAAATTCGCCCCCTCTAGGCAGTGACGACAGCAGAGTTGTTGAGGACGAGCCTAATGTAGGACAGTTTCTAGCACCAGCAAGCTCAGCTCTCACGAACCTAGTTAAAATTGACCGGGAAACTCTCATCAGGCTACAAGAGGAAGATGCGTCACTAGCGAAAATAAGCGATGTTCATGACGAGGGCATAGCCAAAAAGAATGCGACGGTGTGTAAGAAAGACAGGGTTCTTTACCGTCACTATAAGGACCGGAATGGAAGGGTAGTCGATCAGTTGGCTGTACCGAAAAGTTTGCGCGGCGATATCTTAAAGCTTTGCCACGACAATTCTTGGGCGGGGCATCTCGGGACCAGAAAGACGAAGCAGCGCTTGCTTCAAGAGTGGTATTGGCCCGGCTGTTTCAGGGATGTTGAAAATTACGTTAGGGCCTGCGACGTTTGTCAGAGGGTGGGAAAACCCAACGAGCGTACCAAGGCACCGCTAGCGCTTGTCCCTATCATCACTGAACCGTTCCAGAGGCTGGGTATTGATGTAGTTGGTCCCCTTCCCGCGTCTAAAACGGGGTGTAAGCACGTGCTAACGATGATTTGTCCGGCTACTAAATTCCCGGAAGCTGTGCCTCTGAGGGAACTATCGTCACCTGAAATTGTTGACGGGCTGTTATCCGTGTTTGCACGTGTTGGATTTCCCAAAGAAATTCAATGCGATAACGGGTCCGTATTCACTAGTGCTCTGACCACAACGTTCCTGGAAAAGTGCGGAATTCGGATTGTTTATAGCTCGCTTCACCATCCGCAAAGTAACAGTGTCGAAAAATGGCGCTCCGTATTGAAGCGCGTACTGAGGGCATTAACGTATGACTACAAGGCAGACTGGGAGTCGGGGCTTCCTGGGGCACTGTTCGCGCTGCGATCTGTGCCTCACGAGGCAACCGGCTTCAGTCCGGCCGAACTGGTCTACGGACGGTCTCTTCGTTCACCCATCCATTTGATTGGAGAAAGCTGGGAAAGCAAGCACATGGACACCACTGTAGTAGAGCATGTTCTCGATCTACTGCAACGACTGCAGGATTCACGCGAAATTGCTGAGATCACCATGCGAGAAGCACAGAAAAGGGCTAAGTCGTATTACGACAGGAATGTTTAACAGGAATTTATAACGATGGCGACAAAGTGTTAGTGTTGCGGCCCACGAGAGCCAACAAACTCCAAGTACACTGGGACGGCCCATTCAAAGTGTTGCGCAAGCTCTCTGATACCACCTACATGGTAGAATTCAGGGGGAAGCAGAAAGATGTGCGTACTTATCATACGAACCTGATGAAGCCCTACATTAGTTCGACGCACGTGGTTAGCGTGGCTCTAAATGCGCCCGAGGAACAACCAGCTGAGATCCACGAGTGGGGTGACATAGGGGATACAAAGCCGACCGTAGATGATATTGTGGACGCGGTTGCCGGCCATGCCGAGCTATCGAGCAATCAGAAAGCTGATATTGTGCAACTAGTGCGGGTCTTTGAGGACCTTTTCTCGGACAGACCGGGCAGAACTGAACTATTGACCCATGACATAGAGCTTACCTCGGACACCCCTGTGCGCTCACGCCCCTACCGAGTTTCCCCATGTCAGGAACAGGTAATGAGAAAAGAAGTCAAGCGCATGCTTGAGTTGGGAATAATCGAGGAGGGGGAAAGTGATTATGTTTCGCCGATGATCATCGTGGAGGTAACAGGTAAAGACCCCAGACCTTGCATCGATTACCGAAAGTTGAATGCGATAACAAAAAACCAAATGTACCCGATACCGAACGTGGAAGAGAGGGTGGAGAAAGTCAGCCGCGCGAGATACATATCTACCCTAGACCTCGTGAGGGGGTATTGGCAAGTACCGATGTCTGAAAGAGCGAAGGAGTATGCGGCATTTACGGCCCGTTTCGGCACATTCAAACCCCTAATGCTAAGTTTCGGCCTTAAGAATGGGCCATTTTGTTTTTCTAGGCTCATGAATCAGGTGTTACGTGGAGCCGAAAACTACGCTTATCGCTACGCTACGGATATCGTCCAGATATGTAGACGGCTGTTAAATTAGTTTATATCGAGTATAACTGCTGCGTCCAGATATGAAGGCGGCTGTTAAAGGGGAGATAGCGAGTCTAATTATGGAAATGGTTGAGCAGATAATGAGTCGGCGATTTGTAAATATATGGTAATCTATATTCTCCCACTCGTTTCGAAGAGAGATAGAAAAGGAGAGCGTGAAAGAGTTGGAAATGAGTTCTACAGTGTAGTATGTTTCTCGCTTTGGCTCTGCGTGCATTGTTTCCAATGGATTTCATAAAAATGTGAGCTCTTTAGCATCATTCAAAATGATGATATAGTTTAGAATGAAAAAAAAAATTGTCCTGTTCCATCGCATTCAGCCTAGCTCAGGTCGTCGTGGATCGCAAGGATAGTTTGATTGGTTGGTTGCGCATAAATATCGCTCTTCTAGATAACGATTGCGCTCCAACAGCAGTTCCAGGGAGGCAAAAGCCAAAGTCCGCCAGCCAAAGCGTTCAAGTAAGCCAAAGGCATCCAGGCCTGGATTGTCCTCGGCCACGCCAGGAAACCCAGGTGTCTGTTTGCAATCTAAGAGCCCCCATGCGCCTCTTCAGCAAGTCATGGGCGGACACTGACTTTCCTCCGCTGGCCCCCACAGTCGTGCTGGTGACCGAAGAGTGTCTGCCTCGACAGATTCGTAAACGGAAGAATAGGGGTCCTTCCACTTCCCTGCGACTCCCAGCCGTCTCGTCGCCTACTTACCAAAAGCCGTTAGACCGGCCACAGGGTGCAGATCTGCCCTTGGTCATCATCCAGCTAGTCTTTGCTGCTTTGAAGGCCATTGTTTCTGCCGTCCCCGGATATACCGCTCTAGCTGAAATGCAATCTATCCTACAACTGGAAACCGTGATTGCGACCCTACTCGTGACTGCCAGCAGGAACTAAGTTCATCGTCACGCCCTCTGCACCCTAGTGAGTCGTCCTAGATAATCATTATGCCTGACAGAAAGAACAGGAGAGTATTCCTCCCGCACATCCTTCAATGGAACCCCAGAAGTCTTACCCATAAATAAGCTGACCTTAAGCTCCTCTTGCAGAAGTCTGACTTCGACGTGCTGGCGATCCAAGAGAGTCATACCCAACCTTCGTTAAAGGTATCACCATTTGTATCCTACCACGCCAAAGGGCCACCATGTCGACGGCCTTCCGCGGGCTTCTCTTTTCGTCAAGCGGTCCATTGCTCAGGCAGAGATCAACTTATCTGGGCTATGCTCGTCAACCGAAGAATATGTCGGGTGTGTCCTGAAGGCTGGCTCCAGATCTGTGTCTGTGCGATTTCAGTGTACCACTGGTGTCAAGCATAACCCTGTGTCGACACATTGAAAGCGCTGAGCCTTGCTTCCCTGGTCCTTTCATCATCTGCGGGGACTTCAATGCGAGCCACAGCCTCTGGGGTAGTAGGAAAAACTGTAGAAGAGGGAATGCTCTTGCCGACTACCTTTCTACCAGCGACCTTGTGGTACTTAAGACTGGCTCGCCCACCTACATGAGACCACAACGCTGTAAACGTCATTGATCTCACCCTGGTTACTCCTGATATCACCCTAAAGTGAGAAGCCGAAGCGGACACATGGGGCTCGAATCAATTTCCTATTCTCCTTTCTCCACCATATCGGAGTAACGGTGCCAGGAGAACGAAAATTGTCACAAACTGGGCAAAATTTAGGCAGGGACTGAGTGCAGCCAGCACAGGTAACTTGCTCGATGGTGTTCCGAAATCCCTGACGAACAGCTCAAAAGCAATTTCCTACCCGGCCCGTAGGCCTGTACCTGTTTTTTATTATCTCAGTCTCCGCGGAGCACGTATGCGGTCACAGAGGAGGTCTCCGAGGACAGGTCTTCAGGTCGACTGGATCTCTTATAAGTGTGTCTCGGCCGCCCACAGACGATATAGCCTGAAATTACTGCAGACCCAGTAGCGACAGTTCGGCGAGTCCCTAAACGCCCATACGCCGACCACTAGGGTCTGGAGCACCTTGAAAGATATAGAAGGCCTTCCCGAACCCGTAAACCCGCTCGTCACACTATCAGGCGCGTCTCAACGTGACCCCAAGGTCATAGCTGAAGACTTTGCCAGGGAATTAGCGCAGGTAGCCAATTCCAGTGTCCATCGTCCCAGACCTCGCCAGTCTGTCGCCACTATGGCGGAATTGAAATACGCCATTCGTAGCCTCAAACGACGGAGCCCGGCTGGTCCAGATGGAGTCCCCAATCAGGCACTGCAGAATCTGGGTGCAGAGCAGTTGGAGGTTCTTCTTCATCTATACAATTCTGCCTGGGCCTCTGGTGGCATACCGCCTGACTGGAAGCATGCTATGGTGATACCAATCCTGAAGAAAAAGGGACCTCCCGCGCAGTTGTCCTCCTACCGTCCAATTGGTCTAACCTCCTGTGTCGGTAAGCTATTGGAACGGATGATTCACAAGAGTCCGTGCTGGGCCTTGGAGCGCGACAATCACTTCCCTGAACGCATTACAGCTTTTCGAAAGGGTTGGTCCGCTTCTGACGCCATTGTTGAAGTGACTATGTCGCTCAAAGAGGCAAGGAAGTCAAATTCATTTGCCCTCGCATTGTTCCTTGACGTAAAGCAGGCTTATGACTCTGTAACTCACGCGGAATGTTTGGCGGCGATACAAGGAGCTTGTATCAAGGGCCGCCTGCTGAGATACCTCTGGGACTTCCTATCTGCCCGTACGTTTGATGTGTGTGTCAATGGCTGCATCAGCTCCAAGAAAAAGTTCGAACGCGGGGTCCCACAGGGCAGTGTTCTGTCGCCCACGCTATACAATCTGATCATGGTCGGAGTCCACCGAAGGATTCGCCCATCTCAATATACCCTCCAACTTACCATCTATGCGTACGATATCTGCCTCCGCGTTGTGGGAGACAACAAGGAGAAGCTTCGTGACACCGCCGAAATTGCACTGAATAGCCTCAGTGCGGCAAGAGGGTTAGAAGGATCGCCTGAAAAGTCTCAATGCTTGGTTTGCATTCCCCGCCGAAAGTATATGGGCAAAGGTTTCCCTAATCTCTCCGTTATCTTGGCATTATCTTGGCGTCACCATTGACAGTGCTTTACGCTGGTCTAGGCTAGTCAACCAAACAATGTGTAAAGGCAAGGAGACTCTTAATTTACTCAAAAAGATCAGTAGCAAGTCATGGGGCTGCAGTTCACGTTGTCTGCTCACGCTGCACAGAGCCCTCATTCTCTCGCGTATCCTGTACGTGTCACCGTGCGTAGATCTGGGACCTACACAAGGGCAGGCTCTCGAGCGCCTTCTTCGGGCAGGAATAAAAACGGCGCTTGGAATACCTAGCTTCTCTGGAATTGCCTAGACTTACCTGGAAGCCAAGGAAAAGGCCGTTAGTATCCATTCCGAGCTCAGGGGGCTCCGGTACTTAGACAACTTGGCCACGTCCGGAAGCAAGCACTCTCTTTTCTCTGCCCTTGTAAGTAGGTCACATACGTCCCTCGGCCGCTTCGCCCTAGCCCACAGTGAGAGATCGCCTCAACATCCTGCTGGATTACCTTCTGCGCCATGGCGGGAGTTTGTACAGGTCTGGTTTAACGCTCTGCGTTCCAGGTATTCATAAAAAGAGGTAGTGTAGCCCCCTGGTCGCTAGAGAGGCGGCTGAGAACCTGATAAGCGACGTCTACCATTCGTATACTCTAGTATTCACTGATGGCTCTATTGACGACCTTTCAAAAGTTCACAGGTCGTACCAAAAGGTCGCAGTAGAGACCTCCTGGTACCGTGCTATACTTGTTGGTAATTGTTTGCCAGCGTGAGTCAATGCTGAATACACTTTGGATATTCGTTAACGTATTCGTTAAGTTAACGTAGGGAAACCTGCCCACGATACTGGCATTGCTGGGGTGAGGATATGTTTAATAGTTGAGAAAAAAAAGCGCTTCACGGCTCCGGCTGGGATAATGCCTCCAATGACTTGTTGCAGGTTTCCCATGTTTTCCTGCGCACCGATTCAACACGGCAAGCGTTGCAAGCCCCCTATACCGGACCGTTTCGTGTGCTGCATCGTGCCCAGAAGACTGGCTAAAGCCTGCGTACGTAGAAGACGACTCAGTCACTCCGTTTCCTGGCTCCCTGCCAGCCCATCACAGTTCAGCACCCGGCCCTCCGCGGCGAGTTATACCCCTGTCAGACGGGCACATATACGGCCTTAACGGTCACGACCGTAAATGCATACTGTCATTAACATCCTGCCAGGCGGTCAGCAATGAGGCCTTTGCGACAAAACTGAGGTAGAAGGGCAACGGCGTTCCCGCAAGACAGTCTACGACATTCCATCGAAACTGCCCAAGCCTCGTTACCAAGCACACCATAAACAGGATTTAGCACATTTAATTCAATTCGAAATAAAATGCTTTTTACCGGACGTAATATTGTCATATTTTTTTTCGTGTTTTTCTGGCGTTTTTGCACTTTGCTTCGCTTTTTATCCCATCTGTACAAGTGCTACGTTTGTAGTTACACCTTCGAACCACTGCACGCGGCATCGCACCGTGTCGTCTGCATCCAAAACGTCAGACGCCACTCAGAAGAATATCCAAAGCACTTAAAAGCAAATATAGTTTGCTGTTGTATTTTGAAAATACCAACAAAACGTTGTTTTTGTGTACTTCCAGTAAGAAAAAGCGTGATTTCGCTACATTACATTCAACGTTCACAGACTTGTTTATCGACGTGGACGTCATCGACAAAATGCCTTCACGGATACCGTCTGGCAGCACCCCAGAACTTAGGGCCGTATGTAACTTACGCCCATTCTTTAATGCCGTAACTTTAAGGGCCGTATATGTGCCCGTCTGACAGAGGTATTAGCTGGGCCCCCTCGGTCGCCCTCCTTTTTCTTCGGGAGGGGGAGCAGCTGTAGCAGCGCAGACGAAGATTGGCACCTGGCTTGTGCCACGCCAATTCCTCAGCCATCTTTCCGTCCACAATAAACCTTTCGTACAGCGCACTATTTGAAAGTGTAGTCGCGTTCATTGACGCTCGCCTACACTTCCTTGAGCGATAAGCGAAAAAATGCACCGTCATTCGTCTGAGATATTCCTCCAAAGGCTTACAGTGCAACTTGGTCACTTTTATGTTACCCCTTGAACTATTGTTAACATTCCTTTCCGTTTCTTTTTGAGCAAGTAGAAAACATTTGCAACAACGAATCACTTTGGAGACGAGGAGTGTGTACACATAGACCCACTCGTTCAATGATGGCACCAACTTTAAATTAAAATTTAGATAGGGGCGTATCGCCACAGGAACAGCAGTCCCTGCTGCTATCCTAAGGCCCGCTTTCACCAACGGTGGTCAGCTTTAGACCGAGATCCAGGGTTGCTAAAACTCGAAGTTAACACTCATCAATTCCTGTTTACAAACGTATGTTGGTGACGTGATGAATATTACAGTGACAGTAACTCCCTTTAGTGTACCATAGTTAAGCGTTAAATTCAAGTTAAGGGACCGTTGATCTCGGCTCAAATGTTGATCGGCGTTGGTGAAACCGGGCCTTAGTCCATCACTCAGAGACTGAAATCGAAAGGAATATCGGTTCGGTTACTGTTCAGTGTGAGAACTCTGAAAGCGGTTTCGGTTACGGTAACGGAATTCGCCGTTTTAATACTGCGGCTACCGGTAACCAAACAGTTGAACTGGTATTTTTTTCGGTTTTCTCTAGGATATGCAGGCTACGTGGCTGTCGTAGAATGAGCAGCAAAGTGCAAACGGGTAAAAATGAACATATTTATCTGTTGCAGGAAATGTTATTCAAAACGCCTAGCCAGGTTCTATCCCTGGCTAACCTTTCCTTTTTTATATATATAAACATACCCCCACCCCCATTAGCAGGACAGCACTGCAAGTATATAATAGCGAAAGCGATGGAATTGGAATTTGGAAAGAAAAATATGGAGGTGGTCACTCCTACAGAAGAGGGAAACTTGCTGATTTTTATTTTCAAGTGGTTTGGGGTAGCCAGTTCGGCTACCCCAAACCACTTAAAGGCGCTGCAACGTCTTGAACTGTTTCCCCTTCACTTTGAGACGAAGTGTAGCCATCATATGACGAAGAGATCTAATTCCACAGAAGCACGAACAACACCACTAATAAGAGTTGTACAAGCAATACAAATATCGCGTTCAAGTTGATCGCGTTCACGCTTAAATCGATTCGTAAGAACCGGAAACCGAAATCACATCTTTCGGTTCAGGATGTGATTTCGGTTGATTGCGGTTACGTTCTGGTTACGGTTCTGGAAGAAGTTTGGGCTTCAAGCGGTTTTCGGTTTAGTTCCGGTTCCAGTCCCTGCGCGCTTCCACTTACGTGACAGAGGATGATAGGTTCCGCTGCTGGATCGCCAATGAGCTGATTTGGTTTTTACAGAGATAGCTCTATGAGGGAACTTGTTTGTCAAGGACGGTTTGGTATCAAATCAAGTATCTTGTTCTGCTACGAGATGTGCTCGCGTCAAGCACTGCACATGCTTATGGGCTGTGCCATCGCACGAGAAAACAGAAAAAAATATCATCCCTGTAAAGTATGTCCCTACAAAGCGAGTACAGGAGTCGATATTGTACATTACACATCAATATAGACGCCGAAAAGATGTACACGAGTCAATACGAACACCCTGTCGTCACACGTCTGAATGCAATGGCCCGCTATTTTAGGGAATGTGGTCACCGCGCCAAGCGGGCGTTTCACCGGTGAGAGGAGGAAAGCGCGAGAAGGTCCCGCGGACAGCCGCTCCATAGGGATTTGGGAAAGTGGTCTGTTCGCTCTCACATTAAGTAGGTCGTGGTGTAGGCGCTGTGACATTGATGGCGAAGAAGACAAAAAGCTATACATGTCTTCTCAATGCGTCCGAGCAGCAGAATGCACTCTGTACGACTAACTGCAACGTCTCATGAAAATTTACTCCAATCGCAGTCACCTTTGCCCCCCCCCCTTTTTTTTTTACATTCAAACTCAAAAACTTTGCCCTTATCATGAAAGATGAAGTTACGAAATGTGCTCCTTATTATTAATGTCCCACGAGGAAAAGAAACGCAAAAAAAAAAAAACAAGAAAGAATCTGACTTGATGGCTTCGAGGATATAATTCCCGTGTTCCGCACCAGAGCACTGCACGGGCCGCATTTTTAGGCCACGGCACGACCCCGACCTTCCTTTGATTTACCGACAGAGCCCGGCCCGACGGCTGCATACCTAGCCCAGACCCGGCCCAAGCCCGAATGATTCTACGAGGGGCGTTCAAGTCAAACCGGGACTTTTCATTTTTCGCAAAAGTAAAATGAACTTAGAGGCGAGAAATTAGTTTTATTTTTCAACGTAATCTCCAGCTGGCACTAATGCACTTGACCCAGCGTTTCACGAGGGCTTGGATGCCAGCTGCGTAGAAATCCTTACCGGCGCGTAGCACCCATGATCGGACCGCATTCTTGACCTCGTCGTCGCAGCTGAAGTGGCGGCCCCCAAGGAACGCCTTCAGTGGACCGAAGAGATGGAAATGGCGGGGGCGAGGTCTGGACTGTAATTGGGACGTGGCAGCAACTCCCAGCCAAGTTCCTGTAAGGTGGGTGTCGTGAGATGTGCGGTATGCGGGCGTGCATTGTCCAGTAGGAGGAGGACTCCTTTGGTGATGAGGCCCGGCTTTACGAAACTGGAGGTGTTCATGAATGATAGTGTTCAACGTTCCCACAGAAAGGTCCGTCTTTCGAGCCAGTTCGAGACATGCTATCCCTCGGTCCTTGAGGATCAGGCGCTCCACAAGTTGGATGTTCTCAGGAACTCTGACAATGAGCCGTCCCGGCCGGGATCGTCCTGCACTGATGTACGGCCGTCTCGGAACCGTTTGCGCCACTCAAACGCTTTGCTGCAGCTAAGTGTATCGTGGCCATACTGAGCCTGAAGTCTTCTGTGAATTTCAGATGACTTTACGCCTTCATTCACGAGAAACTTCATGACAACTCGCTGTTCGATGTGCGCGCTCGCCTCGTTGTCGGCCATTTTGTCCAGCACGTGTCTTCTGTTTTGCACAAACTTTGGACCACCACGTGGTAAACGCGGAGGCCTGTCGCGTGTGAAAATGACGAAAAAGAAGTAGCGCGAGCGATTTGTACACTCAGGAGACAGAAAGTCCCGGTTTGACTTGAACACCCCTCGTAATAGCCCTTTTTAGAAAAGCAAGTGCCACCTGTGGCACGCAAAGGCTCATGGGAACTTGTAGCGCCTTAGAGCATTACGAGACGGCCAGAGGCGGAGGTAGAAGGAGAAGAACAACACCCCCGGTGTGCCTAGCAGCAGCGTCAGCCGGGGTAAACCATAACTGGAGCAGACGACAAAGCAGTGTCCCCCAAAGTTCCCCTGCTGCTTTGCGCCGCGCGCTTGGTGACGCGAGCATCTTTTTAAAATCATCTATTCTACCCAATTGCTGGTGGTAATCTGGTGAAATTGAAAAATTGGTGATCGAAGTCCTATGGTGTCCAAAAAGGTCAGAATTGCTTTGAGGGAAGAGCATTCGTGGGCTGGATTTGGCCATGAACCAAGCAATTTTGGCAAAGTGAGGGGGCGAGAGTCCAGCTGTTTAAAAGACCTTCTAAGTGTGGTTCGGGAAGGCTGGTGGTGCGGGCAATGAAGAAGGATGTGCTCTATATCTTCCAGATCACCGCAGTGACGGCATCTGGGAGAGTCAACTTAGCTCAGGCGGTAACGCCACTGAGCTGTAAAAGCCACATTGACTCGCATCCGATGAATTAATGCAGCGTCTTGACGAGAGGTGTTTCGTGGCATCCGGAAAGCGAGCGTTGGATCAACCCTTGTAAACACAGAGCGAGGGGGGAGAATATCATTTGTTCATTCGCGGGAATCCAGGGGTGTCACCAGACGTTGAAGAATGGAACGACGGTCTCCTCTCAGCACTGCAATACTCGTCCGTCTCCGAAATGAGAAAGCTGCTTCTTAGGCGCTGTCAGCCTTCTAATTTCCCAAGACACCTCAATGGGCTGGAACCAACTGGAAAATCAACCTGTGTCCTGCTTCGTACACATGCTGGTAAGCCGCTAACACATCCGAAACTATAGGAGTGCGGACGAACCTCGTATGCCTATGCTCTCAATAGCTTGCAGTGAAGATTCTAAGTCGATGAACATGTCTCATGTCCATTCTCGCGGAGTAAAATCAACTATGTGCGGCAGAAAAAATAGAATGGCATAGAATTCTCCAGTTGTTGATGAGGTTGGATGCGAAAGGCGTCGTCCTTGCACTATACGCCTTCGGATGGTATTACGAATGCCGAGGCACACTTGCCATTGGTGGAAGCGAATTCCGTGTATACTGCTGCAGAAGTGGAACATTTCTCTTTTACCAGGGCTTTCAAGTGGGCTCGAATGACTTGAGAAGGCACTTGGTATCTTCGTTCCCGAAGATCCGGAAGACGTGGGCGGAGCCCGTAGATAGCAAGGTGCTTCCCGCAGTGTTACGTCCAGAGCTACGAAGCCATTGAGGCTCAGTCCTGTCATCTGCGCCACTCGACAGAAGTCACTTTCAGGGCGGTATCGAATTTTCCTGAGGAGCGGGTGTCGGCGATAGTGCGCACGTAAACGGAGGAACTATCGAGTTGTTTCACGTTGACGTAGAAGCCCAATCGGGAGTCCATCAGCTTCAGCCAAAGCCTGCCGTGTTTCAGCCATTCTTGGAACTCCAATGCAGTAACGATCGAACGGGCCCCAAGCGGTATTTAATGATGTTGTGGAAATCCTCTGCAGTAACGGAAGGCTGTAAAGCACGCCCACACCAAATTTGTGTGAACTGCAAGAAGCGACCTCTGATCACGGTGCCATCCTGAGCTAGAAAGATTCTGAATAGCAGGGAGCTATCGCTGCACTTTGACTTCAAGGTGCTTAGAGGGCCTATCGCATCTATTCGCGGTCTATTCCGAAACTAGAGCGCCATTTCACTCCTCGATCATCGCCGACGATAACGCAAACAAACAAACAAAAAAAATCCCACGTGAACTAGTGGAGTTGTTTCTGTGCAATTTGATGTAATGCATGGCAACAGCAGAAAACGGATGTTGAGAGCATTCCGAAATTCCCTCTCTGTAAACGTCACTTGGATAAGGCCAACCAGTGAGCGCCCTTTGGCGCGGACAAGGCCAATCAGGGAGCGGCAAGGACACCTTTGCGTGCGACCGCCGGGCGGGAGTGATGGCGCCTGTAGATCGCGGAGAAGGATCGACTCGTGGAATGCTGTTTCTTGTTAGCGTCGTACGTGTTTGTACAGCCAGGAGCGTAACACCGTGTTCCACAGAACATGGCAACGTCACACAGTGGTACGCGAAAGTCGGGATATTAACCGAGGTCGTTTCACTTAGTATGTAATTGCGGTGCGAACGCGAAGCAGATGACTTCGGAGACAAACACCTGGGCTTCGCTCCCATTCGTGTGCCCGGCTTACGACGTTCTGGCGTAGCTGAAGAAGGAATGCCAATCTTTAAAGCTCCCTTATTTAATAAGTAAGCTGTTTTCGGAAGAGAAACTTGGCCAACTAGACTGCGAAACCATGCCGAACATTACCGTATCGGTCTTACACACAGCGTTCGGACCCGATAGTCCCTTTAATGTGGATACTCCAGCTTATAGATTCGAGTCCATGATCACGCCAAGGAAGCAATGGAAACGTACAGGCTCAAGCTCCTTGGCACCGACCCAAGGAGGGAAATTTTTCATAGCCTTGCGTGTGAATAGCTCGACGCACTTTTCGCACGAAAGGTCCAACGCAAGTTGCGTGAGATATTTATGGATGTTATTTAAACCCAGCTGCAAGCTGCACTGAATGCCAGGTCTTGATTTTCCTACTAAACCAAAGTGCAGCGTCATCTGCATACACAGAGTGCACAACTTTTCAAGGAATGATCGATTTTAGGCCGTTTTAGGACGATTAAAGAGTACCGGACTCAGGATGCTTCCTTGCGTGACCATTGACGAGCATTATACTTAGGGCTTTGGCCTTGGGATGTGCGAACAGCGACAGTACGGTCAGAAAGGAAATCTCTGAGTCAGTTGAAGAGTCGACCTCATGCACGAAAAATGTGCAAGGCGTGCATTGCACAAATGTGCGAAACGGTATCATATGCGCGCTGGATGTCCAGGAAAACTAATACCACGATCCGTTGATGAGCACGAGCATGCTGAACTGTAGAGACTACTCAAGAACTCGATCCATAGAGCTGCGGTGGCGACGAAATCCAGCCGGCGATTTCCTGAGGAAACACACCTTGTTTTTCGATGTACCAGCCAAGACGGCACAAAAACACTCTTTCCATCAGTTTTCCGATGCAGCTTAATGTGGCATCATTGCAACTTACAATAAAGATAAGTCGGGATCAAAGGAAAAGCTTTTACAACGGCAGCTGTTAACGGCAAGGTTCCAGGAGATCGCCGTGTCCGTGTGCGAAAATCCTCCTCGCCTCTTCGCTCCAGAGAGGACGAAAACAGAGTGACAGGTGCGCGCGCAGGTGTAGAAAGGGCAAGCGGCGCTGGAGAGCGGTATCTGCTTGCGGGGCAGGGGCATCAGAAGGAAGCAGACATTAGATGGTTTTAACACATCGGAAGCCTTCCACGGAAGCAAAACAAAAAACAAAATCTTTCAAATCTAAGACCAGCAACGTGATCTCAGCCACTGCACAGGAATTTGGTGCTTGGCGTACTCTCTTTACGGAACTATCGTAAAGACATTTTCATCTGCTGAATCTCTTCAATCCTTCCAATCCTTCTAAACATCCGTACTGAACAGGCGCCGCGATAATTAAACAAACGACAGTGTGCAGCGTGACGCCACGTCAGGTGTGGATTCCAAGTGTGGAGGCCACTCGGCATCATGTCTCGCATAACCTTGAAGGTTATATGAGTTGTGGGCTAGCTGGTGGTACATGATGTAAGGAAACCCCGAGACAAGGAAAAGACGAAGAGTCGTTGTTGCCCTACCTATGTACGCCTCCTCCTTGTTTCGAAGTTGCCTTCCAGTAATTAATAAAAAAAACTACTCTTTGGTGCACTGCCAAACGCGTACGAAATACGATATAATTGCAGCAGACGGACGGCGGTCCCTGCACTGTGACCGTACATGACTTGCGTACGGCGCAACCGCAAACCCGACCGTAGGTCGGCATGGGCCTCGTCCAGACGACGTGGGCGACAGTACGTGAGACGCGCTCTGCAGCCACAGTGAGCGATCAGTGACATGACCGAATGAATAAAAGCGTCCGCTCCGTGGTGGCAGCGAAGGACGTGCGATGATTTGGTTTGAATCCACCACCGGGTTTAAGATTTTTCCTGGGTTTTGTGGCAGACTTCCCAGTCGAATGACGACACAATTCCTCCTGAAGTCAGGCAAGGACGCACACCAAACCACTCCTCCCCCCCATCTGCCCACGTCTGTACGGTTGTTTCGAGGCGCTAACGCGGAATTAAAAGAAATCAACACATTAGGGAGTTTTAGCACATATCGAATCCGTTCCACAGAAACAAAACAAAAACAACGTCAGTGTCAGCAAAAGTGGCTAACAGCTGCCGCTGGAAAGCGCAACACTTTCCGTGGTCGTCTGTATTTTTTTTTTTTTTTCTCTTCCGAGCTGCAACGTTTCGCACTACTTTGGAATATACGAGGAGTACAGTTATACGAGGAATACATTTCGTATTTGTCTGACACCTTGCAACTATTATTCTTGAAATCCACTTGCATGTGGTAAAATCAGGCATACGCATGATCAGAACCACCATAGCGTGTATTTTGTAAACCATTCGCGAAGCATTTATCTAAGAAACTTGATTTCTCAGTTGTTGTCCCAGTCAGTGTTTTCCAGACAGGCTACCATCCTGCTGATGACGGTGTGTAGCTGTCATTTATCTGCCTGAAAATAAAAATGAAATAACATCAGTACAGAATTTACACGGTGGATTTAACAGGAGTTCACGTGCATCGTCAGTTTGAAAACATTCTTTGGTTGTAAGAACGACGCTTCCTTGCACTTCTGACGAAATAAACTGACTGAAATTAGTAATGACTGTAAAGTAATATTCTTGACAGACACCCGGTGAACAAAGTGGGCCTAACTTCTTTATCAGTTAAAAGCGGTTCATTGAGGTTGACGGGGCCCTCTGTTATGTGCAACTCGTGTGACGCATCCTGTACGTGATACCATTTCATACCTTTTTGGATATATGTTGTGTCGGGAAAAAGCGTGTGTTTTAAAGGACGCCATGCAACAGATAGGTATATATTGGAGGTATAATAACTAATAATAATAATAATAATAACAACTTTATTTTTGTTCAGGTGCCCAAAAACAACCACTAGGGTCTTCTTATTGGTGCACCACAAAGATTATATACGAAAAACAAAGACATCCAATTATACAATAAGGCAACAAGGTTAACAGAGAAACACGAAGTTAAACAGAAACAATGGCACTAATACTTGTAAGAAACTCATGAGAAGGAGCGAAAATGTCAGTGTCATAATGTTGTGACGCGGAGTTCAAGATTAGTTGTAAACGGTTGATTGGATGAAGCTTTGAAAAAGAGTGAGGATAAAAAACAAGATGAGACCTCAGAGAACGTGAGGGCACTCGGAAGTTGATGCTCGATAGTAATTCGGGGCAGTCAATGACAGAATGTATGAGCTTATATAAGAAATGACTGTCACGAACCGTTCTGCGATGAGACAATGTGGGGATAGCAAGTTTGTTCAGAATATGGTAGCAGTTATAGTATGTGCTGCAACCAAGATGACGAAGCTGAAAAACAGAGATGAAGCGTCGCTGAACGTTTTCTATTTCAGCGGTCTGAGTGATATTTAGGCAGTTCCAGGCCACTGATGCAAATTCAAGAAGAGGGAGCACAGTGGAGAAGAATAAGCGAAAGACGGATCCCGAAATTTTTTAGTGATCCGCGAGATGATGCCAAGTTTACGCATCGCAGAGGTGCACCGCTGAGTTACATGCGTGTGAAAAGTTAAAGAGCTGTCAAGATGAAGGCCCAAGTCTTTAATGGACGATTCAAGTCTAATATGAACAGAGTCGAGGGAGTAAGTATAATGACATGGATGCTGCTTTCTAGTGAAAGAGATGACGGCTGTCTTAAAAATGTTCAGGTTATGCAAATTGTTTGAGCACCAACGATGGATCCGTGAAACGTCATCTTGCAGAGCGGTACAGTCGTGAATCTTATCAATGACTCGAAATAACTTAATGTCATCAGCATATTGCAGGACGTGGCAGTTACGTACACAGGTTAGCAAGACGTTAACAAACATGTTAACAGTAATGGCCCCAGGTTAAATCCCTGGAGCACACCAGATGTCATGTAGTACGGATGAGAATATGCATCTTTGTATCGAACAATTTTGTACCGGCCGCAGAGATAGGAAGCAAACCATTTGCAGAGTGCAAGTGAGATACCATATAGTGACATCTTTGTGATCAATAATTCACGATTAATAGTGTCAAAGGCCTTAGACAGATCAAAATACACAGAATCAACCTGCTTATGGTTTTCAATGTGCAAGCTGAGATAGTTAATATATGTCACAAGATTAGTTTCCACAGACCTGCCGGTAGTGAAACCATGTTGTGAATCAGACAGAAACGAATGAAAGTAAAGACAGATGTCGGAACACCACTTTCTCAAATATCTTAGAGAAACAAGATAACAAGGAGATGGGCCTGTAATTGCACACCTCAGCTGGCGCACCACCTTTATGGAAGGGAACAACAATGGCTCTTTTCCAGCATGAAGGGAAAGTCGATGTGTTTAACGACTTGTTAAACAGAGCCGCGAGTATAGGGGTAAGCACTGGCTCGCACCCTTTTACAATGAAATTGGGGGTGCGGTCAAAGCCAGCTGAAGTGTTCAATTTCAGCTCCAAGATGGCACGTTTAACCTCAGATTCGTGTATTTGAAAGCGAGCAAGGTTGACATTAGGAGCAGAGACAGATGATGAAAACAAATGGTGTTCGTTGTTGTGACTGGTGTGAAAGCTGAACAGAAAAATCCGGCGAACTTTCCAGTTACAACAGAGGGCTCCGTCAGAAGGCAACCGCCCTGCTTGAGCGTGATAGAATTTGATGGAGGGGAGACCCGGTCTCTTACGTACTTCCAAAACGATTTTGGGTTTGTGAGTAATGACGACGGAACGAAACTTTCATAATCACGCTTAAAGATGCGTTTAATATGTTTACGTGTCTCTTTAAATTTTTCATACCAGTCATGCCTTCCAGTAGACTTGTACTTCCTGTGGTAATGAAGTTTACGTCTCATAATCGATTTCAGCTCGCGCGAAAACCAGACCGGGATCTTTTTACTGGAACGAAGCGGTTAATACCACTGAGGACAATGTCAGAGAATTGCATAACAGCTTCGTCAACATTATCAATGCGGAGTGTCGCAGATCAGTCTACGGATGCTAAAAAGTTATACAGCCCGAGATAATCGCCACGCTTGTAGTCATATCTCGGAAGCCTGTCATCTCTGCTTTGATAACAAGACCCATGGGCGTCAAACGAAACAACAAATGGCGGGTGAAACTTATCGGGATGTACAAGAAGATGGTGAACAAGCTGAATACTGTCAACAGCAAGACCAGAAAGAACCAAGTCAAGTGTGTTATCAGACACATTTCGCAATGTGTCTGGTTGAATAAGACCGTGATAATTGATAAAGTTCAGTAACTAGTTTGCCTTTGTTCTAGCTAGTCCAGAAGATGGCGGCAGGTCCAGTGAGTTCCAATCTACACCAGGAACGTTGAAGTCCCCGTGTAATTGGAAGGGAGACTTCAATACATTGGTGTTCAACTCAAGCGCTTCAAAAAACTTTACGAAATATGCTAGATCATATTGGGGTGGAAAGTAACAGTTACAGATCAAGAGTGAGTTGTTAGGTCCTAGAGATATCGCAACCCAGATAGCTTCATGCCCGTGAACAAGGTCAAACCGCTGATGGGCGATAAGCGAAGTGTGAACTGCAATATGTACGCCATCCCCAAAAAGCATACCAGAAGTATTAGATCACAACGAAAGAAATTGTACTCGCAAGGAAAGTAATACTTAAGAACATGTGAATCGTTAAGCCAGGTTTCAGTGAGACATATAATGTCGTAGTGGCAGGACATAAGATTAAGTGAAAACTCATGAGATTTTGTTCGCAAACCACGGACATTTTGATAAAACACGGAGAGTGGTCTCGCCATGCTAGGTCACGGAATAGTTACGTACGAGGCTGTTGAGAAGACGAACTGGCATCAATGCTAGGAATTCTGCCCATGAAGGCACGAAACAGGCAGCCTTCTAGCCAAACATCAGCAGAGTTAATCTTAGAAAAACCATCGGGATCGGTCACAACACAGAAAGAAGCATATGAGTCACGTCTAGTTGTTAGCTTTACACAGCGGAAAGAGCCACTCAAAAGAACGCCTTCAACAGCAACGCAGACATCATTCGTACAAGCGTATAATTGCGAGCTGTTGACTTCTTTTGAGATTTCAATGATGCTACGCAGCTAGTTCAGTGTTTGCATGCGATGGTTTATTCAAATCAACTGAATAGCTTCATTAAAAAAAAATCACATTCACATGTTTTGCGATGAGGTAATTATTACTAGGCGCGACATCGATGATGATGCGATGAACATGTACTACAGTCGACCCCCGTTTATCCGGACTTCATTTATCCGGATCCCGCGATATCCGGACAAAAAGCACGGGAACGGATTTTCCTCCATGTATTTTGTTCTCGTTTATCCGGACTTCAGCTTCCGGACTCGGACAAGAGTTCCAGGGAACGAAAGTCGAAAATTCTTGTAATCCAGCTTCAGTTATCCGGACTACCGTGAGTAAGAGGAGACGCTGACCCCGCTTCGTCACCCCTTTCGCTGTGTTGGGGATATTCCCGTCACACGTCAGGGACCTACATTCCTCCGTAGGGGAGACAACCGTGCACGATGACCCCCTTTTCTATTTGTGTGCGTTGGGTCACGTTGACCAGTCGAGTTATTTGGAAATATCTCGAGCAACTGTCCGGTTCTAGAGGGGAAAACTCCAACCCGAGGGCCTGCTGCTTACGGCCCGTTTGCCAATGAAGACATTCCCCTAGTTAAGGCGGAGATTTGGGCAAGTTGGTACATAACTAGGTAGAAAACAGCGCAGAGACGGGACACGAAGAAGAAACAAGTGCACACACAGAGCGCTGTGTGTGCACTTGTTTCTTCTTCGTGTCCCGTCTCTGCGCTGTTTTCTACCTAGACATTCCCCTAGCTCACCTGTGATCCCTGATGCAGAGGCTCACTGCGACTGTCGTAGATGATGCTGCGGTTTCTGACTACATTGACGTTCATAAGGATGATGACGCGTGTGCAGCTATGACTGATGACGGTGTGATTGCTGCTGTTGCCTCCGATGATATGCAGCAAGACGGTGCCGATGACGCCAGTGAGAAACAAGGCTCCGACATTGACACTTTGCGTCCGCACTGACATTCTTCGAGCAGCACAACGGCGTGGCTCAACTCTATGCAATTAGCTAAAGTTTGCAGGAATCGAGCACCTACACTACTATGTAACAGATGATATTGACGAGATTTCAGTGTTTTAATTAAACCTTGCTCTGCAGGACGTTTCTATTCGGTCGTTTCATTTATCCGGATGCCCCGGTATCCGGACGATTTCGCCAGGAACGGCACCGTCCGGATAAACGGGGCTCGACTGTAGAAGACTTAGGATCATCGGATACTTATTTGTCGAAGAAAAGAGGTTACACCTGTGAGACTATAATACGCAGTTTACGTGACAACGGAGTCATATAAAGAGTCAAATAATCGCCCGTCTCTAGTGCACAAAAACAATTTTGTTTCCTGCGACACCCACGTTGTATACAAGATTCCTACGGCCTGCGGAAAACGTTGAAAGTTGCGCTTGTGTTGTTGTGTCCTTCGTCTTCGTTACCCTGGCGCTTTAAAGAATGGTCAAGTACGCACGTCTGGGACTGTTTGCATCTCATGGCCACGGGTTCGTGCTCGCGTACTTGTTCGTTCTCCCGCCATCGTCTCTTGGCCTCGGCTTCGCGTTCCTTAACTTTTGGATCTTCTCGGCTTCGTGTCATCGCAACCTCTTTGCACCCCCCATAGGTTGGCCAATTCGCTCATGATGGCCATCACCGACACCATTCACCGTAACATCACTCAGAATGATGTGATGTTGAGTCAGGGGCAATGATGTAACGTGATGTTGAGTTTTATGTTGGATGATTGGCAATGATGTGATGTTTGGTTTGATGTTAGTGATGGGCAATGATGTGATGTTATGTTGAGTGTGAAGTTGAATTATAGGTTGCGATGTGATGTTAACCCTCCAATGAGTTGAGCAATGCTGATAATATGTATCTGATGTCTCTCAATGCTGATATATGCTGATAATATTGGCACCATGATACAAGGGTGTCGCCTGTTTTAAAGAGTTCCGCTACTGCCCTAATTTTGCGGTCGCCTGTTATAATCTCAGTAGAATGGCATGACATAAGTCGTTGGCAATATGTCTTTGGCGCCATGATTAAAGGGGTTCCGCCCGTTTTAAAGGGCTCTGCTGCCACCTTTTCCGAATTTTTTGGTCGCCTCTCCTACAAACCCTGTAGAATGTAAAAATCCCAAATGACAAGACACGTGTGTGTTCCCTTTTTGCTCCTTGTCTCACGTTTTTCGTTGTTTTACAATGTACCAGCCTCCCTGCACCCTGGTACTTTTACCGGCAAGACATAAGACGTTGATATTATATCTTTGGTACCATGATTAAAGGGCTTTCGTCCGTTCTAAAGAGCTCTGCTGCCACGTTTTCTGAATTTTGCGGTCGCTTCTGTTACAATCCCAGCGGAATGGCAAGACATAAGTCGTTGATAATATGTCTTATTTGGCACAATGATTTAAGCGGGTTTGCCCGTTTTAAAGGGCTCTGCTGCCGCCCTTTCCGAATTCTGCAGTCGTCTCTGTTACCAAGACGGCGTAGCATAAATGGTGGCTAATACATCTGACACCATGATACAAGGGCGTTACCCCACTTTAAAAGGCTAGCTGTACAGCTGCCTTTTGCGAATGATTGCGCTTCCTAAAGGGAGACTTCGCAAGGATTCGAAAAAAAAAAAGGTGATAATCACACCTAACACGAGCGAACCCCTCGGTACCGAATACAACATTCACATTCATTTTGCGCGAGTAATTGATTCGTGAATGATGACAACAGCAAGCCGAAACCGAAATGGGATGAGCAGAAAACAGAGCTTTATACTAGGGTGGCTCATCCGGAGGAGGATACCGTGACGTCACCCAGCATTGTCGTCTGCTTCGCAACCTGCATTCTCCCTTGCCGGATGATGTCAGCAGTGTGTTGCATTCAGTGCCCTCTCGCTTCGCAGACGCGAAGCGCTCGCTTCGTAATATATTAGTTTGAAGAAAGTCTGCGCACTTTTGGAACGAGATATTTCATACACATGTTCCTTACGGAACATGTGTATGTCGTACATTGTATTTGTATTTCGTTGTACATTACATTATTATTACATTGTACATTACATTGTACAATCGTTGTACATTACGTTACATTACATTGTATTTTGTACACATGTTCCTTACGGAACATGTGTACGAAATACGGTTACACATCTGTATACACCTCCTTACAGAACATGTGTATACGGATACACGGTTACGGTTATACCACAACCTTTGAGGTGATTTTGTTACGGAGTCCCACTTTAAGGAGAGGTAGAGGTATAGCTAGAGATGGGACGAATCCATAATTTTCGGAATCCGAATATAAGGAAGGTTCCGCGAATCCACGAGTGTTACGGATCTCGAATCTTTCGAATCCTTTCCTAAAAAAAGAGTTTTAAAAAAAGCCAAGGGAAGATACACTTGCACTGAAAAGCATTTTGAAGCAGAAGTTTGACATCTTAGTTTAATGAAAAAATAAAAATTAATAATAACTCACTTTCAGGAGAAAACATGCCCATATACTTGTTCTTAAATGTAATTTATTTAACATGTTGTTAACAGACTACAGAAAATACATAAACTCTGCATTCTTTCCATAATACTAAAAGACAATCAAAAGCAAAACCATGTTAGTTCTAAGCGTGTAATGTCGGAGCTTTATGTTGTGATTTTTGCGTGCCCCGGGTACCGCCGGCCAATCAGGTTTTTGGAGGCCTCCGGAGGCGACTGTTTTAAAAATAAACAAACAAACGTGAAAGATGAAAGTCACTGAAAAGGTTAGCCAGCTGTAGGGATCGAACCCTCATCTTCTGGATTGCCGGTCCAGGGCTCTACCAATTGAGCTAAGCTAACACGCCTCTCCTTTGGTAGAGCCCTGGACCGGCAATCCAGAAGATGTGGGTTCGATCCCTACAGCTGGCTAACCTTTTCAGTGACTTTCATCTTTCATCGTTGATTTCTTAGGCAATTTGAGGCTTTGTTTGTATCTGTCCCTTCTATGTTGTTCCAGCCTCAGAACATCAGTTTATCTCTTGTTAAACAAACGTGGTTGGTGGATTCGAAAGATTCTATTCGCCGTTTTGGGCACTGGGATCCGGATTCCCGAATCTCGAATTCCTACCTAGGATTCGAGGATTTGTGGATTCGGTTGGCCCGTCCCTAGGCAAAGCATAAACTGCGGTTTCTACAGCAGTTCTAAATTTGCGGACACGACGGGTGAATCCCGTTCTTTTTGCGTCGGTGTCAAAGTATCAGCCTCTTTTGTGCCGCAAGATTTTTTCACCTTTAAATGTCCTTTAAATAAAATTAACGAAAAGTACCAAAAACTCTTGTGCGCCGCCCCTTTAAACTGTTTCATGCTGTGATTGTACCGCTGGCACCAAAGCTGTAGATCGTAATTCAAGTTGTATTGCTTCGCTGTGCTGTGGCAGAGGCTCAATAAAAACTCTTAAAGGAGCATGGAAGGCACTTGAATCGTTTATCATTTTATTTTGTCTATAGGCATACTACCTTCAGGAACCGTCACGCAAAATATTTCATTTGGGAAGTGCCATTTTGCTGAGAAAATTGCTTGAGAAAAAGAAGAGAGCACGCAGCGGCGACGACCTCGCCCAGCGGCTCAACGTGTCTCGTGACGTCAGATGGCAGTGTGTTTCATTGGCCACCGAGAATCATCTGCTAGCGAGATTAACCAGTCGAGTCGCGCGACGGGCGGCGCTGCAAAAATGAAGAACGAAAAAAAGAAAAAAAGAAGGCGTTCGCCTCAGTATTGGCGAGGCGCACGATGTTGGAGACTTTGGAGAGGTTGTACCACCGGCATCGAAGCGTAAATAGTAATTAGAATTACGTTACTCCCCCCCCCCCTCTGCCGTGCCTCTGGAAGTTAAATAGACACCTAATAGAGTGTGCACCACCGCATTCAACTGCAATATGTCACTAGCTGCACCGCTCATACCAAAGCGGTAAACAGTAACTAAACTTTCACTGTTAGTTAAATGCTGCTTCTGTAAGTTAAATAAAATTCCTAAAAGCGTGTACACAGCCCCTTTCGGCTCCAACATGACGGTGGTTGCACCATTGGCATCAAAGCATAAACCATAGTTCAAATTACATAGCTCTGCTGTGCTTCAGGAAGAAGTTGAATAAAATTACTAAGAGCGTGTGCACCGCCCCTTTAAACCTAAACATGCAACATGCAGAGGTTGTGCCACTGGCGTCGAAGCGTAAATAGTAATTCAAAATACACTGCTCCACTGTGCCTCTGGACGAAGTTACATAACATTCCTAAAACTGTGTGCACCGCTCCTTTAAACTGCAATATGCAACGTGCAGTGGTAGCACCACTGGCACACCAATGTGGGACAGTAATTCGAATTACATTGCTCCACTGTGCCCTCTGGTGGAAGATAAATAAAATCCCTAAGAGCGTATGCCCACCCCTTAAAACCGCAGTATGGAACATGCAGTGGTTGTAACATTGGCATCAAGGCGTAAAGAGTAATTCAAATCACATTGCTCCGCTATGGTTCTGTTGGAATTTATGTAAAATTCTCAAAAGAGTGTGCAGTGCCCCTTTAAACTGCATTGTGCCGGAGGTTGTAACATTAGCACCAAAGCGGTAAACAGCAATTCAAATTGCTCCGCCGCGCTTATTGAAGAAGCTAAATAAAATTTCTAAACGCGTGTGCACCTCCCCTTTAAACTGCAATATGGCGGTGGTTGCACCCCTGGCACCAAAGCGTGAACAGTAATTCAAATTACATTGCTCTGCTGTGCTTCAGGTGGATGTTAAATGAAACTCCTAAAAACGTGTGCACCGCCCCGCTAAACTGCAATATTACCCCCAACGGCATCCCCCGCCTTCAATCTCATCATCGGTCTATGGAATTCACCTCCTAAGCCTATCACTCAAAATGAAGTTCGATTCAGAACGGGTTCTGAAGTTGAATTCTGGCTTATGATGTGATGGACTATGACGTTAAATTATGGGTATTGATCTTATGGGCTGCGATGTCGCATGGTGGGTAATGATGTGATGGGGTGTGACATTGAATAATGGGCAATGATGTGATATGCTGTAATGTCCAATGATGGGTTATGGTGTGATGTGATGGGATGTTGATGTCGAATGATGTGTTACGATGTGATAGACTGTGATGTTGATGTCGAATGATGCGTTATGATGGATGGGCTGTGATGTTGATGTTGAATGATGGGTTATGATATGGTGGGCTGTGATGGTGGCGCGATGTTATGGGCTCTGGGCACTGCCGGGCATGATGTCACGTTGAATCAATTGTCCGAAAAATGTCAACCTATGGTATCACCCTCACTGCCGAGTCATGTTGTGTTCGTACAGCCAATGCCGGTTGGGCTGCTTGTCCCCCAATATGCTACGCCGTTCGAGAGGCACAGTGGCGCGCCGAGCCCCGAACTCCCGATCTGCGGACGGTGTACCCACTCTATACGTGGCCGCCCCATAGCGTACAGGGGTGTCCTCCAACGTGTTACTCCATAGGCGAAAGTGTATTGGGTGAACGCGATGCATTCTGTACAGGTCCTGTTCACACGTCACAGCAAACGTCAACACACACGTGACTTTAAAGATGGCCGCGCCCATGATCGGTTCCTAAATGCGTTTGCTGTCTCTCTCTTTGTTCGGATCGTCTTTCGAGCTCGTTAATTATTTTTATCCGATAATCGCGCAGTAAAACGCGCATATTTGCACATAAGGCCTCACACCACTCCCAAAGATGCGATGGCGATCTCGCGTTACGACGCACTCTACCGATGCGATGCACCTATACTAAGTAGAAATGGATAACCATGTCGCAGTAGAAGCAGCGTATAGTTTAAGCTGGCAAAATACGTTCAACTCTTGGTGTTATGCCGACAGGAATACGATGGTGGTTCCATAAGTTTCCGGCCCGAGGCAGAAAATGCGCGCGAATTTGAAAATGCGATTAAGGACGCGTGGCGCCATCTGTTGGAGGGCCGGAGCACCACCCTCAACCCTCTCCATGCTTTTGTCGGTTGGAGAGCGGCATTTCAAACAGTCAGGGTGCACTATTCAGTTAGTGAACATATTCGACACAAGTGTGTCTGGTTGGGTGAGAACTATGATAGTAACGAAAATCTCCAACCAAGTTACAGGACGGGGATACCCGACGTTTCGGAGCCAGTTCGGCTCCTTCCTCAGGGGTGACTGTAGTGGCCGTTGGCAGCAGCGTTCTTGTCGTGGTTCGAATTTCGTGATTCGCCGGATTGTTTTTCAGTCACGTGACGGAGGCCGCTGACGTATACTCTGGGTAACGCTCCAACAGATAGGTTGAGGTTTCCAGGTGTGGATTGTATATGCCAGGACTCTACAAACATTCTTTTGATCTGATTACCCTCAAGGTCGATGACGCAGGCGTTTTGAAAGTCGATAGGATGGTCTCGAACTTGACAGTGTTCAGCGAGAGCGCTTCGTTCGATGTCCGACTTCCGTACATCATTCTTATGTTGCCGTAGCCTTTCGGGGAAGTTCTTTGTCTCGCCGATATATGATGCGCTGTATTTGGTGCATGGAATTTTATAGACTACACCTTGTGCTTTTTCTTTCGGTGGGCGATCTTTCGGCCGCGGTATATAGTGTCCGATTGTTGAGACGGGTTTGTGAGACACACGTATTCCTTCCTTCGCTAGTATACGTGTCAGAGACTCGCTGATTCCCTTCACATATGGCATGGTGATTCGTCTAGTCTGACAGGGCTGGTCGTCAGTTGGACGTGGTCGGTTTCAATTCGGCATCAAACGTCTCGTCCACACTGCGGAGGGACAGAATATCTTGGCACAAGCCGAACGCCGTTTGGTAATTGCCCGGATCCACGAGTGCAGGTCAACATTGAGAAGAAAAGAACTTGATCTCTTTTTCATTCGTCGGCAACTCGAACATCGCATCCCAGACTTATTTCAATCGCTGGACTCGTTTGCCAGGACTTGTGCCTCCACTGTGGCAGAAAAACAGCGGATAGCTCAGGAACGAAAACTTACGTCGCTAACCAAGGCAGACAGGACACAGCCCAGCGCCGACGTCGCCGGATTTGTAAAAAACATCTCTTCGAGACAGCTCTCACCCCTCGAGACAAGTGTGCTGGCGAAAGGTCACGGCTTCAACCTTACAACGGCACGACCACCTCTGGCAAAAATGGTCGCAGCTGTCGAAGACGGTATAAGACACCTGGATTCTAGCATTCAAGAACAAGTAAGACTGAAAGCGATTGGAATTATGTCAAAAATCCAAAAACAGCAATGTCACAACATAACCAGGGAAGAGCATAAAGCACTTCGAAGCCTCCAGGAAGACTCGAAGATTGTCATTCTGCCTGCTGACAAGGGAAACACAACGGTCGTCCTAGACCGGCAGGACTACGATGGCAAAATCCGAGACCTCCTTGACAACAGTACGTATGAAACTCTCAAAAAAGACCCGACATCGCAGATTCAGACTAAGCTTAATAAGATATTTGCTGATATATTCAAGAAATACCCAGATGCAAGAGCCCTCTACTTACGACTTATCTGCAGGAACGGTAACGCGCCTGGTTTCTATGGTCTCCCTAAGATCCACAAGCCCGGTATCCCCCTTCGCCCCATTGTAGACTTCAGATCGTCCCCTCTTCGGGCGTTATCCTGCTACCTACACAAGGTTTTATCCCCGCTCACCGGAAACACCCCAACTCATGTACGAAACTCTGCCCACTTCGTGGAACGCGTCTCACCACTCACCATCAGCGCTGACGAGTGCCTCGTTTCGTTTGACGTTGTGTCTCTCTTCACGAACGTGCCGGTCCCACTGGCAGTGGACGCTGCCAGGATTGCACTTGAGAGGGACAACGACCTGGCGACTAGAACCAACCTCAGCGCTCACGAAGTGTGCCGCCTCCTAGATTTCTGCCTCAGCAGAACGTACTTCTCATTCAACGGAGAGTACTACAAGCAGACTACCGGAACAGCAATGGGTGCGTCAATATCGGTAACCGCAGCGAACTTGGTGATGGAATCAATTGAAGAAAGGGCCCTGCAATCCCCCGATATTAAACCGAAAACATTCTTACGGTACGTAGACGATTGCTTCTGTATTTTGAAGAATTCCGATGTTGACGGGTTTTTGGCACGCCTAAACCGCATCGAGCCATCCATCCAGTTTACCGTGGAAATCGAGAGGGACAACGTTTTGCCTTTTCTCGATGTACTCGTAAAGAGAGAAGGAAGTGACCTAAAGTTCACCGTGTACAGGAAGCCCACTCATACGGGACGATATCTAAGGTTTGATTCCAATCACCCTACGTGTCACAAGGCTTCGGTGGTTTCGTCCCTTTTTTCGAGAGCTAAGAAGATTTGTTTGTCGGAGAAAGACAGGAAAAAAGAAGCAGCAGCAATCACTTCCGATTTAAAAAAGAACGGATACACAAGTAGCTTTGTTCAGAGAGTCGCCCGTCGTCAAGCTCGCGGTCTCCGAAACCGACCACGTCCAACTGACGACCAGCCCTGTCAGACTAGACGAATCACCATGCCATATGTGAAGGGAATCAGCGAGTCTCTGACACGTATACTAGCGAAGGAAGGAATACGTGTGTCTCACAAGCCCGTCTCAACAATCGGACACTATATACCGCGGCCGAAAGATCACCCACCGAAAGAAAAAGCACAAGGTGTAGTCTATAAAATTCCATGCACCAAATGCAGCGCATCATATATCGGCGAGACAAAGAACTTCCCCGAAAGGCTACGGCAACATAAGAATGATGTACGGAAGTCGGACATCGAACGAAGCGCTCTCGCTGAACACTGTCAAGTTCGAGGCCATCCTATCGACTTTCAAAACGCCTGCGTCATCGACCTTGAGGATAATCAGATCAAAAGAATGTTTGTAGAGTCCTGGCATATACAATCCACACCTGGAAACCTCAACCGATCTGTTGGAGCGTTACCCAGCGTATACGTCAGCGGCCTCCGTCACGTGACTGAAAAACAATCCGGCGAATCACGAAATTCGAACCACGACAAGAACGCTGCTGCCAACGGCCACTACAGTCACCCCTGAGGAAGGAGCCGAACTGGCTCCGAAACGTCGGGTATCCCCGTCCTGTAACTTGGTTGGAGATTTTCGTTACTATCACTATTCAGTTAAAATGGAAAAAATCGAGTACCGCGCTGTGATAAAATTCTTGACAAAAGAGGGACTTTCGCCTAAAGAAATTAAAGCGCGACTGGACAACGTGTACAGGGAAGCCTCTCCGTCGTACACAACGGTAAAAGAATGGGCTAAGCACTTTCGACTGGGGCGAGAGTCCATTGAAGATGATCCACGCGTGGTGATCCACGTGATCCACGCGAAAGTGGTGACACAAGAAAATTTGTCTCTTGTCGAGGAGGAAGTGCTGAGCGACAGGCGCCTCAACGTGAAGGAAATCTCAGAAAGGCTGGGGCTTTCCAAAACAACCGTTTCTCGCATCATCGGCGAGGGCCTTCACATGAAAAAGGTCAGTGCGAGATGGGTGCCACGACTTCTCTCGTCAGTTCAAAAGCAACTGCGCGTCGTCTGTGCCAAAGAGTTTTTGGAGCTCTGTCAAGAGAACGAAGAAGAAATATTGAAGTCAATTGTCACGGGGGATGAGACTATGGTGCTCTACTATGATCCCCTTTCGAAAAAGGAGTCGATGGAACGGCGCAAACCAGGAGAAGCACCCTCAAGAAAAGCCAAGGTCACAGAATCCACAAATAATATCATGGCGACAATATTTTGGGATTGTCACGGGATCCTCCTCATCAACATCAAAGAGAGGAACAGAATTCGACTTATTATGCTTCACTCCTGCACCGACTGCGAGACGCCATCAAGGAAAAGAGGCGCGGCAGGTTGAGTCGAGTTGTCCGGTTGCTCCAGGACACTGCCCCTGTCCACACGGCTTCTGTTGCCAAGGCTGCACTGAAGGAGTGCGGCTTCGAAGAAATCCACCACCCACCCTACAGTCCAGACTTGGCACCGAGTGACTACTTCCTGTTCTCAAACTTGAAGAGGAATCTCAGAGGACGGAGATTTCAAAACGATAGTGACGTGCAAGAGGGAGTTTTCCAGCATTTTGCGGACAAAACTTCTGACTATTTTTTCAAGGGTATAAGAATGCTGATTGAAAGGTGTCAAAAGTGCATCGAAGTTAACGGTGACTATGTCGAAAAGTGATACACTTGTTTCATCTCTATGACTATTAAAAGTTGGTCCGGTCGGAAACTTATGGAACCACCCTCGTATGCTGCCAAGCGATAAAACCACACGTAAACAAAAGTCACATGACCTCAAAATTACGTTGCCTAAGGCGTGTGACCACGACAATATGGCGGTTTTGCGAAAAGCACCCACTTGAGGATAGTTATAAACATGATGGGTTCATGTCAGCCCTTTGTCTGGTACACTGATTGCGCGCGCACTCCGCGCGACTAACGCCTTTTTTTTTCTGCACTCTGACTTGCTGCTCCACCAACCAGTGGCGCGCAAAATAAAATGCCAGAAACCAAAATTAAGAAACCAAAAGTTCCCGCATATAGCTATCGCTGTAAAATTACTGCGTCTGTTTCGGCGTATTTCTAGTGGTTCTACTAGGACAACCAGTAAGCTTACGTCCGCATTCGTCAGTGCATGATGTCATTGTGTCGAAGCTGTTTTGAGTACGAAAGCAGCGGGAAGCTTCGTATTTTTCGCACGTCCTGGTAGTGGCGTTGTAGAAGTAGCGATATTCCGGATGAGAGTCTGGGCAGTCATAAGGCAGTGATGTGTGAAGCGAGCTGCATCTGTCCACACGAATCGTATCTGAAAGCAAGAAGGACATGTCTGAGTGGCAATTAAGCATTGTAGAAGTAGCTGCGGGTAGAAGTTAGTAGAGCATTGTAGAAGTTGTGAGCTGTATAGGGACTGTGCGACAAACTGGTGGCGCCGCCGTGCGTCCGAGAGCAGAAGTAGCGCGCATGATAAACCGTCACTTTGTATTTGCTAGCCGTAGCGTTGTGTGGCGGTTATAGATGCTCGAGATGACGAAGACAAACTGCTGTATAGCAAACTGTAGTAACAATTACAAGAACTGCCCACCAGGCACTAAGTTTTTCTGGTTTTCGCGGCGACCGTGCTTTCAAGATCAACGGGAAAAGTGGATACGAAGCGTACGCCGCATCACGTAAGTGTTGGCTCATAGGACGCTTGCGCTTCTATGTTGGCACGGAGGATAGGCGTCGGTTTTCGAACTTTTCTACCTGTAGTGCTGATGGAACACAGTGGCAGCCAGCCAGGTGGTCCAGGATTTGCAACGCCCATTTTGCTGGCGGTCAGCTGTCAAAAGACACGTCATCTCCATCCTATGCGCCGATCATATTTCCACCCTCGTGTCGCCGGCAGAGTGCGGTGTTCCAGGACAGGGCTCCTCGGTACCAACGGTTAGGCTTACAGGGTGTCCCAGAAAACGTGTCGTTGAGTTACAATAACAAAACTACGCCACCTAGAATCATGCGGTCAACAGCATTTGTTCTTATTAGGTTTTTGCCACCTCTTAATGTGAATGTCATGTACTCCAAGTTTAATTATGTAAATATTTGCGAACTGAACTCGGAAATTTGCCAAGTAAAGGTCACTTTTTTACCCCACCAATATTAAGAGCGTGCCGAATTCACTCAGATTCATGATAATTCACAGTAATATTCACGAGCTATCCCATCGGAAAAAATAGCCGAATATCATGCTTTTCGGAGCACCGGACCATAGCGCGCGATGACTTTTTGAGCGCAATCGCTCGCAGTGCGACGAAAGGAGGTTCCGAAGCCAGCCCACAGAGTGATAGTAGAAAAAGTAACAGTTCCTAAAATTGGGAGAGGGAAAGCATTATCCCAGCGAAAGTCGGACGTGATAAGCCGTGCCTGTTTTATCTCTTTCTGCGTTGTCGGGGAGGGCTGGGTTTCCAACCTCCTTTCGTCGGACTGACAAAGATTGCGCTGAAAAATTCAGCGTGCGCTATTCTGTGCGACCTCCGTAGAGTATGATGTTCGGCTATTTTTTTCCGATGGGATAGCTTCTGGATATCCCTGTCAATTATCATTAATTTGACTAAATTAGACACACTCTTCACATTGGTGGGGTAAAAAAGTGACCTTTACTAGGCAAATTTCCGACTTAAGCTCGCAAAAATTTACATAATTAAATTTACGTTACACGACATTCACACGAGGAGGTGGCAAAAACCCAGTAAGAACAAATGCCATTGACCGCATGACTCTAGGTGGTGTAGTTTTTTTTATTATAATTCAATGACACGTTTTCTGGGACACCCTGTATATGTGGAGTTTGTGTTTGGAAATAAGTGACCGGTTAGCTTCAGCCATCGTTTCTTTGCGAAGCTGGAGGAAACTAAGGTGCGACGAATGTTTAGACTCTCCACACTCAAACACCACGGCAAATGAAGGACAACAACAAGACGACCGCCAGAGGAGGAGATGTAATTTGATGAATTCAATGAATGCGTCAGAGACGTGGACAGGACAGAGGAAGTAAGTAGGGATCACTCCTGTGCGCGACTTGCAAAGACATTGTGAGATACTTTGAAAGAGCATTTTTCGCATTTTTCGTTCCTAGGTTTCAACACAAAGAGATGAAAGCGGCAGTGGCATAACGGCGTCTGGCGTTTTCCTCAGCTGTCTGCTGAATTCAATTAACTGTGAGGCATCCGTGCAATCTAACCAGAGATATGTGAGAGAGGCACTGAAACTATAAAACCAGCTTCAGCCTCGGAGATTCCGTGGCTATGAGTCTGTGATGTCTGAAACTGACGGTGGCGAAGTCCTAAAAGATCTAACAGGAACATCAGCCGCCTGCTTTGCAGTACTCCTTGGATTGTTCACACAGGTACGATTCCTTTCTGACTGTGGAGGAAAACTTTGTGTGCAGTATAACTCAGACCCAGCATGCCAGTAATAAAAGCTACACAGAATGATTTGCACTTTATCTGCTGATATCTGCTTTATGGGGAAAAATTTGCGTGAATACCTGCAGTTCTTCTTTGCTGCACAGACCGTTTTATTTTTACATTACATAGTCCAAGGCATCTCGTATGACAGACATCAGTCTTGAAAGTCGCCTTCTTCTCTTCCTCATGAAAATGAAGCAGGCTCTCACATTTGCTGCACTAGGTGCCCTCTTTGGTGTGCACCGCACTACAGCTTCACCGACTTTCTACTCCATCCTGGAAGCATTGTATCCGAAGACTCAAGGATGGTTGATGTGGTTCCCAAGAGATGTATTGCAGACAACTATGCCCCTTTCCTTTTGCGAGAAGTATCCAATGTGCAGGGTGATCATTGACTGCACGGGAGTGCCCATTGAAAAGCCCTCTGAAGTGAGGGAGAAGGTTAATTGCTGGAGCTGTTACAAAAGTGACTTCACACTAAAATTCCTAGTTGGCATAGCACCCTGCGGCTACATTTCATTTGTTTCAAGTGTTTTTGGTGGACGCTCTAGTGACACGTACATTACTGCGAACTCGGGATTGTTGGACCTGCTTGAACCTGACGACGTGGTGATGGCAGACAAGGGTTTTCCCCATATATAATGTGACCTAGATGTTCGCCAGGTAACGCTGAAAATCCCCCGTTTGCCCGTATGAACAAACAGTTCACTGCTTCTGAAGTAGAATGCCCTTACAAGATTGCTTCTCGCCGTGTCCGCGTTCAGCGCTGGATTCGGAGAAAAAAATATTCAGTATTCTGAGTGTGAAGCTACCACAAGAGCTGAGAAGTCATGTAGACAAAATTGTAACTGTGTGCTGTACTCGTGAATATGCAGAAGCCAATATTTGAGACGTAAAAGAATCAGTGCGGGCCTGTGTACCTGCTTGAAATGACCTAGGTTTGACGGCTGTGCCCTGTTGTTCGTATTTCATGTTCAGTAAGTTCATTTCATGTACTGTAAGGGACACGGTTGTCTAAAATAAGCACCCCAGAGTTTATCTTACCTCAAATGTCCAGGTGTTGTAAGACTATTTCTTTCGAGTAATAAACACGTGCAGTATAAGCTTCACCTTCAAATACAATTATTGGCACAACACTTTCAATCACAACAGAGGTAGTATGGGACAGCGAGGTACTGACAGGCGATTTTAGCTAACCTTGTCCTCAACAGTACAGTTCAAAAGGAATCGACAAAATGCTACGAAAATTAACTATTTGTTGCACACTTGCTGAATAATTTTCCTTGGAGTACTACAAAGTTTCTGACGTTTATTTATTTATTTATTTATTTATTTACCCTCAAGTCACGTGGAATTACAGAGGGGAGTGGAAATAACAATGATGCAAATGAAAAGTTACACATACACAAGTACGAAATCTTGTTGAGCCCCGGACCACTGCGATGGTCGCAGGTATGTCATTCCAGTCACTAGCTGTCTTGGGAACGAATGAGTTCTGGAGATTAGTTTTGCTAAAAGGAATAAGGACTTTTTTCAGAATGATCCAAGTACCTAAATATACGGTGAGGAGAGGAAAAAAGAGAATACATGGGAAGAGTGTCATTATAATAGATTTTATGAAATAGCAACAGACGAGAGATTTTATGGCGTAGAGAAAGAGGTGGTAGAGAGGAGCGACATTTGAGCTCGCTGACGCTGGAATGACGTGAGTAATCTGAAAAAAGAAAAAAAGTAATCGCGGCTTAGCGACATGCGCCAGGAGTGGCTCCTACAATTCAAAGTAATGCCAATACTAGTGATGGCCAGTAATTAACTACATGTAGTTAAACTACTAGTTAAACTACCTGATTGTAGTTGGAATGCAGAAATGCAGAAATGTAGTGGGAACTACTAGTTAAACTACTATTTTAAGTAGTTAACTGCAGTAGTTAGGTTACTGAAGGCGCCAACTACTTCCGATTTTGCCGCAACCTTTACGGCACGATTGCGCTTCCGACTTTTACCTTGAGCTACTTGTTTGATGAGAACGGAGGTGCAGAGCAATTGTGTCGTGCATGTGTACTAAATCTTCACTTTTAATGCTTTAAAACAGGTTGCTTTAAAACAATGTTTAAAACAGGTTGTTGAATGTACACCAGAGCTGATCTGTTCTGTTTCCCACCACTGTACTACCGCACATGCTTTATATGTTGTTTTTTGTAACGTCCGCAGTTTGATTCCAAAGCGTAAGGATTTGTGTAGTTTGTTGCAATCCTGTGAATGTGACCTTGTTTCTCTTACTGCAACTTGGTTATCGCCAGATATAAGAGACAGTGAGCTGTTACCAGAGTGTCCTGGCTTTACCTTCTATCGCTGTGATGCATTCATCCCAGAATTACACAAATCACTACATATATTTCCCAAATTCCCAAATTCAAAGGTTATTCTTCTTGGTGATTTCAACTACCCCTCAATTAATTGGAGATCCACCTCAGCCTCTGGCAGTGAAGAACGTTCTTTCATTGATGTGTGTCATGTGTTTGACCTTCATCAGGTGGTTCATGAACCCACCCGCTTTATATCGATATATCACGGTTGACGGTTTGCTTCGAAGTATTTTCATGCATGCACACGAATTATGTACTTGGGACACTTACAACAGCGCGTGCAATGCAGTCTCCACTCTAACATTCATTTACTCCCGTGCATTTACTCCCGAAAGGGACTATTTTTTGTGGCAATGCATTTACTCCCCCAAAAGGAGTAAAAGTACTCCTTTTTTTCTTAGAGTGTATATCACGGGAGTTGTACCTGAAAGTCGCTCCCACTCCCACCTCATCAAACATCCTAGACCTAATCCTCACTAACGACCCAGATATAGTACGTTCTGTATTTTCTCCATGCGCCTTGAGTGACGACAAAGTACTACACTTTACAATATCTGTCCCCAGCGTGTCCCGTCGTTCCTCGTGCAAACGCATAAGATTATACGATAAGGGTAACTACGACCAAATAAATTCTGAATTATCCAATTACTTGGCTAACTTTCCCGCTAATTTTGAAGTACGGACAGTCGAGAAAAACTGGTATTTATACAAATCCAAGATTAATGCACTTATTGAAGCCTATATACCCTCCACTCTCATCAAGACACATTGTCATACCCCATGGTACAATCATGAAATCAAACTTCTCGCCCGTAAAAAGAAACGTCTGTACAGGCTTGCTAAGCGCTTTAAGTCTGCATCATCACTGCTAAAATATCAAGAGTGCGCCCGGAAATAGAAATCATTGGTGACTTCTTCGAAACGCATGTTCTATAGCGAGGGCCTCGTTAACCTCTTGAAGCACAACCCCAAAGCATTCTACAAAGTTATAAACCCAAAATCTCCATCGGTAAACATCCAACTGAAAGATCGTGATGGTAATTTTGTTAGAGATAACCGATGTTCTCTATCTTCAATAACGCATTTGCAAGCGTGTTCACCAACGAAGACACATGAGCCCCAACCGGCGATGATGGTATGCCACGGAGAGGCGATGACGGTGGCCTATCTCCATGGCCGTGCCGGTGGAACTGAGAAGCGGGTGCTCCACGCGCGTGGCCATCGTTGTCGTCGTCGTCCAGCGTCCGCTACAGGCGTCTCCCGGCCGTTAGATGCGTTGCGGACGCATCGCAAGAGCTGGAGTCCAGGTAACGCGTCTGGGAAAAGCTGCAGTTGAGGGCGACCGTGGTAGACGTGCAGACGTGGTGACGCGTGGTCGAACAGGGGCGCGGCACACGTTGGCGGCATTTCACAGTGGATGAAGACGGGAACAGCGATCCGTCGGGTGGAGACGAGCGAGAGAGAGTGAGGCGCTCGGTGTCGTGGTCCTGGGGTGCCGCGACCGGCACGGGAGCCGAAGCTCGAGAGTCCCAGGTGGAGTGAGTGAGGTGCCGAGATGGGCTGAAACATGCCAAGGCGTCGGCTGCCGCGACTGCCGCTACCGGCAGGCTCGAGTGTCGCGGCCGGCAGTGAGAAGCGTGAGAAGAGGAGTGAAGAGTACCGAGATGCGGTAGGAGTGAAGGCGGGCCGTGTGTGCCGGAGGTAGTGCTGCTCGATGGTGTCGTCACAAATTTGGGATGGTGAAGGGCCGAATTGCTCCGGACGTGATGTTCTTCGTCCGGGTCACCAAATGTAGAGGAGGGTCTTCCTCTACATGAGCCCCAACCGGCGATGATGATATGCCACGGAGAGGCGATGACGGTGGCCTATCTCCATGGCCGCGCCGGTGGAACTGAGAAGCGGGTACTCCACGCGCGTGGCCATCGTTGTCGTCGTCGTCCAGCGTCCGCTACACTACCATTCCTCGTCCTTTTGTCACGTATCATCTGGTGTCCCCAGGGTATGGCCTTTGGGGTATGTGAATAAATAAATAAATATTGCTTGTCTAGTGATGCCTCATTGGCTGTGAAATAATTCTGCAATTTAGTTTATCGCGTAGGCACAGAAAGAATTTTGCCGCAAGCTTTGTATTTGACGATCTAGCAATGGCTTGAGCCAAAGTTTATCATTGCTTGTGGTTCATATTTAGGTGTCCAAGAACACTACAAGGGATTGGTGTTGATGGACAACGTTAAGTAGTTATAGATGTAGTTAAACTACATTGCAGTAGTTAAAGAAGTAGTTTTAACTACTCCCCTGAAAAGTAGTTGAACTACTAGTTAAACTACTCAATCGAAAAGTAGTTAGTAGTTATAGTTAAACTACTGTAGAAGTAGTTAGTGGCCATCACTGTACATTAGCATGACAACACTATTTACAATAATGCGGCAAATATATTGGGTGAAAGACGTACGACGGGTCACGTTAGGTGCGGTTCCACTGTCCGAGTATCCGAGTTTGAACTTCTGAAATGCAGTATTCCAATGTATACAGCACGTCGTTCATGTTCGCACAGCTATAATTACTCAAGTCTTAGAAACACGCCTAATGCACATACGTACAAATTTGTATGCTATGAAGACAGTTAGGAAAGTGAGGTAGGTGCACGACCACTATTTTAACTCTTGTCCATCACAACTGTGTATGAACCTATGGCCCTGAAATGACAGTATTCAAATCAGCCCGTCTCTTGCCTCACACCGTTGGCGTACCACACCCTACTGCGCCAAGGCGTACAGAAGGAACAGCAGTTCGTTTCAAGATGGTCCTCTACCGGTTAGCAAATCTACCGGGGCAGAAGTGAACAGCACTCAGCCTCCTCTGTCTCAGCTTGTCTGGCGCAAGGCTTTCAAATTCGGGCCGACCAGCATACGCTATCCAGAATGATTTTCTGTCAAAAGCATAGGTAAAGAAACTCAGAAATGACGAGACGTCGTGTATTTGAAGATAATGGAAAGTGAAAATACTGGTGTCATACCTGTTGTCGTGCGGAAGGCCAAAAAATGCAAGGTTGCAGTTCACGATAGAATTGCTGCACCCTTTAGCTCTGCACTAGATACTGTGAGGTCGTCTTGTAGTTGTCCCAGGTCTTTCCTTCATTGCAAAGTAGTGCACAGGCACAGAAAGTAGACTTCGTGCCTTATTACACATCAAAACGAAACCTTCTGAGCAACCATCAGCCGCACGCGCGACGATCACGTGGTGGGAAACCGCGGAAAACCACCTTGAACTCACCAATAGGAGCAGGGCCCGGCGGAGAAAACAATAGAAACGCGGGGAGTGCTTTCTCCTGGGGTGACGCCTTCCCTGGTCAAAATTTCGCGCGAGCTGCTGGGGCATGTTGCTACTTGCTGTTGGGGTGCGATCTACTATTGGCGAATTCGGGTGGCCATTTTGTGGCAACACGGCCTAGCGCTCGGAAATTGCTAGGTCGGCGCACGCGCTAGATGACGTGACCGTTGCCACCCGAATTTGAGTGTCAGGAATCTAGCGGTTTTAGTCGCTTGGATCGCGCTAGGAGCACCGCGGTCGCTGGTCTTCATGTTACGTCGTCTGCCAACCCATGTTAACTTCGATGAGTGGACCAATGAAGGCCCTCGCCACCCTCGCGGTGCGGATGTGCCGACACCAGATATCGTTCGGCAATCCGCTGCCCGGTCGCTTCGAGGCCGGGTGGAAAAGCGCTAGCTAGCAAATTCCTGGCACCGGGAAAGCGCCACGCGAATCGCGACATCGACGCTCGAAAAACATAGCAAGCCACGCTAGGGAACATGGGAACACGCACTCATCCTCAACACATTTTCCCTGTTGCCAGTCACTCACAGAGTCGCACAAGAACGCACATGTTGCGGTTCCCATCTTTCTCATGTAACGTTGTAGTCGATGAGGCAATAGAGAGTTTTAGGACATCGTACGCTATCGCTATTGCGTACGTAAGGGATATCATTGGTGGTTCTGCGCAATGCGCGAAGCTCTTTTTCTCTTATGGGCATGCGCAGAACAATCAACGCTATCCCTTACGTACGCAAAGGCAATAGCGTACGATGCACTAAAACTCTCTAATTAAGCATACACTGAAAAAAATATCGGGCTCCTTTTACAGAAAAAGCTCTGAAAAAAAAACGCCCAGAGCGATCTGTTTATTTTACAGAATGTCTGTTCATAGTATTTACAGAAACCTTGCGAAAATTACAGAGAACTTAGTAAAAGTACAGAATATCCGTACTTTTTGATTACAGAGCAATCTGTTGTATTTTACAGAATTTCTGTTCAGTGCATTTACAGAAGCACTGTGCAGATTACAGAAAGCTTGGTAAAAGTACAGAATATCTGTACCTTTTTTATAATAGAGTGTTTCCGCGTGGACAGACTTACAGGGCTTCCCAGTTCTGGTGAAACCCCCGTATTAAATGCCCACGGGGTATTGATTGGTTTCTTTCTTGCATGTACACATATACAGGGTGTTCCACGAGAGAGTGTCACGGATTTTTTAAAAAATAGCTGTGCATCCTAAAAATCTGGAATCAATTGGGAGAAGCTTATAATCGTTTTTGCCACCTACTCCAGTGGTTTTCATTAATGTGCCTTCTTAATTAGGTTAATTTTGTTAATTGAACTCGAAAATTTGCCAGGGGAATGCCACTTTTTTCTTCCTGATTTCGAAAGTACGGGGTTAAAATACACTACTCCAGTCAAAAGTATGCTTCATAACTCAACATTACAAGGGATATTTGACTGCCGAAAAATCGACGGGTGCGGAAGCGCGCTCGCTGTACTTGCGGCCGCGGCAGTGCTGGCCCCGCCCAGTCGCCCACTCTCTGTACGAGAGGGAAAGCGAGATAGATGGAGATAAAAAAAAAAGAAGTCTGCATTGAAACAAGTTCCTCAACCAAGTGCCTGTGTTGACAGCTACAGATAACGTCCGGCCTTGCGATAAGGGCTTCGATTTCAGTAGACCGTTGTATCAGCAAAAAAGATGGTTGTGTCAGGAGACATTTCATTTCCTTTTTCATTTTGAAGCGACAGGGTATTTATGCTAATAAGAACTGCTCGTTTCTTAATATGAGTGAAAGGGATACAATGCAAAGAGTCAGCGGAAGATAGAAGCAGATCGCGTAATAAAGGCACAAAAAACGTAGCACAAAATGAAACGCATGCTCTGACAACAGGTATTTGTAAAACATGCTATAACATTTTATTTACACGCTGAGACAATTAGAGCAGATGTTCAAAATGTTTCCCGTCCTCGCCGATGCAGAGCTGACAGCGGTATAGCACACTCTTCGCGGCACTCTGAAGCTCCTTTCGCGAAAGGCATCGACAGAAGCTGGTGATCTTCTCTTGAAGTTCTTCTGGTGACCTCGATTCGCACTGATACACTGAGTCTTTGATCCTGCCCCATAGAAAAAAGTCCAGGGGAGTGATGTCAGGGGACCGCGGGGGCCAGGGCACGGGACCATGGCGACCGATCCATTTCTCGCCGAAGTGACTGCGCAGGAAGTCTGTGGCTTTGGAAGACGAATGCGGTGGAGCCCCGTCACGCTGAAACCACACTCTGGAGCGTTCATTCAGAGGCAGCTCATCCAGAAAGTCTGAAACTGTCTTCATGAGAATCTCCTGTACATATCGTTGTCCAGTCAGGTTCTCCGTGTAGTACACAGGTCCAAGCATGCGGCCATTGAACATTCCTGCCCAAACGTTGAAGGACCACTTCACTTGGTATTTTCCTGCACGTATCCAGTGAGGGTTTTCGGTACTCCAATAGTGGGCATTATGCAGGTTTACCTGCGCGTCTCGTGAAAAATGCGCTTCATCTGTCCATAATACATTTTCAGAGAAAGTGCCCTGTGCATCCTGCATATTCAGGACCCAGTTGCAGAACTCGATGCGCTTCGCAAAATCATCGTCGTGCAGGGCCTGATGCAAACTCAGGTGGTACGGATGATATTTGGCGCGATTAAGTACTCTCCATACTGTTGTTGCAGCCACACCAGTTTCATTGGAAATACGTCGCACACTCTCATGCGGGTCTTGCGAAACAGCTGCAAGGATTGTGCCTTCATGCTGGCTAGGTCGGCGACGCTTTACGGGTGGCGTGAATGAACCACTTTCGCTGAGCGTTTTGTAGACCCGTTGGATTGTTCTAGCGCTTGGCGCATTCTCGCTCGAAAATCGTTCGCTGTAAAATGCAGCAGCAGCGTCGAAATTCATGTTGGTAGCACCAAGTGCCAATATCATGTTTGTCTTCTCCTCAATGGAGTAGCGAATCCCCGACATTACACTCTCTAAAGCGGCACCGAAGTGTGCCTGCACAAAGGAGGTTTTGGAGACAAAGCGAAACCTTCCTAGGAAGCCTAAGAATGAGGCACTAAGACGCACGAGAGTGCAAGGACATTGATACTGGCAATCCTTTCGCCCGAAGCTCACTGATAATTTCAGCTGGAGCAACAGAAAAAAACAGGACGAAAAGATAAAAACGTGCTTTTACCGCTTCCCGTTAAACTTGTTGCCCTTTCCTCACTCCCCTTCCCCAGGCGGGGCCAGCACTGCCGCGACCGCAAGTACAGCGAGCGCGCTTCCGCACCCGTCGATTTTTCGGCAGTCAAATATCCCTTGTAATGTTGAGTTATGAAGCATACTTTTGACTGGAGTAGTGTATTTTAACCCCGTACTTTCGAAATCAGGAAGAAAAAAGTGGCATTCCCCTGGCAAATTTTCGAGTTCAATTAACAAAATTAACCTAATTAAGAAGGCACATTAATGAAAACCACTGGAGTAGGTGGCAAAAACGATTATAAGCTTCTCCCAATTGATTCCAGATTTTTAGGATGCACAGCTATTTCTTAAAAAATCCGTGACACTCTCTCGTGGAACACCCTGTATAACATGTACACATATCGCAATGTACCTGTATACATGTATGTGAAAAAAAGCAATCGCCATGGGTATTTAATACGGAGGTTTCACCAGCCAGAACCGGAAAGCTCTGTAAGTATTCTGGCCACACGGAAGTTCTCGGTGAAGGTTCATATAGCCAATGGAGAACCTGAGGAGTGGAGGTTGTAAGGATCACGAGAGACCGTTTTTGCCCTTCGCCATTGCTGCATGCCTGGGATGCCGTACACCAAAACATCCAAGGCACCGATCCAAACATGTGTGACTTTGTAGCATGCTTTGATGCAAAACATGTGATATGCTGTGCATAAAATCGAGCTGTGAGATTACACATAGTCCAAGACTATTTTCTTTGAGGCATGCTATTAAGTGAGGATACATTTTGCTCCAGAACAATGAGCACGTTATACCGCTTTGTCTAAGTAGAGTTTACATTGGGAATGCCGTGGGTTTTGTGGGTGTAGGCCGGGTACAGGACATGCATAAATCGTTCGGGCGCAGCCCGGGCGAGTAAGTCATGAAGAAAGTCTAGCTTATGACGGGCTGCGCATTCACATAGCGGTCATCGCTCGGGCAGATAACTCAAAGAAAGTAGTCTTGGACCAGGCCTGGGCATGAAAATTCGGCATGGGAAACAACAACTACAAAAATTTCAGCTGCGTTTTTTTAAATTTGGAGAAATTCCCGTGCTTGTAAGCTTATACAGTCATGCACCTATGACGGAAAAGTCAAAATACAGACAAGTTTATTGTAGTCTCTCTGTGCCGACAGGGAACAGTAAAGCTCACTTGGTCACAGTTGTGGCCCGGTAAGTACAATTGTAGCACAAAGACACTGAATAGGCAATCATAATGACAATTTAGGGGGACTGAAACCACTGTTTCAACAAGGAGTTATTACGTTTGACATATTTTCTAGCACAATAAAGTATATGTCTTTGACACGTGTTCAAACCATTTTAGAAAAGTGAACACAAAATAAGGCAATGTTACACTAAATGGCATATAACCTGAACCATTAAATCAAGGAAATTTGTTAATGAACTAGCGTTCTTGTTCTGGCCCATTATGGATCAAAGAACTGTCCTGAGCGGAAGAGTGAAAACACAGTAGAACTTTAGCCGTTCCAACAGTTTTCTGCTCTAGAAAGCGGACAAGTACTGTTCTATGCTCGTTTCGTGCATTCACAAATTTGTCTAAAATTAAATAAGCAGCTATAGCAGAACTGGACCATGCTCTTTCAGGTACACAATAAGTAAACAAATTAATTGTGTTTTATTCAGAACGAACAAAATGTCAAAACAGTTTCCTGCTCTGAAGGATAAAGTTTCTGTAGCATTTTACACATTCACACAAATATGACATATCATTAAATAGGTAAAGAAAGTTTGCTTGAATGAACGAGCATACTTTCTCAGGCACATTACAAATAAGATAATGTTTTGTACCGAAAACAAAACCACAAAGGCAATGCAGAAGCCTAATTTTTCATGCTGTTACCCGTCTTAAACGCTAAGGCAAGATATTGTAAAATGGCCACGGCATAAACATGAAGAAAAAGCTGCAACACTGTAAGATGACAGGCACCCATATCAGAAAACAACAAGAAAAGTCGCTAGGTAGACACATGCAGTCATTCGTATTTGATCGCATTTTGTTTTGTCACCTTGTGATGTTTCAGAAGGATTAATTTGTTCTGAAGTTTATCATCACACGATTTATCAAAAGCGAAATTTCCCTAGTTAAGACTACATTTGCACGGCACCAAAGAGAAGCCCATCTAAACATTACTCCATTTTGCCACGAGTCTGATCGTAATTCATGAATCAAGTATAGTGACAAAGATACCCAGGAAATGATGCCTTGTGGCAGCCTACAGTTCCGCCCATAGGGAATTCAGCATGCCTTCACTCCATCCGTGCTTAGAGAGGGGTTGTGAGTGACTCTACACAAACCCAGGGGGGAAGTGGTTATAAAAAAGTTTGCAGGGCAGCATCACAGATAAGAGGGTTGCTGCATGCTGATCTGCATCAAATATATCTGTCGCCAATTACACCCCCAATCTTACCCTCTCTCCTTTACATTTTGTTGTTGTTGTTGTTCTCTGCTCCTGCAGTTGCTTTGGCTCAGCTTGCGAACCTCCTCTTGTCGCATGGGGAGCAAAAGCATGCTCAATAGGTCAGACGGGGAACATGTAGTTTTTCAGTCTTTTTTTATCTGCGAAGCTTGTGATGATCGATATGCCTGAGCCAACGTCGAGTAATTTCATCAGGATTTCTTTTTCGAGCCATGGCACAGGACCTTAAGTGGCCTTGACTGGGTAACTTACTGAGCTGCTTGCTCAAAGATCGTCATGATAAAGCTCATAAGAAATGAAGCCCACTACATGAGGCCGTGGATACATAATGGAGCGAAATACTGTTGGCCGCATGCCTTCGTTTGCAGCAGTTTCTTCATGTTTCTGCTGAGACAGTTCTTGCTACCTCATGCAATCCCTTATCTTTTAAAATACATAACAATCACATTAATGTTTATATAACATGTTGCTATGCCATCCTGCATATCACAAAAGTGGTAGTACAATATAGTGCATGCAGCTTATCAGCATGGCGAACGAGTGCAATGGAAAGCTCAGACAGACCAATGACAGAATACTCAGAAATCAACGATGAAAGATGAAAGTCACTGAAAAGGTTAGCCAGCTGTAGGGATCGAACCCACATCTTCTGGATTGCCAATCAGAAGATCCAGAAGATCGGCAATCCAGAAGATGTGGGTTCGATCCCTACAGCTGGCTAACCTTTTCAGTGACTTTCATCTTTCATCGTTGATTTCTTAGGCAATTTGAGGCTTTGTTTGTATCTGTCCCTTCTATGTTGTTCCAGCCTCAGAACATCAGTTTATCTCTTACTCAGAAAGACAGCTCACAGCTCAGCTCACGACAACAACCACGACTCCTCTACATTTCTGATGATAATTTTTAAGACAGGTACTTAGTATGTTCTCACTGCCAGCTCACAATAGCAGGAAATGTCTTGTGTTGCCATCAGTTACCTGCACTGAATGTGCTGCTCATAAATTCGTCGCTACATTTCTGTATTTTCCTGCACCCGTTCACGATGGTGAGCACAACAAGTACGATCTAGGTAAGAACCAACTTCATTGCTTTGAAGTCTTTTAGTTTTATGAACAAAGAGAGCGTCCTTGCTGCTGATCCACTCACATGGCTCCTCTTCGACTCTCATGTATTTCATAAACGGTTTGGTGCCCAGGAAATATCTGCAGTGTGCAAAGGTGCTCTTAGGACACTTAACAGAATGATGGCATGATTGCACAAAACAATCAACTTTATGTTAGCCTCTCACAAGTCTTGAAAACGCAAACAAATTTAAAGTAATTTCTGCTGTTAAAATAATAGTGATTAGCTACGCTTGAGTTTGAACTACCCTTTGCAGAGTAAGGGTAACTACCAATCAAATACAAGAAAAGTAGTTTAATTAGTAGCTGAACTACAAGTAGTTTAATTGCTGCCCATTACTAGGCAAGTCACAGTCTGTTCCAAAAGAAATAGCTTGGCATGTATGAAAACATACAAAACACATCAAGAAGGTAGGTAATCATAATCCGCTGGTCAGCTGCCAGGAAGAATGCCACGACTGCTTATTAGCTCCCTGCAAAAGGTTCCTCAATTGCAGTGCTATATGATCTGGTTCAAGCAGCATCTACAACAATTAGTGTGAAGTTTGACGTGCCACAGCTCCAATGAATTGAAACTATTTTTTTTATCGGTTATGTTGTCCATAACTGAAAAAGCTGAAAGCTGCTTAACAAAAACATCACTTTTGCTCAATTCACACTTATTAGTGTCACTGCCTTGGATGTGCACATAAAAGTGTGCCTGATATTTCAAAGAAAAATTGCCAGCCTCTCCAGTATCAATTAATCAATTACAATTATTACACACAGCATTTGCACTTCCTTTCTTCAAAACACATCGATGCACTACACACATTCACTGACGGACACTTTCTTTTTTGACTGTGTTTTCTCTGGCAGTGGTCTGAAGGTGCATGAAACGTCTCGAATGTCACCCTTCACTCAGGATGGTAGCAAGGAAATAAATAGCTGTTAATATTAATATGGTTGCCCTGGTGTCCCACATAGGCTACAGGCGTGGAGCGGCCCATTTCTTGCACTTGTACGTTTTTCTTCATTCTGCCTGAGGAGAACACAGATATTCTACTCAAGACGCTTGTAATACAACACTCACGCACCCAACAGTTTGCTAACACCGCACAGGAAATGTGAACACATAACTTTCGTGTTCTTATTCACGCCAGGCTCTTGCGGGCCATCAGTTGTGTAAGCTGACGCCAACAACGAATATCACGTTGAAGAGGTGGTTCGCTCTTGTGGGTACTATTATCTAATAAGGAACGAGACACCGTTTGGGTCGAACGACAAAATGCACCGCACCACATATTCTTGACTCAACAGCTCCGACTGCGCGGTCAGGTGCACGCACAATCATCCCACTGCCGTTACAGCAACTCGCCTTCATGAACACGCTCGATAACGTACACATTCAAGCATACTCGCGTCAGGAATTGATATGCACCCCGATGCAGTCAGTTTGAGCATATCACCGTGTCGTTTTATGCTCAACCACATGACTTCACTACGCGGCGAGTATAAATGACAGGCATTGGTGAAGTTCGGCCTAAACAGTTTCCGTTTGTACAGCTCCCGCAACCTTAACTTGAACGCCGTTTCACGTGGTGGAGAAGGAGGAGAGACACCCTAGTGGGATTGAGCTGAACTATTGGGAGAGCGCGTTTCGGGCTGTTCCACTCACGTCACGTGTAGGGGTGTTTGGTTGTAGCTCAAACGCCTCGCAGGCAAACGGGCGTTGGTTTCTGAAGACGCCGTTATCGGGATGGCGATTGTTTGTGTTGCTTATGTGAGATGATATGCTCGATGATATCGGTAATATCGGCGATATTCGAGGCATGGCCACGTTGAGAGCTAAGAATGATTGTATGGACTAGCAATGATGCTGTATCAACTCGAGACGAAATAAACAAGGATAAAACAACTTTGTTTTGTAATTGTGATTAAGTATTTAAGTAAGTATTTAAATAACAAATGTTCAAGTATATAAAGTATATAAATAAGTAACTATATAAAGTAAGTATATAAATAATAATATTAAGTAGTAAGGCGTCTTCAGAAAGCAATGCCTGCCTGCCTTCGAGGCGTTTGAGCAACAATGAAACACCCCTACACGCGAGTGGAACAGCCCGAAACGCGCTCTCCCAATAGTTCAGCTGAATCCCACTAGGATGTCTCTCCTCCTTCTCCGCCACGTGAAACGGCGTTCAAGTTAAGGTTGTCGGGAGCTGTACGACACGACAAACACAATACTTGTCTCCGCACACTCTTAGTGGAACTTCTGTTCCGGTATCAAAAATTTAGCACTATGCACTTGCTACTGACCATGACAATGGGATTCAACCTAATTTCAACAAGAAATCTGCTCACCTGAAGCCGAGACGAAGATACAAAGGTGCAGCTACGCAGCAGAGCGCCAACCGCCAACTTTCCAATCCGCAGTTCGTGAGCACACGTTTGTGAGAGCACGGTGAACAGAGGACGATCCCTCGGATCGCTCGCTCGTATCGAAGCGGGAGAAAAAAAGGTCGTTTGATTCGATCCATAACTCGTTCGCATTTTCGTTGGACTGCTTGCAATATGGCTGACACACGTCGATCGTGCTCGCTGCAGTTCTTAAACAGAGTATGATCTGTAAAATGGTTATACAGAAGAGTCTGTACCCATTTACAGGGAATTTCTCTGTTTTTTCTCTGGTATTTTACAGAATTTTTTTTTCAGTGTAGGAGGTTCGCCCGGTATATTTCTGTGAGGAACTGTCGCGTTGTTGTGAATGTTCACTGGTTCCCATAGGTTTATTTGATCGTGTGTGTGTGTGTGTGTGCGTGTGCGATAAAGTGTACTAGTATGTGTGCCTTGTAGTGTACAGTTGGGTACATTCTGAACGGAAGGACAAACACAACACAGGCCTCACGGCCCCAGCTGCAGCTGGCATGCAACTGGGCATTGTGAAGTTTGTGTTCTGTCCATTGTCGAAATCACGCACATCAGAAGCACAGAAAAAGACTCGACCTTGGCCTCCGGGTCTGGCCTACTCAAATCAGTTTTTTCCGTAGTTTTATCGCTTCGAAGCACGTGGCCTTCCGACGTGAAGTGAGCACTTCTCTCCTCGCGGCTGAGACGCGCTGTTTCGGTTACGACTCACTTGCGTAGCACAACATGACAACGGTTATCTCAATGTGCGTGCGCGTTCCAGCACTTAAACAGAGTCACTTTTAAATAATGATTGCCTCCATTTCTGCAATCTCACGTTTCCCTATGAGCACGTAATTAAACACTTAACTGAAATATCTCTGTTAATTAGTCACCTCACTGCCACAAGCAGCCTTATTCCTGATGGTCACCAAGTCATGCAAGCTAATGACAAAACTTAAAGTGTTTCGATGCAATTCCTGTTCTTCTTTTTTGTTTTTTTTTTGTAGAAAAATCGGTTCTGCTAAAAAAAAGCACCCTGTTTAGGCAGAGTATGGCAACTCATCGAACTTAAAATTCCGATGCCTGCTTTGCTCTACGTCGAAGAGGTTTAGTACGACACAAAAATCATCAAGGGCCAACCTAAGGAAGCACACAGGGGTACGGCTTCTTTCATCATGTGAAAGATCGGAATGATGTTATGCTTCAACACTATTATAAGACATCTTCCACCACCCATTCTGACGGCAAGATCTAAACTAATTATACGAAGTTAAGACAACTATGGAGTACATGTGAAGCAACAAGTAACTTGGAAACAACTCGTTACTCCAAAGCAACTTGGGGAAATTGCAGTACCTTTTCATACCTTGTTGCCAAAGGCGCGTGCAGAACCACTGGATGTGTTGTGTCATCGCCGGTCATCACATCCTATATTTGAGAATGCCTGCTTATTCACCTCGAAGCGTCAGTTCAACCTCCTCCCCTCTCCTCCTCTGCACCGCGCCGCTTGGGGCGCTCGCATCCTAGGATTGTTCTCAATGCAAATGCTATGGAGCGCTCGCGTGATCGGTAGTAATGCTCGTATGACGACCGCAAAAACTATAATGGTTGATTAGAAAACGGATTAATATGAGTTGGGATAGTTCTTAAAACATTCGACTTTTCCCAGTATTGATTTTAAGTTGCGGAAATCGCTCATTGAAAAGTGGAGAACCCAACACGCCAATTGAACTATATGAGCAATCCGGGTTTCATGAGGCATCCGGGTTTCATCGCTACTGTTGCATGTGTGGATATGTACAATTAATTGTAATGAACTGCTCATGGATTATGAAATAATAATATATTGTGACTCCGTTTTTTTTTAAGAAGTGTAATAAAACTGACCATTTGAAAGACATAGTGTGTTTGTGATCGTATCCGCCTGTGCCAGGATCTTCCGCTCCGTCGAGGTGTAGTTATATGGTGCACCAGTCACAAATGAAAACTAAACAGTGAATGGCTAAATACCAGTTGCTCATCTTCGAAAACTATTTGGCTAGATCACTACGCTTCTAAAGCAACCTCTTGTTTTCACATGACCTAATTTTATCGAAATTGCGTGGCCTGGTGCAAAAGCCCTTGGTCCTCCTTGTCTTCCTAGCAGTATTAAACCTATCCCATCCCCTTGGCCCCGTCTGACGCGCTCATTACTATAGAGATGGACCCGTCTGGACAACTACTTGCGGTGCTGCATCGCTTGAAAACGTACATTCAAGTGATGCTAAAAGAGGAGAGACATGTCTTCGGGACGATCTTTGAAAAAAAATGTTGCTCGACGCTTTTGGTACATATTGGCCCCCACATACCGGCTATGTGCATGGTTTACCTGTTACACGACGTATTATGAAGAAATATCAGTTAATCTAACCCGAAACCACAGCCGGGGAGGAGAGGGCTAAAACTACCCTTTTCCAGAACGCCCACACGAAGCCGACGCATGACGTCACGGGGTATGCAGAAGCAGCAGAAGTACGCCTGTGTCGCTGCTGTTTAGTAGCAGTGTTTCGTCACGGGTTCAGCCCATTACGACCTTGTATCCTTGTCGTATGACTCGGAGGTGTACGACGAAGCTTCTTCGGAGTCACTACTGTACGCGAACAGCAACCTCCGTGTTGCACAGGTGTTCGCCGCGTATGACGAGTCTCCCTTATGAGCCTCATCTACAATCGATATATTTTTTAGTTCTATCAGACTTCTGTTGATTACCAAAGGGGGTAATATCAGCACCACCTTGCATATTGCATTCCTCTTGGAGTTTTCTTTTTGCGTACGCGCCCCATTCAGTGCATAAGAGCATCCGGGAAGAGCGTAGGAACAGCGTGGCTCGACAACGCTTTTTGTTCTTGGAAGACTCCAAGCTCACAGGCGTGCTCTGATGTCGAACATCTCAGATTCGAAATGGTCAGAACATATTCTACTCTGTGTCGAATCATACCAGTCTTTCGGAGCGCTGCCTCCCATTCACGGAGACGCTGTTCATCATTCGGGAAGTGAAGATAAGCAACACCCGACGCAGAAGTGGACTTCTTGTATTGTTGACTCTATGAGATGAGCCACAGAAGATTGTGTACTCAGCTTCCTAAACTTTCCCTAACCATTTATCCCGCTTGTTATCCCACTTGTTATTCGTATCTTGCCTATTTCTATCATTGAGTCAACAACTGAGACAATATCCATGACGAAAACCCGAGACTGGGAAAAAGACGAAAACAGACGACACAACACAAAGTCTTTTAGACTTTGTGTTGTGTCGTCTGTTTTCGTCTTTTTCCCAGTCTCGGGTTTTCGTCATGGATCTTAGCCACCAGCTCGCTTGCTTTTTAACCATTTTAACTGAGACAAGTTCTAAAACAATGCCACATTGCTATCGCATTGACGTGCAGCATCCCATTGTATACTCTCGAGGAGTGCCAACACCACTGTGCTTCACATTTAAACCACCCCGCATATCTTACCAATTCCCTCCCCTGGAAAGCTCTAAAATGCTCGGGCAACATAATTTCATTCATACTTACTCACTGAAGTGGAACTTGATTATCCCATCCACCACCGTGACGCCTTTGCACTGCCACTGTTTGAAGAAATTTTGCGGCCCCAAACGTAAACTTTCCCTCCCAAGTCACTTGCGGACACAATAGCTCCCAATATTTCTAAATTTCGCCTTGCTCCAACAATCACCTCCATGAACAACCCTACACCTATTAAGCCACACTTGATAGACAATTTCTGCGGCGACCAATAGATAGAATCTTTGCTGCTTCTTAACTACTTGCCCGATATGGATCCCCACAGCTTGTTCAAAAGTTAGACTACTTAATCCAAAATATTTTTGAAGCATAACCACAGGTATGCAGGCACTTTACACTAGAAAATTGCATGTTTTACTGTTTCTGTGCGAATACAAAGTGCGCAGTTCCATCTACTGGTCTTACCCCATAAATAGAATCTGTCTTTCACAGGTAGTACTCCATGCCCTATTCTCCACAACAGCGATTTCCTTTTACTACCCAAAAAGAAGCTATTCAGTCTTCTCCATCCCTCTCGTGTTATCTGGGAAGAGGGGTTCTCAACTAATTATTTCCTCAAGTCTTTGCAGATTTCCACGACCTTGCAATCGCCATCCTTATTATTGTTCAACTTTTTAAGCTGTACAAGAGCCTGTTTCGCTACTTTGTATAGTCTTGGCTGGTTTTCAGACATTGGCACTTTATGATCGATGCTTTCTTGCCTAAAAAGTTTTATGTTAGTGCCTAGCCAAAATCTCGATAACAGTTTCCCGGAACCTTCCTGAGTTAGCATCCTGTAAGTTCCATATACCGCGTATGCCTGTGCCAAATGTCGAAAGTCCGGAATTTACAGGCCACCATCCTCTACTGGAAGCTTTAATCCTTCTTGCGCCACCCACTGAGTCTTTCTACTCCAAATGAAGCTAAAACAACATTTCTCTATTCCTCGGCATACATCCCGAGATGGGTGAATGACCGAGAACAAGTAGGTGTACTTTGGCACCACGATCGCTTTAATGACCTGTGCTCTAGCCATCAGTGACATTGCAGGCTCGTCGTGATCTTTCATAATCTTTCGACTTCTGCCTTCAAGTAGGACCAATTCTTGCAAGACGTTCCATGCTTATCAAATAGGATACCTAAAATTTACAACATATACAACATTTTACAAATACAACATTTTCGATTTCTCTTTGTTAATTTTCGCTCCACTTCTTGTCCCATAATCTTCTAAAACCCGCAATGTGTTCTCCACGTCCTTTTCACTCTGAACAATCATGGACAAGTCGTCTGCACAGGCGACTATTGTCTTTGTCTGTGCTCAGCCAGGTATTGCCACTCCCTTGATTGATGAACACTGATAGAGCTCTCGCAGGAGGCGATCAAATGCCAGTACGTACAAAATAGGAGAAAGAGGGCAACCCTGCCTTACACCTCTTCTAATAATAAATTCCTTCCCTGGACAACCGTTGATGAGCAACCTGCTCTTGCATCCTCTATACATCGCTCCTACAGTGCTTACTATTTAATTTTCTGCTTCGACTTCTTCTAGCGTTTCCCTCAAAAACGCATGTTTCAACCTATCAAAAGCCTTTTCTTGATCAAAGGCCATTAAAATACTTCGTACGTCCCTCTCCGCTAACCACTGTATTACATCCCTGATTTCCCAAAGTTTGTCCTGCATTTTTCGACCACCGGCTGCTGCCCTCTGAAATGGCGATATCCAGTTTTCCATGTTTTTTGTAGCCTCTTTACTAGAACCTTTGCTATAATTTTGTAGTCTACGTTTAAAAGTTTTATCGGCCTCCAGGCTCCCAGCTGCTCCTTTCGCTGGGGGTCCTTGCACAACAAAGTAAAGGTTCCCTCCATAAACTCATCTTGTAATGATCCCTGTTTTAGAGAGTTATTACACACCTTAACCAGAGAGGGACCCAGGAGGTTCCTATACTGCTTGTAGAACTCAGCAGGCAACCCATCGGGTCCTCGTGCTTTTCTGTTTTTCAGGCAACGGACAACCTGAACAACCTCCTCACAGTTCAGTTCAACACCCGGAACTGAAACGGTCCGACTCTGTGAGGTCTCCCCCATACAAGTCTGAGAAGAACTCTCTGGCCATTTCAGCTGTTTGTCTCTGACCAGTGATTCTGCTGCCGTTTTTCATCAGAGCCTCCATTGGTGGCTGAGCCGAAGAAAGATGTTTGGAGGGGAGCCTTCGGGAGCACCAGGCTTCCTTCTGAATTTTATTTTTCGCCGCCAAGTACCTTACTGCCTCCCACCGCTCCTTCTTCTGGAATGCCAGGTGATCGTTGGCAGAAGAAAATGTCACACCGGAAAGAAACCGAGTGCCGGTTTGTTGAAGTTGGCGCAGATGTGCCTGAAGTCTGCATGTCAAAGCACGCTTCTCATGGGCCTTTTTCCTGCCCCAGGCTCTCAGACAGTTCCTGATGTCATCTTTGAGTTTTATCCACCAATCAGCTGGACCAGAAAGCATACCATGCTTTCTAGTCCAGTCAAGTCCAGCTGATTCATTCTGATTATATATCAACTGTGAAATAAAAAGCTTGTTGCATCGCGAAAAGCCGAAAGGGGGAGAGCAGTGACATAGTGTATAAACTATGTTCTGAAATCGTAAGCACAAACCTTTGCTTCTACGACGAAGGTATAAAAGAGACAGAGTGTTCCTACAGAATGTGACTTACTGTCTAAGCAGAATCTCACCTTCCGCTACCTCTAGTACGATGTTCGCGACAAATACATAGTACACCGCGACATTTGCTTGTCAAACAACGCGATTATATGTTATGAGGTAAATAAGGAGATGTTCTTCAGCTTGCATAATTTGATATCAAGAATTGGCTTAAGTATCTGATTGATTTTCCAAATATTCTGCATCTATTAGTACATGACTCTGTTTTCGGAGATAACGTCTTAAACAAAATTTCAGCATGAGTATGGAAGGATTTGTGTGACTTTGAGAGCCACGATGGTCACCACGATGGTCACGATTTTCGCGATGGTCAGTCTGTCGCGCCCAAAACTTTATACATTGTGCACCAGTGTATCACTGCATTATACGACAGGCGCAATCATGTTGGGTTGTACAACAATGGCGTGTAAAAAAATCCTGCAACCAAAATTTTAGCAGCCTTCCACCATGTCTCAAAACGGAAGATAAGCCGAGTGACCTTTCCTTGGAACGCATTGATACACTGCCTTTACCACAACATTCCAAAACACGAACTCGTTCGTCCGTCGTAATCATATCTCCGAAGCGTGACGTATCAGCACGCCTACATTTTTTTCTCTCTTCCCCCGTATCTGCCATTGATTGCTTCAATTTCGGCCATCGCGAGAGATCCCTGGTGCTCCCAGGTGCTCTTTGCACATGGGTCACGTGGCCGTGAGGGCGCAAGAAGCGGCAGCGGGCCGAGCCCTTGGTAGCCACCTATCCCTATTGGCAGGCCCGTCGTCATGACCCGGTTTCAGTCGCCGTTCAGCACACCATTCATTATAGCTCACTATGACACAAGCACAGATCAAGCGGACGCATACCCAGTGACGCAGGACGGCCTCCCAGTGTTGCTTGCAACATATCCTTCCAGCAGTGGCTCAGAGCGATTGCTCCTCAGATTTCAAAAATCATTTTCGTCACATTTGCGCCATTTTCAGTCGAGATATTTCGTAACTGCGTTCGAAACATGTCAAACATCGTAATAGTAACAGACGCCTGCAACCGATTTTCTTCCGAAGCCTCCCTTTAAAGGAGTACAGATGGCCATTAAAAAAAAAAAATCAGATTAAGACGTCGGATGAAAGTGTGTCTGTCATTTTACCGCCTAGTGCGAAAGGTTTTGATGTGTGCAAATTGTTTCCCCGAAACAAAAACAAAAACAAAAACAAAAAAGAAAACTCACAGAAACATTCCGCGCGTTCACCCTTAACTCTCCACTCCGGGTATAACGAGTAGGAGAAGCATGATGGCACGTCACCGATGACGTTACAGGGGCAACTCGTTCTGGTTCGCTGGTCAGTGGGGATCAGCGCGCTGTCCCTCTGCCATCGTAAACCAGTTTTGCCAGTTCCCCCAGCGAATTGGGGATAGGAGTGGCCGAATCATGACCGAGCCAGGAGCAATGCTTTTTCAGAACCCCGAACAGCCGAGTAGTAGACAACAGCGGAGTAGCAGACAACATTTCTCTGGACCAATCAGCGAATGTGGCCCCTGTAGCGTCAGCGCGAGGTCCCAGGCAGATCACTGCCTGGTACTGCTCTCCACCGCCGTTGCGCACGGTCGCTTTTTGCGACTTACTTTAAATTCAATTTCCGCGATAATTATGGCTCTATGGGGTGAATTAATCTTTGGTGCATCTTACTGGCCTGCTTCACAGTTTTATACAGAAAAAAGGTTGTTAAGCGGGCGGGATGTCCCTGGGCTACAACCCAAAGTTCGTGGAGGTGCTAATTATGAACTTTTTTTTTTCGCCCACCTTTCACAAATTTTTCTCTTGGGGTAACTGACAAGAACGACATGGCAAAACTTTTCGCCTCGAACCCATTCTTACGATGGACACTAAATGCACCTTATACCCAAAACGCACTGATACAGGATCCACATCGCGTGCAATCGTGATTAGGCAGCGATTGTGATCGTTCTCAGGTGCGGACAAAGCGAGTCTCGGCGACAGAGATCAACAACGCAGACACGTGTCCCCCGTTCGCGAACATGATTACACACTTCGAGGAGGGTTGGCGCAGGCGCAGTGGCTTCCCTTTCACTTATTCGTCTTCTCGCTACTCGCACTGCCGGTTCCGGGTTGGCCAGATGGCGGCGATGAGAGCGGCCCGCACGAAGAAAACAACATCGACAAACGCCGAAACAGATGAAATCGCATTTGTATTAATGTGAATTTCTTTCAAGTAGACATCCTATACCAGTGTTTTCTTTTAATTTGAAACTTATGGAAGTATTGTGTAAAGCGTCCACCAGAAGGCTGCAAATGAAAACGAAGATCACGAACGTGAAGTGCGGACGGTACGGCGTGCCCAGCAGGATTGCGCCGACTAGGATTGCCGTCCGATCCAGATTGTCTGTGGCAGTGCGTTTTGCGTATTAAAAAAAGGCTAACAATCGCAGACAGAGTATAACCACTTGTATAACCACAAGTATATCCACTCCTCAGTGTTTTGTTTGTACGCACGTTTTAGTTTGACGTCGCATATTTTCTGCCGCCTACGACTACATCACTGCACTTGCATTGCACTGCATTAGTGAAACCAGGTTCCCTTGTCCACAGGCTTTCGGGCCTCTACAAATAAACGGCCTCTTTCATGCAGCCTCTTTCACTCCCGACTCACGATCACCCACCTCATCTCCCTGCTTCATAACGTGTGCTACAATGCGACGTAAAGCCTCTTACTGCCACGAAATTTATATTTTTTTGCGATCTCGACCTTGGGCCTTCCGTCATTAGAAGTCTCGAAAAGAATACGACGCATATTTTTTTCTATATTATCAAGTTAACCATCATAAGCCCTAGTTCGTATTGCAGGATTAAAATGTCGCTAATATGCCACATAAAATGAGTTTCGCGCTGCAACGGCTCGTAGAAAAGCACGGAGATCGCTGCCCGGTATCCTAGGGAGGCAGCGTCTCTTGCGGAGTGCGCCAGAAACAGAGGGGTCAAGCGGCTCTCTTTGATCTGGGCGCCGTTGAACAGGCATTCTCAAATATAGGAGGCTATGGTTGTGTCGACAAGACTGAATGGTATATTTCATTAGATTTTTAACGTGTTCGTTTTAGCGAATCGTGTGGTTTCAATGTTAACAGATGTTCCAGAGCACTGTCACTGTAAACTCCAATAATGCAACGATATGAAAGCGCGATAGTGTATTCTGCTGCATAATAATGCCCGGATACTCCGAGCCCAGATCGTATTCATCCTTCACAACCAGGAAAAGGGTTAATTTTAAGGTAAACCATATCTCTTAGTCTTTTTGTGCAGGCAATGGCGTAGCTTACCTGGGCAATGTTGCATGCAGGCAGACAGCGTCCAGAACCGATTCGCGGTGCCGTGGCAGCCACCGTAGACAAACCCCATGCAGGAGCCCATGGTCTGGTTGAAGGTGTACATGGGAATGTGCCAGTGGCACGCGTGTCCTGACGTGTGCGGAATGTTACAGATATCTTCACCTGGTGCGGCTGTCCATGGAAGAAGTCAGAAACCACATCATAGTATTTTAGTAATGTAGAAACGTAAGAAAGCAGCACTTTATGGCGATATCCGGATTGAAAAAATCACCAGAATTATTCTGCTGTTTCCTGGTGTTCCTGGCGTTAACACTACACTCTTTTGATGTTTGTAATGTGCACATCGAAAATGTCTGGCGTGACACCGGGGTGATTCTGGTGCCGTCGAGTTCTCCTAATGTCAACACCAGAGTGGCCTACTACGACACCAGAATGATTCTGGTGCCTTCTAGGATGCTTCGTGTGCACACTAGACAGACGTAGCGTTTTAATGTGGCCGTAAGAGCGGTCTGGTGTGGTTGACAGACACCAGACCTACAGGCGCCAGAGTACGAGCACTACGCGTTGTTACCATGAAAACCGCAATTTAGAATTATCATGAGTTCGTTAGCGCAACTTCTTTTCCAAAGGAATGGTACTTCGCTTCGCAAATAATTCCCTCGAGTGTCGAAATTGACACGCTTTTGCGGCTTTCACTCGAGTTTGAAAACGAAACGTTACGCTCTCATTGTCACATAAGACAGCGACAGCGCCATCGGCAGGCCAACCCTAAAGAATGTGGAGACGGGGAAGGAAGTCTACGATGGCCAGAACCACATTCAGTAACGGTTAGGGAACCAATTCGATTTGGTTCGAAGGATATATCGAAGGATCGAAGGATATATCCTTCACCAACCAAGTACAAATCTGCAAGAGATAACCATGTCAGGGCTAACAGCCGCATTAAGGCGCATCAGTATGCATACAAGCACTGGGCTTGACAACATCCCAGCTCGTGTGGTAAAAAGCTTAGGTCCAAATATGAAACGTCAGGTATTGAAATGGTTCAACAGTATCATGGAATCAAAATGAATCCCAGAAAGCTGGACGAAGACTAGAGTGAGTCTCATTTACAAGGGTAAAGGCCCAAAGGAAGACTTAAACAACTACCGGCCAATCTCAGTTACATCTGTCATGTGCCAATTATTTTCCCAAATAGTAAGAGCGCGATTGGAAGAATGGATTGAGCAGGAGGGAGTTCTAAGCCAGATGGAAAACGGATTCAGACAGGACAGAAGATGTGAGGACAATACCTTCATACTAACAGAAATATTGGAAATTGGACGAAAACAAAGCACACAAGTTCGTGGTGCCCTCCTAGACATCAAAAAGGCATACGATTCAGTGAACCACACTAAACTGTGGGAAATATTGAGGACCAGAAGGGTAAATTCAGGAATAAGCACAATACTGGCAGCAATCTATGATAGAACACAAGTTGTGGTTAAATGGGAAGACCAACTAACTAAACTTCTACGGACCAATAAGGGGGTAAAGCAAGGGTGTCCCATTTCACCACTACTCTTCAACATATATATCTCCACCCTGGAACAACGTTTGATAGACTCCGGACTGGGATTTAGGGTGAACTACGGTGTGAAAAAGACGACGACGATTCCAGGGGGCTTAATCGCTTCATCGTCGTTACGGCTGTTACAAGCTAACGAGTGGCGGGAAATTCAAAAAGGCGGGCACGTGATAAAACACGTGCACGACGCTCTTCGCGCGATACGTGAAGGCCGTGGTACACGTCACGCGCAATGTGTCACGTGCCCATCTTTTTGAATTTCCCACCACTCGTTAGGAAGGGAGTTGCCTCCCTTACTACATCTCCACCGGTTCGCTGGATTTCTTCCCATCTACCACCACTCGTTAGCTTGTAACGACCGTAACGACGATGAAGCGATTAAGCCCCCAGGGCTTCTCTATGCAGACGACCTGGTGCTTTTGGCAGAATCGTGTGATGATCTCCAAAGACTCCTTGATATAAGTGGAGAGGTAGCAGCCAGCTTAGATTTGAATGTCAATATGGAGAAATCGGCACTACTCACAATAGGCCCTACTCAGGATACCTACTGCAGATATACAATCCAGAAGCACCAACTCACTAGATGCGACAGCTACAAGTACTTGGGAGTAGAAGTGGAGCTGCAATGACTCCAGAACCGAGACTGAAATCTAAAGCTGAAAACGCAAAGGGCTATTTTGACGCGACTGGAGAGCTGTGGAAGACAGTAGTTATACATAGAGTCACTAAATACATATAGAGGTACAGAGTATCGTATTCCTTTGCCGCACCAGAGCCGCCGTTAGGTGCCCGCGATTGGGCCGATCGTGTCATGTGGTTTCTCCTTCCAAGAACTCGCCTCCATGTTGAGTCACCTCCATCCAAAACGGGTTTCCTCGATTGCGGGCTGGCTCGACCGCGCGTTGTTCTACACCGGAGAAGGGGGATATTGGCGTCTCACTGCTAGGCGGCGCAGCCGCGCATGACTCAAGATGGTGGGCTCGCTCGCTGGCGTGGCGATGTGTCGCTACTCTGCTCCCTATTTAGTGACTCTAGTTGTACCCGGCCTAACATACGCAAATACACTTATGTGCACATCAGGGGTCACCCGCTAATTTCTTTAAACGATGCAGCGTGAGGTGGGAAGAATGGCACTGGGAGCACATAAGAACACCCGCAATGAGGCAGTGATGGGGACCTCGGGTGTTCGAGTTTTGACGCCCGTAAAGCTGCCAGCAAAGCGTGCTACGAACTGCGCCTGTGCACAATGGAGGAAAGGCGATGGCCTAGGGAGGTGTACAAGGCCCTCCACCTCATTGGGCTATCAACCAAGTGGACTCCTCGAACTAGGAAACTGTCCTGGAAATGCGCAGTACCGACCCTGATGATGTACCACAACCAAGGCGCCCCGTGCCCAGGCACGAAGGAAATAAGAGACTCAATCACAGAGGCCGAACTTTCAATGTAGCAGAAAAAACGGCAACAAAACCTGCACTTCACCGATATGGACAGAACAAGCGCAAGATTCGAGCAGAGTCGTCTTTGTATGACAACGGCAGAGGGAGCTGTCTTCCTTTCGGGGCACGCAGTGGAATTCTGCGGACGCGGTGCTCCGCGTCAAAGTACACAAACGAGATGGACGTTGACTGTATAGTCTGCGACCTGCACGTCCCAGAGTCCCCAGAACATGTTGTCATTGGATGCCCAGCACTTGGAGAACTTCCAAAAGTCGCACTCGATACAGCGCTTGGTTTCCATCGACCGCCGCACTGGAGGCAAGCGTTGGGAGAAGAGCTACGCAAGGTTCATGAGCGAGCAAACCTTAGTAATAAGCTCTACCTGGTGAGGAAGCTCTACCAATCCAAGTTAGCGGAGGACGAAGACATGCAAGGCTATATAAGGCGTACCTTGGAGTTAGCCGAGCGGCTGAGAGGGATCGGACAGGAGACCACGGATTTCCAGGTAGCGGCTCTTTTGCTCAGTGGTCTCCCGGAGAGCTACGAGGCGCTCGTGACAGCCCTGGACGCACGGCCTGACGACGACCTGACGCTGGAGTACGTCAAAGGAAAACTCGTGGACGAGTATATGAAAAAGCGAGCATCAAGTAGTTCAGCGTCTGGTTCGGGAACTGCCCTTCAAACGAAGAGAGACGACAGTAGGAAACCTTCGTCTGGCGGGAGGCATTGAAGGCAATGAAGTGTCACACTTCATTACTTCAAGTACTACATTACAGCACTATATGCATTTACTACATTTATTATAAGCACTGACTATACACATTATATACATTCTGTACATACATTATATTCTCACACTATACATTACTACATATTAAGACTATACGAATAAGACTAAGACATTAAGGCTATATGTATTATACTCATTCACTATATGCGCTACAAGCTACAATATATACATTCATTTCGCACTTCACGACTGGAACCTTCTTAGACGGAGCTTCAACTCCCTGATACTGTCTACCACATAGTACCCATTTATATACTTTTTGTGTGGGCCAAGGCTCCCAGGCGGCGAATGCGTTCGGTTAGAACTTGGATGAGAGCATGCTAAAAAAAAATACTGTCCACCCGAACTCCAAGAACGGAAACGGGATGCCGTCCTCCTCGATCATGGGCAGAAATTCTCACTCTCCTCGATCACAACGACAAACACCCAAAGAAACAGTCAACAAGACGGCAAGAAACAAACGGCGATATTTCAAGAGCGTTCTAACCGAACACTCTCGGACGAAGGGAGCGCTATAGTTCCTTCCGCGTCCAACAGACGGCGCCAGTTTCTCCGCAAGTGGTGGATTCCGCGCGTCAAACGGCGGCGGCAGCCATCAGACGTCCGACAGTTATTAGCACAGAAATTCCTCTTAATTTAATTTTAGGGGCCTTCCGTTGAAGTGGCGCAAAACTGTTTCGTGTGTGTGTGTGTGATTCAGGCACTGACATGACAGAAATAGCTGAAAACAGGTATGCAAAGTCCACAGATGGAAGCACTAGATTTGTTACGTGTTCCAGACTTTGTGACATTTTTTTTAGTCTTTGGACAGGTGCAGAACATTCGTATGACGTCAACAAGGGGAGAAGAAACTGGTGAGAACTACTAGCTTGTTTGAAGGGTACAAGAATACTTCCTGTTGAGATGTAGTTGTGACTTTATGACTAAGGAACGCTAATTAATTTTCTAGAGATGCATCCTCTACACTTGAATGCCCAGTGAAACAGCAAACGTTCGTTGTCTTTGAAGTTCCACTACTGGAATTGTTCAATGTGTTTCAGAGCTGCAGTGAGCCATGCAAGGTTACCACATCATATTGGTCCTAAATTTGCAGAGTTCCCCTATCTCGGACGCAACTGTCATTTCTCTTTATTGCTCTTCCGATCCTACCTTCTCAGAGAGTAATGTGGTTCACCATACACTGAATGGGTAGTGCCTTTCTCTATACTCATGCTTTCGGTTTCTTGTTCTGTTGAATAAATCTTCACTTGAGTTTGAGAGCCATCACGCTGTCTACTGTGTTTGCCCCTCATCTATATTGATGTGCTGTAACGGTATAGCACATCGAAATGCCAACAGCCTACCAAACAACCTTGCTTAGCCCTACTTTTGGATGGAAACTACACGATGTGGTAACATCTACATACATAAAGTTTTAATCAACGGAGATTTGCTGTTTTTGTACAACCTTCATTGTACATTTCTTTTGTCTCACTTAGCATGCCTGAAGAAATGTTCTGATCTTCATCAAGATGACAGGTCATTGTTCGATCTGCAGCATTATTGTTCCTGTAATCTTTTCACCAACAGAGAATAGAAAAGTGAACAAATGGTAAAATATAACTAGCTTGTTAAATTCAAAAGGGAAAGACGAAACTGTTTATACGTCTTTTGTTTATTTTGTTGCAGGTTTTACAACTCTATCAAGTATGTCAAAACATCAGAGGGCAGGAAGTCCTACTCTGTTTCCTAAATCTCTGGGCAATAAAAAAGAAAGATATAGTTTGAGTTGTGACAATATGTTGCTTCTGCTCTTATATTATATTTCAATTAAATGTTACGATGCATTTGTAGTGTACACTGAAGCCAGTTTCAATTTGCCGGGCTGTCAAAAGTACTTTACAAAAGTACATCTCAATTACAGTAACAGAGAACTTATGCAATAAATTATTTAGCCATTTTGGAGTACTATGCACAGCAATGGTGCATGGTTCACTTTGAAACCAGATCAAGGGTTGATAATACTTGAAGTCAGCCCTCAAGTCCTTCTTTACAAATGTTAGTTGGTGACGTCTAATGGGTGACGTGATAATGAATGAGTTACAAGTACGCTTCCGTTTAGCAAAACAGAGTTAATCAAGTAGATGGGTAGAAATCCAGCGAACCGGTAGAGGTGTAGGAAGGGAGTTGCCTCAGGACAGAAGCCGCCGATATTTCGAACAGAGACTGTTCTTCTTCTGGGCACCGTCCTCATCATTGGCATGGTATTTAAAGGGTTAGGTGTGACGTGTTTAAAGGTTCATGCGAATTGTGGGTCAACAGCCCGGAGGGAAGAAAGGTCCGTACGGGTTTTCGTTCTACGTAACTACGTTTGTTTCGTTCTACGTACTACGTTCACATAATCCCCTCCACACTCTAACAAAGCAGCCATTCACTCCCGCCGTAAAAACCCGTACGGACCTTTCTTCCCTCCGGGCTGTTGACCCACAATTCGCATGAACCTTTAAACACGTCACACCTAACCCTTTAAATACCATGCCAATGATGAGGACGGTGCCCAGAAGAAGAACAGTCTCTGTTCGAAATATCGGCGGCTTCTGTCCTGAGGCAACTCCCTTCCTAGAGTTAATCAAGTGTTAGATCCGAATCTTGGTTCAATTATTAGTTGACATTTCGAAACGTGGTCACTAAGAAGTATACTAAAAGGTTATGAACACAGTTCAAGTGAATGACACTGATGAAAATTATCTTACTTACTCCTCACATGAGACTCAATTGAGACATGAGTATAACCTACAAATACATCTATGCCCACAGGTTACTTAACCCTTCAGGAACAAACTAGTAATTATAATATGCTGTTCCTGAAGAAATAAGGGTTTTCCGTTCAAGTAGCGCGTAAAGACCACACGGCGCTGCCATGTATGTTGCCATGCTCTTCGGTTTCTCGAATGTATGTAAAAGACACTTGCAGTACTTCGGTGTCAAGGCACAGTATTTCGAAATATTCGTTAGTTCTGATGCAATCGTCTGTCTGCTTTTCACACGCATTCTCTACCCCTCGGCAGCAAAACAGTAATATCCATCCGTAGTATCCGTCGGTTTGCATTTCACACATGAACCCCTGCACGACGAAAAAACAGCGCTTGTTTCGGCTTACACAAGTGCTTCTCCCTGATACATGGAAATTTCACAAAGCAGTTCATGTTCACGGCACGGTGAGCTACTGCTGAGGACGAATGTGACTCCGATTAATCTCTGGACGAGGAATCTTCTGCTGCGAAGAACACACTTTCCAGCACGCTAACGCACGAACAACAGTTCTGTGTGAGCGACAGTTCTCGAATGCGGAATTCCAGCACACTCATGTCCAAGAGGCTCGACATTCTCGACGTAGAAAGTGGTCACAAATGCCCACTGCCATTTTCGTTTTCGCCGGATAAGCGCCCGGAAGTGCGCGTGTTACATGCGTCCTCGACATGTTGCGCAGGGTCATGCAATTGTTGACAGACTGCTCGGTTTCCTACTAGGTCCCTGGACATGGAATTATGGAAAATTCGATTACAGAAAAACTACAGCGATTTCAGCGGAGTTCTTTGATATTTGAACTTTTGAAGGTTCAAGCTTTTCGCTGAACATAAAGTTTCGATAGGTTTATATTCACTTTTCGGTCCCTTTAAAATATCAGCCTATGCGGATGACATCGTTTTATTTCTAAGGGACAGCGACAGTGTAACACACATGTTCGAGATTTTTCGGCAGTATGGAAAACTCTCGGGAGCCCAGCTGAATTTACGAAAGTCAAAGGCGCTTACGGTGGCGGGTTTCAGAGAGCCACTTCCTCCAGACATATCATACACCCCAGAAATAAACATCCTCGGCGTGCTTTTCACACAAGCCGGAGCCAGCGAGCGAAACTGGATCGTGATCTTGGAGAAACTTGCTGGACAAATTGAAGTGGCCCAGCAGTTCAACTTCTCTTTCCAAGAACGGGTGTTCTTGATCAAGTCTGTGTTCTGTAGCAAGTTGTGGTATGCTGCCTGCATCATGTATCCCCCAGCCAGAATCACAGCTAAAATAAACTCTCTTGTATTTCGTTTCTTCTGGAACGGAAGGAAACACTGGTTACCACGGGACATCTTGCGATGGCCTATGTCAGAAGGTGGCTGGAGCTTTCCGTGTATCGAGATGTATTCCTCTATCTTTGCCATGAAAGGGGTACTGCACATTCTGGAACGAGTTGACTCCCCTGCTCGGCCGCTGGTACTGTTCTGGCTAGGACCATCAAGGAGAGTACTAGTGCCGCGTGGACTCGGAAACAGATATCCGGCGGTTGAAGAACCACCACTGATTTACAAAAAGGTAGTCCAGATATTCAATCGTTCCAGAAAAAGAGCATCCAACAAGGTGACGCACACTTGGGCAGGTTCAAGAAGGGAAGGCAGCCCACTGGTCTGAACAGTGAAGTGAGCGATTTTTTCTGGGAAGCAAGTTGGCACATATTGCCGACGAAAGACAAACTGGCCAGATGGGGTCTTCCCAGCAGTCCCTCATGTTCCAACTGCGGTGCCGAGGAGAATAGTGACTATGTGCTACGAGAGTGTGTCACAGCAAAGACTCTGTGGACACTCGTGTATCGCCGCTTTTCCATTCGGTATCGGCCTATGCAACAGATGAGGATGAGGTTCGAACAGCTAATCATGATAATGACAGCTTTTACGCTTTGGAAATTTCGCTGCACAGCCGTAGCTCAGAATAGAAGAAACCGCCTGATACACCCTAGACTCTCCATGGTGACTCAACTGGTGACAGACTACTTAGAACACAGACTGTTTTTGTTGGGTGAGCAGGAGTTTTGCGACAGTGGTCCTGCCGCCACGTTGCTCTTCACAACGGACGTGTAAGACTAACGGGGCTCATCTATACATAGTGTACTTCTCTTAGTTAGGCAACGACAAGATAATGCACTTATAGTACGTACCCTGCATTTTTTGTATACTGGAACTGGAGAAGGTAAATGACATCGTTTTGTTTCTGGGGGACGGCGGCCGTGTGGCACACTGGTCTGAGATTTTTCGGCAGTCAGGCTTTGTGATATTTTGAACATTTCGTAGACGGGTGAAATAAATATTCTATTCAGCATGGACCCAGGTATGATATATTGTGTGTGTTGGCAATGTTCAGCTTATGGAAAGTTGTAATAGCTGGTAGGAACGAAGAACATAGGAAGCCGCCAATGGTGTATTTAGCGGAGGAATTGCTGCAAACAAAGCGGTTTGCTGAGCACGCAGGTGACGTGCCCGAGTGGCTGCAACTCTTGTGTTCTAAAGTGGCTCCGAGACGGGGTTCAATCTTTTAACTGTTTTAATACTGTTTGAGATGTATATACCGTGATCAATAAAGAATATCTGGACAAAAAAAAAAAAGTCAGGATGGCCCAGTGGTCCAAGGCGCTGCGTTCAGGTCGCAGTCCGGTTCTCCGGGCGTGGGTTCGAATCCCACTTCTGACACTCCCGTTTTTGTTCACGGGTTGCACTTGCGGCAAGCAAAAGAAACAGTGGTAGAAAAGGAAGCGTGACAGGAAGGAAAAGCAGCATGCGAAGGAGCAAATGCACGTGTCCGCTTCACCTCGATATCGTTCACATAGGGTTTCGGAGATTTTTGAAACGAATGCTCCAATATTACGGAGACATAACTAACGCAAATGATCTCGGAGAGGTACTGATGAGTTTTACACACGGCTTCCCCTGTCAGGATGGCCGAGTGGTCTAAGGCGCTTGTAATACTTCTGTGTACCCCATTTTCTTCTACCGTGCACAGGTTACCCCATGCCCTGCTTCCAGCGCGCACCGAGTACATAGGATTTTTGCTACTTTTATCTGGAACTCGCCATTGGAAAGAATGAGAAGAACGAACATCTTTCATAGTGTTGAGAACGGCGGATTCGGACTGATCAACGTGGCAGTTAAAGTAGTCGTTCACCGTTTTTTCTACTTTCGCCAGAGAAAGCACAATGTCTTGGAATGGGCCCTACAAGTGCTGGGTTCCGTTTTCATGCCAGCCTTCACAGTAACGACAGGGATGTCACCTATGCTCAAGAGGACCCTTACATTCTACAAGGAAGTGGCTGAATCCGTGACATTCCTGACGAGCAGGTTCTCCTGGGACTACCTAATCACAGTTAAGAGGCGCACATTGTACTGGGACCTTATCAGCATCTTATCTCCGGTGCCATTATATCGAAGTCTATACCCAGGACGAGGGAATGACAAGGTTCTGAAAGTGATGAAGACACTACCTGTTCCTACTGGTACGCAAAGGATCTTCACGTTGTTTCACACGGAGACACTACCAGTGAAAACCTGGCTCGCAGGTAAAGGCTTCCCGGTACCACGCGGCAGTACCTGTGACATGTGCTTCGCAGGGCAAGAAACCTTGATCCACACCTTCATCGGATGCAGGAATGCAATACAGTTTTGGGAATTTCTCAGGGCAGTGTTTGACATCGAAGAAGACATCACTTGGATCCGTTTGAAGTTCTTGGACGTCCGTGAGGACAAGGGTCCTTCCTTGAGGCTCCTCTATATCTGTGGGCTACATGCTTTGTGGCAACACAGGATGGATGTTGCCGACTGCAAGACACCACCACGGATTCCTCTAGTTTTACTTGCTGCGAAATTGGATTGGTCGGTCAGTGCCCTCAAAGAGCAAGGTGCGCCAGACGGTGAGCTGTTGCGAAGAACAACGAATACGCGGGATACATTGAGGAACGCTTTCCCCAAGGAGCTAGAAAAATATCTAAAGCCAGTGTCGTTTCATCAAAGTGCTTCGTATGCGCTGCACAACATGCTGCCAGTACCGTAAGAGGTGTTTTGGACAATGTTCTTTGAGAGTGCATGCAACAATCCTTCCTGAGGTAGTGATGGTTCTTGCATAGTCAACTACGCGGTCTAACTTGGTCGCTGTACGAGGACACCTAGATCACTATATGCGGTGGAGGTGATGCGAGGACTGAAATCATGCTGTCTTTGTGTTCAGTTTAGATTGCTTCAACAGCTAGTAACGATTTTCTGATGTGGGCCCACATTCACTGTCAGACGTGACTGTTTATCGTATATGTTGGTTATTCTTCCTTGTTTTAGTCACAAGCCGTGTGACTTTTGTAGATGTTACATGTGCACTGTATGTCCTGCTGAAGTTGCCGTACATCCTGTATACTTCTCCATACACCCAGTCAGTGCCGGTGACACCTTGCTTTGGTACATCTCGTGAAGGTTTACACTCAAGGATGACGTGGTGCCAAAGTAGGCGCCAGCAAAGCGTTGTCGTGACGTGATCTGTAAATAATCAACTTTTAACACAATAAAAGCTCAATTGGTAAAAAAAAAAAGAAAAAGAAAAAAGAGTGGTCTAAGGCGCTGCGTTCAGGTCGCAGTCCGGTTCTTCGGGCGTGGGTTCGAATCCCACTTCTGACACTCACGTTTTTGCTCACAGGTTGCACTCTTGCGTCAAGCAGACGAGACAGTGGTATAAAACGAAGTGTGACATGAAGGAAACGCAGCATGCGAAGGAGCAAATGCACGTGTCCGCTTCACCTCGATATCGTTCACAGAGGGTTTCTGAGATTTTTGAAACGAATGTTCCAATATTACGGAGACATAACTAACGCAAATGATCTCGGAGAGGTACTGATGAGTTTTACACACAGCTTCCCCTGTCAGGATGGCCGAGTGGTCTAAGGCGCTGCGTTCAGGTCGCAGTCCGGTTCTCCGGGCGTGGGTTCGAATCCCACTTCTGACACTCGTGTTTTTGTTCACGAGTTGCACTTGCGGCAAGCAGAAGAGACAGTGGTAGAAAAGGAAGCGTGACAGGAAGGAAACGCAGCATGCGAAGCAGCAAAGGGCCGTCTCTGCTTCGCCTCGCTATCGTTCACATAAGGGATTGAAGATTTTTGAAACGAAGGTTCCATTATTATGGAGACGTAATTAACGCAAATGATCTCATAGAGCTGCTGATGAGTTTTACACCAGACTTTCCTTGTCGTTCACATCGCTATCGCTCGCAAATGATCTCGGAGAGGTACTGATGAGTTTTACAAATGGATTTCCCTGTCAGGATGGCCGAGTGATTCTGCTTCCGGACTTCAACAGTGTCGGACACGTAAACATGAGCTCTGCTGGAGTAGGGCTAACGGCTAGGCCTAGCCGGGTGACAGAGAACAAAGGAACTTCATCAGGATACTTGACTATAAGTGGATAATTTCGGTGAAGCACTGGAAGACATAGTAAAGAAAGAAGACGTGGCTACGTTCGGCGTGTTTCAGTATAACCATATTTGGATGATACGGTTTCACAACGGAGCGGAGAAGGAGAGACTGCTGTCGAGAAAAGAACTGGTAGTGAAAGAAAAGCGCTGTGTCATCATCGACCCGAACAAAAGGGATGTATGTATCAAGTTGCACTAGGTCTCTGGTAATACCAGCGATGAAGAAATTCGCAAAGCAATGACAACATATGGACACGTAACGGAAATAATAACAGAGAAGTGGAAGAGTTCGTTTTTTGAAGGAGTAGAATCAACAACCAGATTGATAACGCTCCGACTGAAAGACGGTGGAACCGTAGATGGATTGCCCCACCTGATGCAAATTGCCGGATCCCGAGTGTTGCTGGCTGTCAGTGGCAGACCACCCTTGTGCTTGAAATGCAAGCAGCTAGGACACATCCGAAGGCAGTGTCACACTCCTTGGTGTAGGACGTGCAGGAAGTACGGGCGCGAAGATGAGGAATGCGTAGCCACATATGCATCGAGAGTGAGGCAACCGCAACCAGAGCAGATTCAAGAGCACATAATGGACGTGGAGGAAACAGAAAGAACAAGTCAATTGACGGAGACAGATAAAAAGGGCGAGCAGCAACAATTAGGCGTCGGAAGCGCTGAAACACCGCAGAAAAAATCGAACGAAGGTTCGACCGAAGTGTACAGCCCCAAGGTTATCTCTTCTGGTTCACCAGAAGGGTCGAAGGGTATGCTAGCTGGCGGTTCTCAAGAAACAGAAAACATGGGTATGGTGGCTGTGAAAGAAAGGAAGAAAAGAAAAACAGAAGGTCAAGTTGCCAGTATGCCGCAGCTGGACGAAGTGGGAGCATCGAGACTTGAGGATATGGACTTTTTGACTGCTAAATAGCCGACGGGTAAAATGTGATACAAGTGTGGAACGAGTAAGTCGGCTGCTTTCTTCACAATTAGATGAGTGCAAATAATATAATCGTGGCTACACTAAATGTAAGGGGGTTGAATGCAAGGAAAAAACAGTACCAACTGAAGCGTTTCTTGGAACAATATTCATATATTGCTATTCAAGAAACTAAAATAAGCACAGAAGAAGAAACCACAAGATTGGTCAATTACTTGTTTCATAAAGACTACGACGTAGTAGTCAGCCACGCCGTGGGACATTCAGCCGGGTGCATCCTATTGTTGAAGAAAAGCGAACGTCTTATCCCCGTATCGTACATTACTGATAATGCAGGGAGAATAGCTTGTCTTGATATTCAAATCGACCGGTGTGCTTGGAGGATTGTATGCCTTTATGCACCTAATGATGTGCGCGAAAGGAAAGTGTTCTTCGAAGAGATGGCGCAACTCATCAACAGTACCGAAAATATCATGTTATTAGGGGATTTTAACTGTACGCTAAAGGACTCTGAAGGAAGGAAGGTAATCGCATCCAAGTCGACGCAAGCACTCTCACGCTAGCGGGCATTTTGGAGGGCCATAACATGAGAGATGTTTTCTATGACGTTGAAAATAAGGACACCCTCTTTACGCACTTCCAGAATGGCTCACATTCTAGATTGGACCGAATATATATGAAGTGGGAACGAAGAACGACCGTAACCAGATATGAAACACACCCGGTTTACTTTAGTGACCACTGCATGGTTCTAGCCACTTTAGGGGAAGTACGGAACCCCTCAGGGACAGGAAGTAACCGATGGCAATTGTGGAAGCTGAATTGTAGACTTTTGGAAGACGACGGATTCGTAAATTTCGTAAAGAACGGAATTGTGGGCATTGTGACTGCAGGGACTTCTTGGTCTTCAGCATGGGAAGCCTTCAAGCTGAAACTGCGAGCTTTCGCTGTGGAAAGATCCAATGTAATCTCATATGCACGTAAAGGGCGCGAGGAAGAATTGAAGAAGCGGATGAATGAAGTGGTTAAGCTGGAATCTCTAAAGCCAGGAGAATTTCAACGAGAGATGGAAGAAATTAAATTGGAACTAAATCTCCTTAACGAAAGGAAATATGAAGGTGCTCGGATCAGGTCGAGAATGCGCCTGTTTGCACCGGACGAAATCCCCCGCAAGACGTATGTTTATAAAGAGAGGCAACAAGGAAGACTTAAGAAGATAGAGGCTATAGAACATGAAGGAAATTTAATAACAGGCGAAAGGTGAAATAGAACGAATTTTTGTACACCACTATAAGGATCTCATAGGCACGGCACACGCAACGCAAATAAATGCGGAGGACAAATTAAAAACTTTTCAACTGCCTGCCCTCACTGAGGGCCAACGTCAATCACTTGAAGGACCTATCACCAGGGACGAAGTACTCAGTGCCATTCGATCACTATCCAAGAATAAGACACCAGGACCAGATGGCATCAGTGGCGAATTTTATCACAAGTTCAGCGAACATATGGCGTCTATTCTTTGGAATGTGTTCCTGGAAGCTGAAGAAAATGGAACCTTTTCGCCTTCCTTTCATCGAACTCACACTGTGTTAATTCCCAAGAAGATAACGGCAGGGAAGTCACCGGGAGTAACAGACTACCGCCCAATAACACTTTGTAATGTTGATTACAAAGTGTACGCGAAAGTACTTGCTGCAAGGATTCAAACAGTGATAAAGACCGTTGTTGGAGAGCATCAGGTGTGTGCGATAAAGGGCCGGAACATCCAAACGAACATTCACGTGCTACGCACTATCCTAGATATTGCAAGGACAGATGGGGATCAAGTAGGTGTAGTTCAAATAGACTTATCTCAAGCGTTCGACAGAATGGATCATACTTATCTGTTTTGTACATTGAAAGAAGCAGGGTTTGGTGAAATGTTTATGAGAAGACTAAAATTATGTTATCAGAACGTGTCAACTAAGCAAATTTTAAATGGTCATTGTTCAGGCCCAATACCCTTGAGATCCTCGGTAAGGCAGGGATGCCCCCTATCTCCATTACTGTTTGCCGTATACCTAGAACCCCTTTGCAAGGCTATTGTGGGTTGTAAAAATATTAGAGGATTTACAACGGACAATGCAGAAGTAAAAGTGCTAGCGTTCGCGGACGATATTGCTGTTGTGGTGGAGAACAAGCAAAGTGTTAATGCATTGTTTAGCATTATTCAGGACTTCAGTCGCATATCTGGTGCGCGTATCAATAGGAAAAAATCCCTTGGGATATGGGGAGGTCAATGGGGCAGCACCCCAACTACGTATGCAGGCATATCGTGGGATACTGTGCCAGGGATGTACCTCGGAGCTCCACTGGGAGACAGTAACAATACAAATTCTATGTGGTCTCAAGTTGCCGGCAAGCTCCGCAAGCAAACCTCTGTGTTGAAGCAAAGTGTGTGTTCTGTCTTCCAGCGTAGTAGTATATGCAGTGTTTTCATGTTGGCACGGATTGTGTACCTCTTGCATGTACTGCAGTGTTCGCGTGCCAATATTCAAAGAATCCACTGGACTTTTGCAACGTTTGTGTGGAATTCTTCTTTTGAATCGATGACGCGTGACAACTTGTTTAAAGCGGTGCAGGATGGTGGTTTAGGGCTACCACATATGTTTGTGAAGCAGCTTGTCATGAGAATTGTATCCTAGAGAACAAAAACGCACGCGTTACTGGAGCATGTAAAACAATGCATAGCATTAGAACACTTACCATACATAACAGTGGCAACAAAAACCAGACATGTTTCATTGAATGGTTTTTGCAGAGAGGTTGTCGAGAGTGTTAAGTTTTGCTTAGTTCGATTCTCAATCGATTATGTGTATTCAGTGCATAGATCACGCTTATATTGGGACCTTATTGACACTTTGTTCCCTGTTCCAATTTATCGAGCCTTATCGCTGGAATGGCCCGGAAAAGATATTTTATGTAGAGTAAAGAGAATGCCCATCAGACCCAATCTTAAAACTTTCTTCTTTAAAGTGCATACAGGTACGCTGCCTGTCAAAACATGGCTTGGAAGAAAAGGTTTCTTTGTACCTTGGAGTACCAGTTGCAGGTTTTGCAAGGTGGCGGAAACTATTGATCATATTTTTATTGACTGCACTGAGGCGGCATTCCTGTGGGATGACTTAAGTCAAGCATTGGGCGTTACCTTCACACTGAACCCACACACCATTCGGTTCCTGCCATTAATTGACCGTAACGGTCCTAGGTTTGATGTCCTCTGTGTTACAGCAATGTACTCTTTGTGGAAGGTGCGCATGCTGGACAGGCACGAAGAGCCGCTAAGTCCACCGATGGTCTTTCTCCGAAAAGAACTGTCGAACATGAAACTGGCCGCGAAGTATCGCGGATACACTCCACCGTGGCTCACGCTTTTCTGTGAAAAGCTTCTTCCCTGTGTTCATATCCCGCGCCTTGTATAAATTCACATTGTCATCATCATAGAAGTGTTATTTTGATATGAATGAAATAAAAGTTAAAAAACTTAGAAAGAAAGAGTTAGATGTCGAACAAAGAGATATTTGCCGGATGAAACGCCAAACAAAAGCTATTTGGCAATAGAGAGGAAGCAGACGCGTAGTAGGCGCATTGAAAGTTTAGAGCACGGGGGTAAAGTAGTGGGTGATTCTGAGAAAGTGAGGGAGATATTCGTCGATTACTATAAGAGTTTGTTTGGACAAACAGCACGAAAAGTCGATGAGGGTTTGATAAATAGGTACATTGCAACCATGCCAAAGCTAAGTGAGGAGGAGAAAGAAATGTTAGGGTCGGACATTGCAGCAACAGAAATACAGTGTGCAATCAAAGAGTTAGCTTTCAACCGCACTCCCGGGCCGGATGGCTTGGGAGCAGAGTTCTACAAGAAGTACGTAGAGCTGCTCACGCCTGTTTTACTTAATCTTTATGCAGAAGCGGAGGAAAAGGGCATTTTTTCTCTTAGTTTTCGGAGGTCACACACTGTATTAATCCCGAAGAAAATAGCTGAGGGGTCCACTCCGCAAGTGACTGACTATAGACCTATTACCCTCTGCAATGTTCACTACAAAATTTTCGCTAAAGTGCTTGCTGCACGTCTGCAATTTGTGTTGCCCCATCTAGTAGGGGAACATCAAACGTGTGTCATCAAGAATAGAAGAATACAAACCAATATACACCTAGTTCGTACGGTGTTGGACTGGTGCAGATATGAGGGTGGGCATGTGGCGATGCTACAGTTGGATCTTTCGAAAGCTTTCGATAGAGTTTGTCATACATACCTGTTCGCATTGCTGCGTCATGTCAACATGGGAGATAGGTTTGTAAATCGCATCCAGTTGTGCTACAAACTAGTTGCAACGAGCCTTGTGGTGAATAGATTCATTGCCACCCCGATTGCGCTTGGAGCTTCGGTCCGGCAAGGTTGTCCTTTAGCGCCTTTACTTTTCGATTTGTACTTAGAACCGTTGTGTAGACACGTAATCTGTCAGTATGACGTTCATGGCTTTCAGCTGGGTGGTGTTGAAGTTAAAGTTGTGGCGTATGCAGATGACGTTGCGTTCTTGGTGAAAGATAAGAGAAGTGTCGAAAAAATAATGGAGCAGGTCGACTTGTTTTGTGCAGCTTCTGGAGCTCAAGTAAACAAAGAGAAGTCTTTACGAGTATGGTGTGGGCTTTGGGGTTCAACTCCAGAAATATTTTGCGATATCAAGTGGCAGACGAGCAACCCGGACTACCTGGGGGTGCCATTACACGCAAGTAGAAACACAAACAGGATGTGGTCAGAAAGAATTGATAAGATGAAAAAGCATGCATTCACTTGGAGAGGCAACGAACTGTCAATATTCCAGCGGGCTTCAGTTTGCAATGTGTTTTTGGTGGCGAAAATGGTATACATTTTGCAAGTACTTCAGTGTTCCCGTAAAATCGTACATGCATGCCATCGCGTGTTTGCCACCACGATATGGTGCTCAACATTTGAAAGAATGCGCCGAGAAAACCTTTTCAAGAAAGTCAAGGATGGAGGTTTAGGTCTACAGCACTTGTTTATAAAGCAGCTAATTATGAGACTCTGGTTTTATAGGCAGCCTGTGCACCCCCTATTAGACGCCGTGAAGAGAGCAGTAGCCTACAACTATATGCCTGATATATATGTTGGCTTCCACGAGCAAGGCTTGCAGTTGACAGGGTTTTATCAGGAGGTCGTGGACTGCATCAACTTTCTAAAAGTCAGGTTTACCCCAGATTAAATCTTTTCGGTTTCAAAGAAAGTGTTGGCAGCCCATTTGATAGATACCTTGTTTCCCGTGCCAATTTACAGGCAAATTCCGTCTGAGTGGCCTGGAGCGGACGTTTTACACAGGGTCAAACGCATGCACATAAAGCCGAATATGAAAACATTCTTTTTCAAGCTTCATACATCAACGCTCTCTGTGAAAGCATGGTTGGAACAGAAAGGCATGTATGTTCCATGGTCTGCCAACTGCAGGTTATGCAAAGTCCCTGAAACCGTTGACCACATCTTTCTTGATTGTACGGAAGCACAGTTTTTCTGGGACGACATACAGATTAAAGTACTGAATAAACGCCTCTCTCTGAACCCACATACAATCAGATTCCTACCTTTACATCCGAATGAAGATATACGCTACGATATTATCATGCTGATAGCTACGTATTGCTTGTGGAAGCTGCGTATGGCAGACAGAAATGAAGAGCCATTGGCGTCGCCCATGCAGTATTTTAAAGTAGAAATAACGCAGCTGAAGCTATGCTGCATGCAGCATTTGGAAGCACCACCGTTGTTAGAGCATCTGTGTAAATTATTTCTCTCTGTGTGTGACGTGTTTAACCTGTGCGTTGTATACCACGCATTTTTTTCTATCCTGTGTGTATGTAAATTTTTACTCTCTGTATGTGACCTGTGCAACCTGTGTGTTGTGTACCATGTACTTTTTTTGTATCCTGTGTATTTGGATGCTACGGTGTGCATCATTCATTCGTCATACATCACTCATTAACACTGTACAGTCATAGCTTATTTTAATGTTTATAAATAAACGTTATTACCTGGTGGAAAAAAAAGAAAGGATGGCCGAGTGGTCTAAGGCGCTGCGTTCAGGTCGCAGTCCGGTTCCCCGGGCGTGGATTCGAATCCCACTTCTGACACTCACGTTTTTGTTCACGAGTTGCACTTGCGGCAAGCAGAAGAGACAGTGGTAGAAAAGGAAGCGTGACAGGAAGGAAACGCAGCATGCGACGCAGCAAATGCACGTGTCCGTTTCACCTCGATATCGTTCACATAGGGTTTAGAAGATTTTTGGAACAAATGTTCCATTATTATGGAGACGTAACTAACGCAAATGATCTCATAGAGCTGCTGATGATTTTTACACCAGACTTTCCTTGTCAGGAAAAATGCTGTCCCAATATTTCATGGATCAGTATGACGTTGTTGTAAGCCGCGCTGTTGGTCACTCGGCTGGAGTTATGCTTTTCGTACGAAAGCGTCTTTCCTATACTTGTGTGTACCATGCGGTAGACAGTGAGGGTAGGGCAGCTATGCTTGATGCCCTCATTGAAGGAGAGCTTTGGAGGATTTTAGTTGTTTATGCGCCTAACGACGTAAATCAGCGGTGTGCGTTCTTTGAATCATCGGAGCAATACTTCAACGCAAATTGTAACATGGTTTTCTTAGGGGATTTTAATTGTGTTCTGTCAGCGAATGACCGCAGCACGCCCCGGGGGATAGAAGACCCTAGTGCTGAGTGCCTTAAACGCATAGTAGAGGCATACGGTTTTAGGGACGCTGCTGAGCTCAGTACGCATGCAACCATCAAGTACACACACTAGAGCACTGCACGGGCCCGGGCCCCCGACCCGGCCCGGGCCCGACCCGGCCCGCGGGCCGGGCTGGGCTTGTTATTGGCTGTGTGCTCCGGGCCGGGCCGAGCCCGGGCCGACAAAATACGCCAGCACCGCGGGCCGGGCCGGGCCCGGGCCGTTAAAATACGCCACCAATGCGGGCCGGGCCGGGCCCGGGCCGACAAATATGTTCCCGAGAGTCAGGCCCGGCCGGGCCACGCAGCTAATTCCGCACATTGGAGATGCATTAGTTCATATCATCATACGCTTGCGTCATTCCTGTGCATATTTTGCAAAGACAAGCAAAGGGTACTGCATTATGCATATGATTCGACCCCCTAGAACATTCTCCAAGCCACTTTACATTGCTCCTCACTCCTCACATATTTCACAATCACTTTGGCAAAGCTTGGTGAGAGGGATAGGGACTGGGAGAAGCAGTTTGTCGACAGCATGCTCTATCTCCGCAAAATCTTGACAGTGTAACGATAACGCCCCGTGCGTTCTGGATTTAATTTGGTCTCGTGCGGTTACGGTGTTAAACCGCCATCACTTGTAAGTTTGTCTTCTCTCCTTATAAATTTACTTATAAATTTGTTTGATAATCGCCAGAAACGCGTACGTCGCGGCTGGAAATACTAGGCCGGGATCTACTCGCCGGGTCACCGGGCCGGGCCGGGCCGGGCTCTATTTGCTTAGACGCCGGGCCGGGCCGGGCTCTAGTCACTGGGTCACCGGGCCGGGCCGGGCCGGGCCGCCTAAAAATATGAAGGTCCGGGCCCGGGTCGGGCCGGGCCATTTTTCGATGCGCCCGGGCCGGGTCGGGCCCGGAAAAGTCGGCCCGTGCAGTGCTCTAACACACACTTTCAAGGCAGCTCACATGCAAGGTTGGATCGGATATATTTTTCCCGAGGCCAAAATCAGCGCAAAGATGTGTCTCGGTATGAAGTTCATCCGGTGTACTTTACTGATCACTGCCTCGTGATCGTCACCGTCGGAAATCGAGCTCGCGGCGTGGGCGATTCAAGGTCTTGGAAGTTGTGGAAAATGAATGCAATGCTCCTTGATGATGTGCCGTTTGTGGAATATGTTGTGGATAGGCTGGCCAACATCAGCTCTGACACGAGATGTGGGGCGGCGCAATGGGAGTACTTTAAGCAGGAGGTCAGATCATTTGCAATTGAGCGAAGTAACGTATTGTCATATCAACGCATGTATGAAGAGAACAAGTTGAAAGAGGCGTACCAAGCTCTACTGCAGTTGGATGCAGGAAACCCTGGATCGTATTTAGAGGAGATAAGCGACATTAAGCTTCGTCTAGAACTCCTCGACCATAACAGGTACGAAGGCGCAAGAGTTAGGTCCAGATCCAAACGATTCCTTGCTGGTGAAGTTCCCACGAAAAGCAGCATCGCAGAGGAGCGTAAGCACACGGGTGGTCGGCTCATCACGTGCTTGGAAAGTGAGGGAAAAGTGGTGACTGACCTCGAGGACATAAAGCCCCATTTTGTGCAATATTACACAAGTTTGTTTGGGACGGCAGCTATCACTGCCAATCAGGGTTGTATCCAGGCTTTCCTCTCTGAACTGCCTAAGCTCGGGGAACCGGATAAAGAAGTGTTAGCGTCGCCGCTCACAGAACAAGAAATCAGCGACGCAATTGCATCACTGAAGTTAAATCGTTCCCCTGGACCGGACGGTCTATGTGCCGAGTTCTACAAGAGGTTTTCCGCTTATCTCGTGCCTATTTTGCTGGATGTATACGCCGAGGCTGAAGAAAACGGGATTTTTTCCGGCAGTTTCCGGCGATCGCACACCGTGCTGGTTCCTAAAAAAGTTGCAGAAGGTTTGACGGCAAAGGTTACTGATTACAGGCCAATTACCCTATGCAATGTCGATTACAAAATATACGCCAAAGTTATGGCTGCTCGACTACAACTTGTGTTACCTCAATTGATAGGTGATCACCAAACGTGCGGAATAAGGGGTAGAACTATACTGACGAATATCCATGTGGTGCGTACCATTCTGGATTGGTGTCGGTACGAGGGGGACCATGTGGCCATGTTGCAGCTGGACCTTTCTAAGGCTTTTGACCGCGTATGTCACACATATTTGTTTGCGTTGCTGGAATACGTCAACGTGGGAGCTCGCTTTGTCGGCCGCATCAAGCTTTGTTACGAGCAAGTTGCCACGAGCCTCATCATTAACAAGACTCTTGCCGCACCGATAATGCTGCGATCCTCGGTTCGACAGGGCTGTCCCCTGTCACCACTGCTCTTTGACTTGTACCTGGAGCCGCTGTGTCGGCGAGTCATCCGTCTGAATGATATCCACGGGTTCGAACTGGCCGGTACTGTGATCAAGGTGGCCGCATATGCTGATGATCTTGCATTCCTTGTCAAGGACAAACCTAGCGTAGTGAATGTCATGGAACAAGTTGATTTGTTTGGCCAAGCGTCTGGAGCGCGTGTAAACAAAGACAAGTCCTTAGGCGTTTGGTGCGGCCACTGGGCGACAACACCTGGAGCTTTTTGCGGAATTCCGTGGCAGGAACAAAACCTTCGTTATCTTGGTGTCCTTTTGCAAGAAACCAGGAACCCGAGTAGAATGTGGTCCCAGAGGCTCGACAACATAAGGAAACACGCTTTCATCTGGAGGAAGAAAGACCTTTCAATTTTTCAGCGAGCGACTGCAACGTGTTTCTAGCTGCTAAACTGGTTTACCTTTTGCAAGTCTTGCAATGCCCGCGCAAACTAGTGCACGCCTGTCACAGGGTTTTTGCCACCACAATCTGGTGCTCTACATTTGAGAGGATGCGTCGCGACTATCTTTTTCGAAAACTTCGTGATGGAGGCCTCAGCCTACAGCACCTCTTTGTCAAACAACTGGTCATGAGACTCTGGTTCATTCGTGAGGAGCTGCATCCAGTTCTCGAGGGAGTAAAACGCATCCTTACATATAATTACATCCCGGAGTTACACGTCACGTTCACAGAGGGAACGATGCGGTTAACAGGCTTTTTCAAGGAGGTCGTTGAGTGCATGCTGTTTTTGAAAGCCAGGTTTACCCCTGAATACCTCTTGTCTGTCAACAAGAAAACGCTGGCGGCCCACTTGATCGATACATTGTTCCCTGTGCCTGTCTATCGAGATATTCCACCCACTTGGCCAGGCAGGGATGTTTTGGTTCGAGTCCAAAGGATGCCAATCAAACCAAACATGAAGACATTCTTTTACAAACTTCATACGTCAACACTACCTGTCAAGGCATGGCTCGCGCAGAAGGGCATATACGTGCCCTGGTCGGCAGACTGCAGGTTCTGCAAAGTTCCTGAAACGCATGATCACCTTTTCTTAGACTGCACAGAAGCCCAGTTATTCTGGGACGATCTCCAGTATAAAGTTTTCAAAACTCGACTTCGGCTTAACCCACACACCATATATGGTTTCTCCCATTACACCCGAGGGAAACAGTCAGGTACGATATTGTCATGCTTATAGCCTTGTACTGTCTGTGGAAACTTCGTATGGCTGACAGGAACGAAGAACCGTTAATGCCTCCTATGAAATACTTTAAGATAGAAATATCTCAACTTAAGCTGTGCCTTATGCGATGTTTAGAGCTGCCAGATTGGTTAGAAACATTGTCTGATGCCCTTACGTACTTGTAAAATCGTATGTACAAATTCAAAAGGTCTTCAGTTTCCTCTTTAGACGTTTTGTAATGACCCACGGCGTTGCGACCGTGTGACGTACCTGTAGTTGTGTGCACTTGTGTGTTTTGTTAATAAAATGTGGAAAAGAAAAAAAAATCCTTGTCAGGATGGCCGAGTGGTATAAGGCGCTGCGTTCAGGTCGCAGTCCGGTTCTCCGGGCGTGGGTTCGGATCCCACTTCTGACACACACGTTTTTGTACACGGGTTGTACTCGTGCGTCAAGCAGAAGAGACAGTGGTAGAAAACGAAGCGGGACAGGTACACAGCATGCGAAGCAGCAAAGGGCCGTCTCTGCTTCACCTCGCTATCGTTCCCATAAGGGATTGAAGATTTTTGAAACGAAGGTTCCATTATTATGGAGACGTAATTAACGCAAATGATCTCATAGAGCTGCTGATGAGTTTTAGACGAGACTTTCCTTGTCAGGATGGCCGAGTGGTCTAAGGCGCTGCGTTCAGGTCGCAGTCCTGTTCTCCGGGCGTGGGTTCGAATCCCACTTCTGACACACACGTTTTTGTACACGGGTTGTACTCGTGCGTCAAGCAGAAGAGAGACAGTGGTAGAAAACGAAGCGTGACAGGTAGGAAACACAGCATGCGAAGCAGCAAAGGGCCGTCTCTGCTTCACCTCGCTATCGTTCACATAAGGGATTGAAGATTTTTGAAACGAAGGTTCCATTATTATGGAGACGTAATTAACGCAAATGATCTCATAGAGCTGCTGATGAGTTTTACACGAGACTTTTCTTGTCAGGATGGCCGAGTGGTCTAAGGCGCTGCGTTCAGGTCGCAGTCCGGTTCTCCGGGCGTGGGTTCGAATCCCACTTCTGACACACACGTTTTTGTACACGGGTTGTACTCGTGCGTCAAGCAGAGGAGACAGTGGTAGAAAACGAAGCGTGACAGGGAGGAAACACAGCATGCGAAGCAGCAAAGGGCCGTCTCTGCTTCACCTCGCTATCGTTCACATAAGGGATTGAAGATTTTTGAAACGAAGGTTCCATTATTATGGAGACGTAATTAACGCAAATGATCTCATAGAGCTGCTGATGAGTTTTACACGAGGCTTTTCTTGTCAGGATGGCCGAGTGGTCTAAGGCGCTGCGTTCAGGTCGCAGTCCGGTTCTCCGGGCGTGGGTTCGAATCCCACTTCTGACACACACGTTTTTGTACACGGGTTGTACTCGTGCGTCAAGCAGAAGAGACAGTGGTAGAAAACGAAGCGTGACAGGTAGGAAACACAGCATGCGAAGCAGCAAAGGGCCGTCTCTGCTTCACCTCGCTATCGTTCACATAAGGGATTGAAGATTTTTGAAACGAAGGTTCCATTATTATGGAGACGTAATTAACGCAAATGATCTCATGGAGCTGCTGATGAGTGTTACATGAGACTTTTCTTGTCAGGATGGCCGAATGGTCTAAGGCGCTGCGTTCAGGTCGCAGTCCGGTTCTCCGGGCGTGGGTTCGAATCCCACTTCTGACACACACGTTTTTGTACACGGGTTGTACTCGTGCGTCAAGCAGAAGAGACAGTGCTAGAAAACGAAGCGTGACAGGTAGGAAACACAGCATGCGAAGCAGCAAAGGGCCGTCTCTGCTTCACCTCGCTATCGTTCACATAAGGGATTGAAGATTTTTGAAACGAAGGTTCCATTATTATGGAGACGTAATTAACGCAAATGATCTCATAGAGCTGCTGATGAGTTTTACAACAGACTTTTCTTGTCACGATGGCCGAGTGAGTTCACTTCCGGTTTTCGTCCGAGACGGTTGTGCACGACATGAGCTCCGACGGAGCAAGGAATATGGCTGGTGAGAGCCAGGCTGAGCAGGTGTTTGGTGGTCGTATGGATGAAGAATACAAGACTTTGCTGCCTGTTTTTGCGTCCAGCGTGCTGAATGAGGATACATTGGTGCTACACGCCGATTTAAGAGGGAGGCCATACAGAATGGAAGATTTCAAGGTGTCTCTTCTCAAGGTTATCAAAGGTGAGGACCTGGCATGTTTGGGTCCGTATCAGTTTAATCATTGCTGGATAATAACGCTAAAAAATAAAGAAGCAAGAGCCGTGTTGCTGGAAATGAAAGACTTAAACGTGAAGGGAAGACGATGCCTTATTTTGGACCCCAGGGAGAAATTAGTCAAGATTCGACTGCACTGGGTGCGTTTTCATGTCGCTGACGAGACGATTAAAAGTTTCTTCAAAGTGTATGGCGAAGTGAAAGAGTTAAACCGCTTGAAATGGAAAAGCGAAGGAATGGAGCAAGTGGAGACGACGTCAAGGCTTTTATCGCTCAAACTGGACCCGGGAGTGACTGTTGAAAGTGTTCCTCACCAAGCAAGGATTAATGGCAGTCAAGTGCTTGTTACGGTGGAAGGCAGGGCGCCGATATGTCTGCGTTGCCGCCAAAAAGGACATGTCAGGAGGCTGTGTAACGCCCCGCGGTGTACTGGGTGTGGCCGAGTAGGCCACGAGATGGTTGATTGTGTTAAGACCTACGCCAGCATGACAAGAGCTTCAGGAGAGTACATCTTAGAAGGAATACCAATGGATCATGAGGAAGCTGTGGAAGCAGAAAGAGAAGATCTGGCGGATAGCAGAAGCGATGGCACCGATCCCATTCCTGGAGAGATCCCCACGAAAGCAGACGACGGCGGTTTGGCAGAAGAGGCGGCGGGAGGTACGACAAGCGTAGAAGACAACCAGGAAGGTGAAATTGGAAGGCCTCCAAAGCATGACGGAAGGATAGATGAGGAGGCAGGGTTGAAGATTTTAACCAGTGGAGATCGTATGGAAGAAGACACCGGTGAAAAGCGGAGGCCAAGGGAGGAGCCAATGGCAGAAAGAAGCTGGAAAATAGTGCAAAGCAAGAGAAGGAAATTTGTTGCAACGCCGACAGTGCCGTAATACACCAGAGACAGGTATAGGGAAGGGATAAGCAGAGAAAATAGTAAAACAGACGGGCAGAAAACAAAGGAAGAGGGCACATAAATAACATGCGCAGCTCTTTTGTAATTGCTACACTGAACGTAGTAAGTTTAGTGTCGAGTTTTCGAAAGCAGTGTGTATTGAATTTGTTGCTAGAGAAAAAAGTGGACGTTGCCTGTTTGCAAGAAACCAAAATTGCAACTTTGGAAGGAGAAATTGAAGCAGCAGAGTTTTATAAACGTCACTATCAGATTTTCTTATCCAGAGGAAGCCCAAATAGAGCCGGAACAGCGGTTTTGATAAGAAGATGTGCAGAAATAGTGGTAGTACCTGAAATTGGAAATGATCTTGAAGGACGGGTGTCCGCGGTTGATGTTTTCCTAGGGAAAAGACGGGATCACTCTGGTTTACACTTCGCAAAATAAACTTCGAGAATAAACTCCTCAAAATAAATCACGATAAAATCCACGGTGTAAAGATAAAGCCGTAAAAATCAACTTTTGCGATACAAACGCTTCAGATTCAAACTTTCAAAATAAATCGTCTCTGATTGGTCGACAGGCACGGCAGCCTCAGAGCAGCGAAGGCTTTTGGCTCCCGCGTCTCAAAATAGTTCCCCGCAGGGTGAGGCTTTTTGTGGTGGGCTGGGAACGAGAGTACCGAGTCTGGACGAATCGTTTACTGTATTCTCCGCCGGCTATCAGGATTCTGTTGACACTGCAGTTAAATGATTTGCTCTGCTGCTCGCCTGTCAAATTTGAGTATGTCGAACTCTGAATTCGTGTGGTGTCACCGAATGAGTTCCCAGTGTTGGTCCCAGCCGTCCCAGCTATGGTGGACACCTGCTATATTATGAACATTGTCGCGAACATCGCCATTCTCCTGCAGCTGCCTTGGTTGTGAAGTCGTAGAGTTGAAAAGTGACGATCTACGAAAAAGCCTGATTCCGATACCGTGTGGATGTGTTGTGTTTATCCGTCTGTACGTGTTTGTTTGTGTTCCAGCCTCAGAACCGTAGAATCGTGAAATCGGAACCTGCCTGTGGTTTTCCTTGTGAGCCTACGTTCTGATTAACGCACGGAACAGGTACTGGACAGACTCTCGAAATGCATTTCTCCAAATAAGCTGCATATGAATGTGAAGAAATTGTGTGTTTGTTTGCAAGAAAAAAACGATTTTCTCTCGAATGAATAACTTGAGTCAGCAGAGGTCCTAATTTTTTTGTAACCAGCATACGGTAATCTCAAAGTGTAACGAAATAAGATTCTAATTTCAGGAACATCCACATTGATTCGCGCACCTTCCTAGACAACGATTTGCCATGCAAAAGCTGCAAAAGATGTATCTAGACATAATACTTCAAGCACTTTGTTTTCACTGGCTTTGAATACACTGGAACCGAAGAATGCCATTTTCAAGGTATTAAAAACCATGAAATTTTCTCACAGGAATTTTTGCATCTTTTTTATTCACGTGGACATACAGTGTAAATTCTGGTTATCAGATGTCGGAACTGAAGAAAACTAAGCGCAATGAAGTAACTGAAATCAGAAGTGTGAGAAATGAATGGCACCCTCTGTTGTATTTGTTTGCCTTCCTTTCTCTCCTATGATCTTCGCATTCAGAAATCCCCCAGTACGTTTATTAGCAGTCACTCTTTATGCCAAGCACCCACGCCAAGAAGAGGTCTAAAATTTACGGTACCAGCTACTTCACTGTATGGTACCCTTGCACCCATTTTTACAGCTTATAAATATTGTGCTGAAATATGAAATCGCTGTAAAACCTGCATCCTGTACGACATTACATTAAATGTGCTGCTTGCAGTTCTGCAGCGTTGTTTCTTCCTCACGTTCAAGTGAAAAGGCAAAAAGAACGCTCCGGGACTTACTCTCACACAGCCATTATTTCGGGGCCATGTCCTCGCACTAAATGGTCACGAGCATTCTTTGGAAAACTATAGCGGCACATAGGGAAACCGACATTGCATTTGCACCGACCTTCTATTTCTAATAATTAAACGAGACCTAATTAGTACATTCGCTTCGGATGTAGAACATGTTGTCATCCTTTATAACTGCAAAAATATTATTTCTCTAAGAATAAAATATCAGTCCATGGACATGCTATATGCACTGCACCTACTAGAAATTAACCAGTGCTTGCTGAAAATATACTGGTATTTGTGTCTTATGTGATGTATGGCCCACATTTTCTTTTTGACCAGCTATGCCAGTGTGAGAGCTCCTACGCAAGACTAGCTAATTCCTCCTCTTTGTCCTCTATGTGGTCACATATATGTTACGCTACAAGGAAGCTACCTGATACCACAGTACCAAAGAGGTGAATTTACATGAAGACAATCACATAGCAGAGTGAATAACAACCACCATTATTGACTTAGTTTGCTTGGTCGATGACAACTGAAGGTGGCATATTTCTTTCCTCAGATTTTTTTTTTATTGGTTTGTTCCAGCTAAAAACAGAAGCCATACACTGAGCAGCAGGGCATAATAAAACCCTCCATAAGCATCATTTTGCTTCGCTTTGCTTTGCGTGATATAGGGTACTATGACTGTGTTCGCAGTACGATTTAAAACGTTGGCACCTATAGGGCTAGATTGTAGCCCCTTATTGCGTGCAAATATTCTGATGCATGCAGAGCTGTAAGCTGTTCTTCCGGGTGAAAGAAAGCTTGAAGACTGCATACGTTGTGGCTCACTGCCAAAGAGATGCGGTTGGAGAAGAAATTACTGGACATAAAACACAGTGAGGCATGCTCCACCCAGGCCACAAGGAGGTACACAATTAATTTGAGCCACCTTCTGTTAATGCATCAAAAACACCTATTTCCACTGAAAGAAAGACTGGGTTTTTTTTTCTCTTGTGGTTGAAGGGCACACGAGATCATAATAAATTGTTTCCAAAAGCTGTTACGTCGCATTCTGACATGATCTGAGCCAATATG